>NW_012117488.1:2001396-2095958 GCF_000951035.1 Colobus angolensis palliatus
CCAGCTAATTTCTTTTTGTATTTTTAGTAGAGACGGGGTTTCACCGTGTTAGCCAGGATGGTCTCGATCTCCTGATCTCATGATCCATCCACCTCGGCCTCCCAAAGTGCTGGGATTACAGGCGTGAACCCAGCCAGTGCTCACTTTTCAATCAGTTCTATTGGTGACACATAGTCACAAACTTTAGTGGGTGGTTATTTTTGTTTGGTTTTGTTTGTAAAAGCTAGTGAAGTTTTTTATGTGCACAAGTCAATTTTTATGTTTCGATTCTATTGACAAGTTTCTAACGGAATATTTACCAGATATGCCACTGAATGGAGAAGTGAAACCAATCCAAATAGTCAAACCTCTGCATGGGTAGCAGTAAAGATTTCTATCGAATTCTTTGAGAAATAGGACCTCCTGGGTAGAACCCTGGATGGGGAAGTTAGAGAATCTGGCCTTGATACCCTATTTTACAAATGGTTTAAGAAATGCCTTCAATTTTTTTTCACCTGCAAAATAAAAGTGTGCTACTAGAGAAAGTAAGAATTATTTACATGTGGCTTATCGACCTCACGGACTCATCACAGAAAAACTGTATTGAATACGTGACTTCTTAGTGCCTCTCCCAGCTTATAGCCTCAATAAAACTTTCTGAATCAAATCCAAAAAAAAGAAAAAAAAGAAAAAAAAAAGAGAGAAAAGGCTAGAATTTCTTCTTTCAGAGTTGTCAATGCATTAAGGGGTAATTCTAACTAGAAAAATAGGTTTTCTTTGCCTTTAAGAGAGCAACAATAGAAAACACCCTAAAATTTCAATAAATATCAATGGTTCTAGGAGACAGTCTTGCTAGGCTTCTGAGATTTTAAAGCCAGATGTATTAAAAACCTTGAAGGGGCTGGGCGCGGTGGCTCACGCCTGTAATCCCAGCACTTTGGGAGGCCAAGATGTGCAGATCACCTGAGGTCAGGAGTTTGAGATCAGCCTGGCCAACGTGGCGAAACCCCATCTCTATTAAAAGAACACATAAATTAGCCAGGCGTGGTGGTGGGTGCTTGTAGTCCCAGCTACTTGGGAGGCTGAGAGGCAGAAGAATTGCTTGAACCCAGTAGGTGGAGGTTGCAGTGAGCTCAGATCACGTCACTGCATTCCAGCTTGGGCAACAAAGTGAGGCTCTGTCTCAAAAACAAAACAAAACAAAACAATCTTGAAGATGCTAATTGAAACCTTTAAACAGCATTCAGTTTTGGAAATGATGCCTTCACGCCGCAGTGTGGATGACTGCTACTTAAAATGTTTAGTTACTTTGTAGTACTAAAAGTTGAGACATCTGTTAAGGAAGTGTGGTTGGGAAGATAACTTACTATAATGAATATCTTCCTAAAGGTGACAAGTTTATCTTCCAAGTCTCTGTATAAAATGTCCCCAAAGGAAATCACTGGGGTTGGGGTGGGGGATGGCTGATGCTTCACTCTAAGGGAGTCACTGCTTCTATGAAAGAAAGAGGAACATTCTCTGCTGTCCATCGGTTCAGACCTTCAAAGGCACTATCAGTTCCTAACTGTCCTTTGCCATGCCAAAATTTCATCTGTAAGGAAAGAGAAATCTTCCCACTGCAAGACCTCCGCTTCTTAATATGCTTTTTACTCTCCTGCCACCAGCCAGAGTTCTCCTTGCTCATAATTTTCTAGGACATTTGGAATACTTGAAATGTTATTTATCTTGTGATACTGGTCAGGAAACAGGACAAGAAGCCCTACCAGCCACATAAACTACTTGGGGAGGTTTTACTCTGTGTAAATAAAAATGATGCATGTCTTAATCCATTCAGGCTCCTATAACAAAATACCATGAACTGGGGTGGCTTGTAAACAACAAACATTTATTTCTCGCAGTTCCAGGAGTTAGGATTTCTGAGATCAAGATGTCAGTAGACTTGGTGACTGGTGAGGGCCGGTTCCTCATAGATGGTACCCTATTGCTGTATCCTCACATGGTGGGAGAGGCAAACAACCTCCCTCCAACCTCCTTTATAAGAACACTAATCCTGGATAGGCGTGGTGGCTCATGCCTATAATCCCAGCACTCTGGGAGGCTGAGGCGGGTGGATCACTTGAGGTCAGGAGTTCAAGACCAGGCTGGCCAACATGGTGAAACCCCATCTCTACTAAAAATACAAAAATTAGCCTGGTGTAGTGGTGTGTGCCTTTAATCCCAGCTACTAGGGAGGCTGAGGCAGGAGAATTGCTTGAACCCAGGAGGTGGAGGTTACAGTGAGCCGAGATCATGCCACTGCACACCAGCATGGACAACAGAGCAAAACGCTGTCTCAAAATTCAAAAAAAAAAGAAATAAAAGAAAAAGAAAAGAAAATCCAATCATCTTCCAAATGTCCTACCTCTCATCACTGTCACCTCGGGATTAGGTTTCAACACATGAATTCTGCTGGAACACCAACACTCAGACTCAGATCATAGCAATGCATATACAAAATAACCAGAAGAAACACTCTAGCTACTTGCAAATTTTTTTTTTCTTAAGCGACAGGGTCTTGCTATGTTGCCCAGGCTGGAATGTAGTGGCTATTTGTAGCATGATCGTAGTGCCACAGCCTTGAACTAAAGCCTCAAGCCTCCCCTACTAGACCTGGTGTTACTTACACATTTTAATAGAAAAAAACAATAAATGACTTTGGGGGAATCTTAGGTCCTTGATTCAGTGACTAGTTGTGACACTGTGGAAAATTTTTACTTTGCCTTTCTCAATCTTAGTATCTTACCAGTTAAAAGAAATGACTGAAATAGAACAGGGGCATGAGCTTGCGGATTCTAAGGATGATTTCAAGGCATGTTGAAATTGTACACATATGAGTATGTGTGTATTCTGGGAAAGACCTTCAAGTATATCCATAATATTAAAAAGTTAAAAATTAAAAGTACCCTCTCAGGTTACTTCCACACAATTCTGGAATACCATGACTCGAATCAACTTACCCAAATAAACTCAAAGCTTGAACTCAGACTCAGGTGAGCATAATACTCGGTATCAAAACTGCCCACCCCAGAAATGCTGTCCCTGACTGTATACTACCTAATCCCCACCAAGAACCACTCTCTAGTCCTTCACTCTGTTTTACTGTTCTTCAGAGCACTTTGTTGCATGACATTATACCTTGCATTTGCCTATTTCCCCTCCTCTAGCATATATGCTTCATGCAAAAAGGGTTTTTTCTGTTTTCTCTGTTGGATTTTTTCCCTGTGCCTGTTAACAGTGCCTGGCACATATTAAGTGCTCAAAAAATCTACTGAATGAATTAATTTTTAAAAAATCTGTAAAATGAAGCACGTCGGAGCAAATACTCAAATACATTAATTTTCTTTTCAAAAACTCTAGGGCCTGCTATGAGCCGTGCACTCTACCAGGCATTTTACGAAATTATCTATCTCAATCTTCATACTAGTACTTTAAGGCAAGTTTCCCAATCCTTAGAGATTTTTCTAAAATAATACACCTGTAAAAAGGAGCCAGGCAATCTATTATAGAAAAAGCTGCTTTATCAGGATTCGAGTGCCAGATCTGCTGGTAACTGTGTGGTTCACTTACATAAGCCACATATCCCCTCAGGAACTCAGTTTCCACATTTGTATCATGGGGATAATGCTTGTACCCTCTACTGCAGGTCATCAGGAAAATAAATGTGAATATAAACACTTAATAAGTTAGCAGTGATGGGCAAATGTCTATCATAGTAAGTGATGTGTTGGGGGGGTTTCTGCAGAGATTTGCTATAAGCTGTTTTGCTATATGAAGGCAAGAGAACAGGGGACAGCTATACAGTACTCTCTTAAACAGGAACAGAATGTCCTGAAATCCAGAGGGCCCCAGGAAAGGCTCCCAACTCAACAAGGTGATGGCCAGGCCCAACTCCAGCCTGCTGTCTACTCCTTTCCCTCTCAATTGCATTTATCTGTAAAGAAAAAAAAATATGTCCCAAATCTAGCCCAGGACCAAACCTTTTTGCATGCTGGAATTCACAAACTCTTCCAAGAAATTAGCTTTCTTGATAAAATGCTTAAGCATTTTTTTCCCCAGTGGGATTAAGACTTGTTCTTAGAAACCAGTCACTCACTCACCCAGATGACTGTCAGTCAAGCATCTGGTTATCTTTAACCAATGTTCTTTTCGTATCTAGTCTAATAATGGGTATCAAAGAATCGTGTACAATTTCTTACTATTCTAGGTGAGTTTGTTCGTGCATTCTTAAAATGGATGATGGTAACTAAATCACTTTGGTATCAAATTAGTTTCTATTAGGTATATTTATAAAGGTGATGTTCTCTTTTTTGTTATTGTTTTTTGTAAAAGAGCGTCTTGCTCTGTCACCTTTGCTGGAGTGCAGTAGTGCTATCATAGCTCACTGCAGCCTTCCACCTCAGTCTCCTGAGTAGCTAGGATTACAGGCTCCAGCCATCATGCCTGGGTCCAAAACAGTGATATGTTCTAACCATGCTCTTTCCCTATCTGATATCCCTGTGTACACCAAGGGGGAATCTTTAAATTGGCCTACTAGGGACCTAACAGTTGATATCTAATTTGACTGAAAAATTTTCTTTAGTGTCCAAACCAGTGACCTTCAAGCTGGGATATGGGGCTTGGGAGTCTTATTTGGAGTGATTGACAATGTGGTGGAATCTACTTCTAAATCAATTAACCCTGCCTAAGAGGACCTCCTTCAAAATACATATTGTCCTACTTGCTCTTTCCAACCATATTCTTTTTCCCCTTTTCAAATTCACCCTTTTACTGTAGTAAAAAAGAAAGGCAAACATCTTATTTCTCAGGAGTTCACTTACAGTGCATTGTCTTGGGGTATAAAAATCTCCAGGCCCCCAAGCAGAGGGCCATTTTGAAATAACCATAGGATTACAGATACCGACAAAGCGAAAGACTTTCAGGCCTGAGAAAAATCCTTTTGGGAGTCAGAGTCAAGTTTCTATTTCTTTGATTAGATCAACACTGGAGGAAGACCTAATCAAACCGTCAAGCAATAGAACATTGAAAAATCGTTTTTGTGATAAATCACCAGATATCTTTGGGCATATAACTCAGGAGTTTAGAAGACAGAATGGAATTATACTGACTTCATTCCCATGTATTTATATGGCAAGACTTCTTAAGCACTTCCACTTAAAAAGAAACACTTGCTTTGATTATATGTGTTGTTCTGGTCAATTGTGTACTAGTGAAAAATCATAACAATTCAAAAGAAATGTTTTTCAACATTTAGAGCCTTATTGTCACAAGTACTTTTTTAAAAACAAATATACTGAGTGTGTGCGTTTATGTGTGTATGTCACAAAAGACATGATAATCAATGAAAAACTTTCAATAATAACAGTGTTACATTTTTATAGAATAGTTTTATAGAACAGAAGAGGAATAAAATGAGTTCCATGAGAAAAAAGATCTATGTAAAATTCCTGACTTTTCTAGAAGAGCTTATTTTTATGTTTCTTAAATGGATGATGAGAGACCTCAAATTACTTTGGTATTTAATTTAACTTCCATTGGGTACATTTAAAAGAGTGATTTTAAAACCCAATAGTTCTAACATTAGAAATGCAACTGTCTGCAACTATTCAAAATTATGATGAAAAATTTCAGACATTAACTTTAAAAATGTATGAGAACAAATCATTTTTCAAAATCCTTGTAGAGGATACTCAAAAACATTCAGAGATACTGTTATAAACTACTTGTAAGCCAAGAAGAGCCTGTGTTAACCATCTAAAATTTTGACTTCTAATAGAAAGCCAAAGTCAGGATTATTTCATTAAAGTACAAAAGCCATCTCAAGCATCCCCTACAAGTTGCTACATCTGGAACTCTGAACACAGTAAGTGTTCAATAAACCCTAGCTCATAAACAAAGTACTTTAGCTATTCAACCGATATCTATTAACAGCATGTATAATATACCTTGTTACTTCTAACCTTCAAGGAGATATTCTTTAAAATTTTATGCAAATACCAGTCAAAAGCACATTATTGAAATGAAGCCCTAGACTAGGTAATAATTATGCTAATTTTATTCCCTAATTCTCTCCTGGATATCCACCGCATGCCCACAGTATGCCATGTATGACGTCTGGCCCAGGAATCCCAGGAAATGAACAAAATATAGTGTTTATCATGAAGAAGCATCCAGGAGGAGGCCAAGATGTTCCTTAGCCTAGGTACTATGATAGGTTTAGTTCAGAAGTGGCACAGAAGAGGGAATGAGGAGCTGTTGGGGGTGACAGGCAGAGAGAAGGTGTCAGGAAGGGTCTTTCAGAAGAGGTATGCTTTACCTGAGCCTTGAAAGATGGTCGTGTGCTTGTCAAGAGGATCCCAAATAAAGGGAAGGAACAAAGCTATGGAATGAAGCCATCTGGCTATCCAGAACCTTCCTCCCTGTACTGCAAATAGTTTAGGACAGCTGGTATATGGGGGTGTGACCGCACACTGTGTCTATGGTACATGCACTGTGGACACAGAGATGACAGAGTGGCCAGAGATGAAGCTGAAGAGCTGCAGAAGTCAGACAAAGGAAGACTTTCTCACATGCCACACCATGGTGTTTCGACTTAATCCTGAGGCACAGGGAGCCATTAAAGGCTTATTAAACCAGGCAATTATGGGATGAGATTTGTCTTTTAGAAAGATTACTTTCTGCAGTGTGGACAATAAATTTGTAGGTGATGGTGGCAGAGACTATGCTCAAGACTACAAAGTCATTATCAGTTAGAAGATAACTGGCAGTGTTCCTGAAGACTCACAGCAGAAAATGGGCTGTAGAGGAAGGGCAGTGATAGAAGGACTTGAAGGCTATAGACTCTAGACAAATGGGTTACCAATCCTATAAGAGGACTGTAGGGAGAATAAAGCAAGGAGAAGCCCAGAATGAGTTCCAAGAAACTTAGGATACATACTTGGGTAAATAGTATTGCTGCTGGCAAAAATATACAATCTAAAGGTGAACAGAAAATTGAGGAAAGCATCTTGAATACACTAACTCCAGGCCCTCATTTGTTCTGTGAGGTAGGTGGCATGGATATTATTATCCCCATTTTATAACTACTTGGTGTATTAGTCCATTCTCACACTGCTAATGAAGACATACCCAAGACTGGGTAATTTATAAAGGAAAGAAGTGTAATTGATTCACAGTTCTGCATGGCTTATGGGGGCCTCAGGAAACTTACAATCATAATGGAAGGCATCCCTTCACAGGGTGCCAGGAGATAGAATGAGTGCCCAGTGAAGAGGGAAGCCCCTTGTAAAACCATTGGATAGTGTGAGAACTAGCTCACTATCGCAAGAACAGGATGGGGGAAACTGCCCCCATGATTCAATAATATCCACCCAGTCCCTCCCACGACACGTGGGGATTATGTAAACTACAATTCAAGATGAGATTTGCATGGACACACAGCCAAATCATATCAGTGACGTAATAGTATTCACCCACTATCACATGCAGCAGTTTGGGCACGTTTACTACACACCAGACTTGACAGCAGTTCAACAAGGCAGACAAAGTTCTTGCTTTCACAGAACTTATATTTTGGTGGGGGTGAGGGGAATAGAGCATAAACAAGCAAGCAAACAATAAACCAAGGTTTGAAAGACTATCATGGGAACATAGGTAGGGGGTATGGGTACTTTTGGCCAGGGAATGTATTTCTGAGGTCACATTTGCACTGACTCTCGAGCAGAAAGTAGTCATGGAAATTTATAAGGGAAGAGCATTCCAGGCAGAAAGAACAACCGAGAAGCCCCTGAGGTAGGAAGGAGCTTGGTGTGCCACTGAGGGAGGAACTGCAAATACCCGGGCAAATCCGAAGCAGGAAGTCCAAGTTACAAGGGCATTCCAGGGAAAGGGAGGGTGAAAGACTCTGGCACCTTAGGGCACCACTGGCCAGCATAAACTCTCTGGGATTGCCTGCAAACCTGACCACCAGGCACAACATTGTGCCTCTGAGAAACAGCATGATGACTGAAGGAAACCAAAATATTGCACCCCAAAATATACTTCTTTGACATATTTTGAGATGGCTGTTAGGAGGGCAAAACAGAAGTAGGCCTGTAAAGCTGTCATTTATTGGGGAGATTTGTGTCTGTAGAGTATCTGCATTGATGCAGCCAGGCTTTCTCTGAGGCCCCACCTTGTCTGTCTGGATCTAGGAAAGATTAACTGAGAGTCTGACAGATTTAAAGGTCTGAAAGAAACATTTACCATCTATTCTATCTGAGGGCTGCTACCAGAGAGGTTCATTTAGATAACAAGACCACCTTTGCCGGCCAGGCCTCCTCTTCTCTCCTTCCCATAACCTGCCTTGCCACCATAACCTGATTTACCACCATTACTTGTTTTTAGCCATGCTCTCAGCCCCTGTTCTTTCTGTTACCTCAAGATGGTATATAAGCATTAACCATCTGGCCATTTCTTTTGAGTTTTTAAAATATTTTATACGACTCCTGTGCATACATGTGCACATAATAAAATTTATCAGCCTTTTTTTCCTGTGAAGCTATTATCACTTTGTTTCATAGACTCAAATTATCAAACCTTCAGGGAAAAATTTAAGCTTCCCTACATGATCCACAAATGCTTCTCAAAGACAAGTCATTGCTTAGCTTAGGATTGCTTATTTTAGCATTGAAATGGGGCCAGGAATAAACTCAGTTTTGTTAAGAGAAATGAAGTTAAAATCTTTAGATGAACAGAATTTATCTTAAATTTGTCGACTCAGAGCAAGAAACATTCTGCAGTGCAATGGCTCATGGTTTAACCCCCAAGGCTCAGTCATGCCATACCACAATACATGTAAAATACCACAATACGTGGAAGATGCATTAAAGTAGAGTGTTCCCTGCCATCCTCCAAGGCTGTTACAGGGATTAGAGAGGCATCATTTCCCCCACAAACTCCCCTAATAGCTCAGCAGGACACGGCAAGGAGAAATGGTACCTTCTAATGCACCTGCCAATAGCACCCCCTGCCATGCTGGTTCTTGTCTGTGCAAAATGGAAAGGTACAGAGGGACTGGCCGTGGGGGTGGTCCACCGTCTTTGAGAAGGCCATCCCATGCCTAGTCCAGTCACCCAACCCTCTGAAACACACTGCTCATACTTCCCATCCTGTGGTCATTTTCCACTGCTGCTTTATGGGCTACTGATTTTTTTTGCCAACAGTCTTTCTCCATTCAGCCACGTGGTTTCAAATTCCATTGGCTAAGGATGATGCAAATCAACCCTCTGACCCTCTACAAAAATATACTACTTCACAGTGCCGTCTCAGATGCATCTGCTTGTTGTATGAAGACAGCATCTGTATTTAAAGTTTGCTAATATAGCCCAAATAAACTGTAAAAGCATTAGATTATTCCTGAGTGTCACATTGAGAAGTTATACATGATGTACTCTAATTTTATTTATTATTATTTTTTTGGAGACGGAGTCTTGCTCTGTTACCCAGGCTGGAGTGCAGTGGCATGATCTCAGCTCACTGCAAGCTCCGCCTCCCGGGTTCATGCCATTCTCCTGCCTCAGTCTCCCGAGGAGCTGACACTACAGGCACCCGCCACCACGCCTGGCTAATTTTTATTTATTTTTTGTATTTTTAGTAGAGACGGGGTTTCACCGTGTTAACCACGATGGTCTTGAACTCCCGACCTCAGATGATCCGCCCGCCTCAGCCTCCCAAAGCGCTGGGATTACAGGCATGAGCCACCATGCCCGACCAGTGTCTCCTTTAGAGCAACCTCACAGTGACAACTTCTCATCTGTTTGCAGTGAGTGATTGATTCACCTGTCCTCCCCAGTATGGTCCCAGATCTTCATGAGGGTGGGGACCATGTACATTTTTGCTCATCATCATTGCCTGGCACAAACTAGATGCTTAATAGCTACTGAAGAAAAAATACTGTGAAATATTTTAAATGGTGGTAATGTTTACCTTCTGAGAGTGGCTCAGCCAAAAATAATTCAAGGCTGAGGAAGGTTAAGGCTTAAACATTCTGTATCATTAACCATTCTGTACTTTGTTATATCAAAATATATAGAAAAAATTTTGCTATCACTTGGGTGATAAACTGATTTTACAGATAATTTTACAACTTTTAAAAAAACAGAACAAGTACTGATTTTTGAAAAGGCTCACACAGGTTAGGCCAAATTAAAAAAGAAAAGCTACCACTTTACTGAGGACAGTATTAAGCACTTTATATACTTTTTTCATTCAACCCTAACAGTCAGCTATTATCCAGTTTACAGATAAAAAAAAAAAACTGAGAAAGAGAGAGAGACTATGGTTGCATACTGAGGGAGGATTTGTGTCCAGATCTATTTGATTTCACGGGCCATGTTTTTAGGCTAAGAATAACTGCTGACATTGAGTAATAATGTCTTGCTCCCTGACACTCAAAAACCTCATCTCCTCCCATGACAAGATACAACAGAGCAGTCTGATAACACCAAGTGGGGTAAGTGCCCAAGTATTTAAAATATTAATAGGATTTGGGGGCCAGTGATGTTGTAGCAGGGAAACTAGACAATTCAAGGAAAAGAAATAAGGAGCAATATAAACAGCATTTACTGAAAGCATGTTTTACGCCAGATACTACATTAGATGTGTTAATGTATAACATTTATTTTAATCCTAAGACGCCTGTGAGAAAGACAGTATTAGTCAAGGAAAAAGAGGGTTAGGATAGCTATGGTGTTTGGATACCTCCAAAATTCCCCACTTTTTGCTAAGGATCTGAGCCTCTCTCTTTTTTTTTAATTTAGCTAGGAATAAGACTGTCTGGAATAAGGATAGTATTTCCGAGTCTCTATTCCATCTACCTGAGGTCATGTTACTAAGTTCTACGCAATGACATATAACAAGAAGTATATGACAGCATCCAGGAATTTTCCTTCAGAGACCACGGGCTCTTGCATTTCCCCTCCTTCTTTTTTCCTTCTTTCCTCCTTTCTGCTACTTGGAACTTGGGGGTGATGGCTGAAGCTCCATCTTGGGATCATGAAGATGAGGGCCTCATCTTATTTATGGTAGATGATCCAAAAGGTAGAATCAGCCTAGTTCTCAGAAGACTGTAGAACCATCATACCAGCCATAGATTGCCTCTCTGCAAGTTTTTTTAATGTGAAAGAGAAACAAGCATCATTTTGACTAAGCCATTGTTCTTTGCAGTCTCTGTAGCTGGCAACTAATTTTAACTAATCCACAACTCATCCAAAGTGATGGCACAGAATTCAGAATCAGGCCTGTCAGTCTGCAAAGTTTGTTTTCTTAGGTAAAACCTTGAAGAACTCTTGCTTGTAATTTGCAAGAGATTTTGAAAAAAAAAAGTTTCAAAATGCTGAAAAGGAATCTGACAGAATAAGGAAGGTTCGAATATGCTCTTAAATCTGCTACCTGAGAAAGAATCAAAAGGAATATGCTACTCAACAATAAAGAATGTGGTCTCCATCAGAGATGAGCAGAGGAAGATCTCAGTCACCTGCATGGAGCTGGAAACAGAAGAGAAATAGAAGCTGTGCAGCTGGCAGTGTCTGTGAAAGATGCTGTGCTTGTCAGTCGAAGAACAGGCATTGCAGAACGGAGCCCTGGAAATGGTCACAGGATGACAGATGAGAAGAAAGAATTTAAAGGGACTCTGAAATTTAAAAAAAGCAAGAGATGAAGTTTAAATATATACAGTCTAGAAAGAAACAAGGAGAATCACATGACCCATATCAAAAACAGCAAAAACATCAAAAAGGCCGAAGGGAAAGGTCAAGGTTGAAGCCTTGACAACTCATTTTTATTAATTTCCTTTACTCAGGTTCTCAGCAGCATTGAAGGAGTAAATGTAAATTGTGCTGCAATTCAGTAGAATCCTAAAGGAAAGGCAGTCATAGAACAGGGAGTTTACTGTTACCCTTTGTTCAGTTCTTAAATGAACCACAGTGGTAGGAACTCAGGAGAGAGATCAATGATTGGAGCTAGGCCTAATTTTATTTAAGATCAATCTTAATGATTAGAAAAAGAAAAATAGGTTATTATGTCTGCCAAAGGCATTAGTTTAAACACCAGAGAAATTAAGTCATAATAAAGGCATGTAGGAAGTTTAGAAAATATGGATGGGGAAAAAAAAGGAAAGTAGGCAATAGCAATAAAAGGCAGCAATATGAAAACAGATATGACACAAATTAGAAGGCATTTTACAAATGGTTAAATAAATTCTATACTATAACTGGGTCTCCCAAATTCCTCTTGAACGGTCACAGGTCTGAACTGTTTGCTGATGTACCCAGTGCTCTGGGAGTCAGGATAGCAGTGGGGGGAACCTGCTCCATGCAAGGCAATGCAAATCATTCCACCAAGTGTGTAATAATATGACAGAATCAGAATGCATTCATTTCTAAAAATATCAGTGTGTGGTAGAAGGATGCTGGGAAGGAGAAATAAGAGTAAAATTTGAGAATTCAACTTTAGAGACACACCAAATGAAAATCGGGGATTGGATTAAACAGGCTATGAATAGTAAAAAATCCAGAAAACATAAAATACTCAGGTACCATCAGAAGAATTTGAAAACTAAAATACAAAAACAAAAACCCTTGTTTATAAGAAAAAGTTTGGCTAAAGCAAGGATGTTCTAAATTGTAAAATATTTTCCCCCTTAAACTTCAGAAAACAACAAAAAATAACAAATTTCAGGCCACTGCAGGAAAATGCTCACATAGATTAGCCTAAAATACTTGGAGGGCTTAGTATCCTTTAAGTTTTATTAAGCCCCTTTTCATTTTAATTACTGTTGGTGTTTTCATTCTGAGGCTTCTGAAAATTAAAATAGCAATGGGAAATTGTGATAGCGGTAGAGAAGAGATTTAAAAAAGCAAATCTCAACTAGTCAAATGAAATCATTCAGAATGTGAAAAGATTCATAATAGGCTGAACACGTTAGAACACCTTACCAATTGTAGAAAAAGAGAACACGTCTCAAAGAATGGTAAACTTAATTCCTACAAGCAGATTTAAAATTGTTTTGGGGGACACTAAGGCTAAAGAAAGTGCCATGACCCAAGGGTGCACTCAATGACATCATCACCCCCATTCTCTACCAGAATGAAGGGACCTCTTTTTAGCTTACAGAAGTATCAGACATGTTAGGGTTTATATTCTAAAATTACACAGGCCCAATTACCTTGGAGGGTTGGCTGTCACTTTATATTCTCTGAGTAGAGCTGCTGACAAGGAAAGCCAGGAGAAAAAGAAAGTCGCCCCGGCACCCACAATTCAAAGAGCATTTGGGTTCACACCTGTAATCCCAGCACTCTGGGAGGCCGAGGTGGGTGGATCATTTGAGATCAGGAGTTGGAGATGAGCCTGGCCAACATGGTGAAACCCCGCCTCTACTAAAAATATAAAAATTAGCCGGGCGTGGTGGCGGGCGCCTGCTGAGGCAGAAGAATCACTTGAACCCAGGAGGTGGAGGTTGCAGTGAGCGGAGATTGCACCACTGCACTTCAGCCTGCGCGATAGACTGAGACTCTGTCTCAAAACAAAACAAACAAACAAAAACAAAACAAAGAGCATTTGGGGTTCTCAGGAGGTGTAGCCTGTACACATAGAGGGTACTGGAATGGTTTAAAAAATTATACTGCAGTTTGACTTCTTTTCCATCCTCACTCCTACACCTAGGTTTGGGGGACAGAATCATCTGATCAAGATACATTTGTTTTTAGATTTCTGGTGTGTTCTGGAAAGACTATTATATCATTTGCAAATGGGTTAAGTCTTTTAATAAAAATCATGCTATTTAGTATCTTAATATACGCTGAACAAATTGTTTTAATTTGGCTATATATTTACAATTTAAAATGTTCATACTTATATCTTTTATCAGTGGGACGTTTTGTTTGTTTTGTCTTTAGGCGAAGTGAATTTATTCAAGGAAGTTCACATGTCGGTTTTGTTCTTTTAGAGGGGTGTCTTTTTGACCACAAAGAAAAAGTCTTCCACAAATGTCATCTAAAGGCAATCTATGGACGTTAGGAAGTCAGTTGAGGACACAGATTAATGAGCCAATATTGAGCCTCCTCCCTTCTGACCTCTCAGCACCTGCTCAACTAAGCTCAGGGGAAACTCTTGAGTCTTCTTTTTAAATTGGTATCGCTTGCCCCTTCTTTCTCAAACAAATCAACAGCCAACACCGCCACCAAATTATAGGTAAACAACGAGTATCCAAGAGCGTAAAATAGTTCCCAACAAACAGCGCCAGTGCAGGGGGCAAAAGAGAGCAACCTAATGGGGGCACCCTCAGGGGAGTTGCGCTCACCTGGAGCGAGACGCCAGCCTGGGAAAGCGGAAACCCCTTCCCGCCTCGCCCCGTGGACTCACGCTCAGGTGCAACGCCAAGACTCCCGGGGGAGACAGAGGGAACCGCCTCCGCGCGACCGCCCACTCCTCTTGCCCCAAATGACCCCAGCATACAGGAGAGGTCCTCTGACTGTGGGGCTCTGTCTCTCCCGAAGGCAGGGAGCAGAAGGAAGCCGCCACTCGTCTCTGCAGCCGCGCGACCGACCCGCAGCCTGGCTCGCAGGTGAGGCGTGGACAGGTAACCGCACCTGCTCGGCCAGCCCCACCTGCTGCGTCCCCGTACCCGGTCCTCCTCCTCCCCACCTCGGTCGGCGCGACTTCCCCTCCTGGAACCGGGGTGTCACGCTCCGACCTACCTGCGCCACTCCAGCCCCGGGCGCCCGTGCTCCCCTCGGCGTGCTCCTGGGCCGCTCCGGGCGCGCAGGCGGCGACCCCGCGCCTGCACTTTCCCGGCTGCCGGCGGCTGCGGGCTCAGCGGGAAGCCCCGGCGCTGCCCAGCTCACCGCCTCCGACCCGCTCCATTGTGACGCGGCGCGTTCCGCCGGCCAATGGGCGCGCGGCGGCGCGAACCGCTGACTAAGTTCGCGGGTGGAGGAGGAGGGGACTGGGCGGAGGCAGGGCGCGGAGGCGGCGACCACGGCGGTGGCGGTAGCAGTGGCGGAGGTGGAGGAGGAAGAGGAGGAAAAGGCTGCAGCCGCTTCGGTAGCTGCTCCTGCTGTGAATTTTTCAGCTGCCTGGGCCTGAGTGTTTGCCCAGCTCTGGGGCTGCGGGAACCGGTGACTCACCTCTCACTGCTGGAAACAAAGCGCAGCTGCTATCTTCCCGAGCGCGCCATGTGGCCACCGCGGCCCCCTCGCCCAGCCTCGGATCTGCAGGAGGCAGCGCACAGCCACACGCCCCGCGGAGCAGCTGGAAAGAGCGGGGACTGCTTTTCAGAGGCGGGAGGGACAGGGGCTTTGGTGGATCCCCCCGGCGCGCCACACCGGTGACCGGCAGTACACAGCGTGTGTCGGGCCCCAGCCTTCTCATGTGCGCGCCCCTGAGTAACTTGGCATTTATATAACGCGTGTGGAACCCTGAGGGAAAGCTAGGGTGCGAACGCGGGAACCTCCTCTTTAGTATATGTGCTGCCGAAGCGAGCACAAGGGAACCTCCTCTTCAACAAGGAAGTCCCCTTACCTTTCTTTACCCTGCTTAGAAAGGTTGCAGGGCCCAGCCCCTGTGAGGGAGGGTTTACAGTTGTACCAACTAAGCGGCTTAAGTTCGATTCTGGCCCTCCAATACCATTGGCTTCTCTCAAATGTCCTTATCCTCAGGATAGGGAGGGGACCGTATGGCCGAAGGGCCGTCCCTGTACTCATAACCTGCCTTTCACTGCGAATCAACTGTAGAGACACCTCAACTACTGCCCCACCTGCTTCTCTCCCAAGTGGCCCTGCATTTGAAGGCCAGAAATATTCCTTATGAAACAATTAATCCAAACCCAGAAATTCTAGGGACGTAAATATTTTTATCATCTTCATCCATTTCCCCACTCTTGCCCTCACCCAGTTTTAACTCAGTTTGTGCCCTATTATCTTGAGCACACTGATTCAATTAGGCAAGATTTATATCTTTTAGTTGCTATGGTGATCACATCTCCATTTAAAAAAGAAAGGAAAAACAAGTTTGTACCGGCATCTCCCAAAGGAATAGAATGAAGGCAAACAGACTCAGCATTTGGGGCATCTGAGCAGTTTGTGTAAATGGGAGTATAGCAAATGCACTATCGAGTTATATGAGACGGAGTTGTGTCTCACAACTGTTCAGATTAGGACTACAATTTGAGTCACTCTGAAAGGGAAAAAGAAGGCTGTCTTTGTGTCACTGATCTGTTCTTGTTCACTCAGTTCATTCTGGAGTTGCAGATATCTTTTTTCTGAGTCTCGAAGGAAAAGCTGAAAGAACATTTCTTCACTTGGTCATTCAGTAAATTTTTATTGAGTTTATATGGGTGAGACACTGGGATTATGAACAGATCTACGAGTGTAATTTAAATTTAGGTTTGATCCTTACAGAAATACCTGAAATTCTCTCAGGGACTTTCTGATTAATTATTTTTGGTAGAAGAAAATTCTAAAAGACTCTGTCACTACTTCCACAGCCAGATTTACCCAAGTCTAAAATAGTGATTTTAAGCACCAAAAAAATGACAGGCAGGTCTCAATCGTTTTAGAGGTTTATTTTGCCAAGGTTAAGGACATTTCCCAGGAAAAAGCACAAATACAGGAACATCTGTGATCTCTGCCTTTTACAAAGAGAGTTTTGAGGACTTCAATATTTAAAGGGGAAAGAGCCAGCAGGAGGGGAAGGAGAAAAGAAAAAAAAAAAAGGGAAGTGGGAGGGTAGGCAACGAGGGAAGAAGTTACATTCTTGTGAGGCTTTGATCAGTGCTCAGTGAATTCACATTTTGCATGTGAGGAGTGGGTAGAGGAATGGTGATCATGTGTTCCTCTCATGCTCAGTAAATCTACATTTTACGTAAGATAAGTGTGAAAATAGGGGGAAAGTCAATTATGAATTTGTCTTGAGGTGGGCAGAGGGATGATTTCTAGTCTTGTCCTTATACCATACCTGTGAAGATGAGCTGTTATCTTATTGTCATAGTGAGATTCACTCTGTTTCAGGGCTCATATAGGAGAGAGATGCATTCTGAAAGATTTAGGGACCTACAAGGAATTTCTCTGTAAGCAATCTGTGAGGGAGGCTATCTGGGGAGATATGTGGCCTTCTATTGTTGCAGCTACCGGATAACAAAAGAAGGCAGTTTTTTTAGTGACTCAGTTTCAAAGGAAAAGCTTAACTTTTCCTTTGACATAGTGAGTTTGGGGTCCAGAGATTCCGTTTTTGTCTCACAGCACTTATTATGTACCCAGCTGTGTGCTAGACATCATGGGTGATACCAAAGAAGCATGAAACTTGGCCCCTGACCCCAGCAGCCCACAACTTAGATGAATACAGAAAACAACGGCATCTTCTTCTCAAAGGAAATGAAGATTGAACAACATGGGTGTAAGTAGTCTGAAAATGCATTATGGAGAGAAGAGAACTTAAACTTTTGAAACAGGAGCAGGATTTAAAAGGACTGCATCCTTTACCTTTGCCTTATTGGCCCTAAACTATATTAAAATAGTAAATCCAGCCTCCTGGCTCTTTCTGGCAAGCTGATAATCTGGTAAAGAAGCCAATATGAAAATATTCTGTCTCTACAACATCTGAAGAATACCTCAAGGTAGGGTCTTTACACTCAGGTGATAAAGGGGATAAGAATGAACAGTAAGTGTGGCCAGTTCCTCTATCCAGTGACATAAGCAAAGTCACAAATAATAGAAAATGAAACAATCACTACAATTTGGTCGTCTGGTGGTTGAATTCCATGACCCACATGAAATAACCACCTAACTCCTGGGTTTGGCAGGTGTCTTCTGGGCTGATTCCCTGAAAAACAACCAAAATTTAAAGAAAATCTCTCAGTGTCATCAACATTAAGCTATGCTCCATGTGGCCACCTTGATAAGAGTTTGGTTTTCTCTGAGTCTTGAGAAGAATTTTCTGATAAAGGAAAGACAATCTTATCCAACACTAAAGTTTTTTTTTTCGATTTAGTATTTGAAAAATACTTTATGAGAATGAAAATCTATTTCTTTAAATAAATAAATTTATTAAACATTGAATTTATATCTATTAATTAAACATTGAATGCCTACAACACATGAAAAAAGCCCTGAGGACCTGACAGAGGTGAGGGAGAATACCAAGATAAATATAGTAATTCCTCTTCTTAAAGATATTGTACTCTGGTGGGGAAGGCGTAATCAGAGAGAACACAGCCTCCTACAGGGGAGTTGAGGTTGGTGCAGGACTGAGGGAGAATCGCATTGAACAGAGGTCTGAGGAAGTTTACCTTCAGGGTTCTCAATTAAAATGTTTCTTTAATTACATACATTTTATATTTTAACTTGTTTTCTTTTTCTTTTTCTTTTTTTTTGAGATGATGTCATGCTCTGTCACCCAGGCTAGTATGTAGTGGCACAATCATGGCTCACTGCAGCCTCAACTTCCTGGGCTCCAGTGATCCTCCCACCTCAGCCTCCCGAGTAGCTGGGATCACAGGCGCTTGCCACCACACTTGGCTAATTTTTGTATTTTTGATAGAGACAGGGTTTCGCCATGTTGGCCAGGGTGGTCTCGAACTGCTAAGCCCAAGCAATCCACCTGCCTCAGCCTCCCAAAGTGCTGGGATTATAGGCGTGAGCCACCATGCCCGGCCATGGTGTTTAAATTTTGTCTCAGCATCATGGATCAAGTTTGTTCTAATGAAGTGTCAGATCAGAAGAAAAGAACCGAAGTCTATGAATCAAGGCCACCCATAATTTTGCATTCTCGGCTGGGCACGGTGGCTCATGCTACATGTAATCCCAGCACTTTGGGGGGCCAAGGCGAGCAGATCGCGAGGTCCGGAGACCGAGACTATCCTGACTAACACGGTGAATATATATTGTATATATAGCTAAATATACAAAAAATTATCCGGGCGTGGTGGTGGGCGCCTGTAGTCCCAGCTACTTGGGAGATTGAGGCGGAAGAATGTCGTGAACCCGGGAGCTGGAGCTTGCAGTGAGCGGAGATTGCACCACCACAGTCCAGCCTGGGCAACAGAGTGAGACTCTGTCTCAAGAAAAAAAAAAATTGCGTTCTCAGGAAGTTTGCCAGAATCCCAATGGTTCAGCTGTGTATGATTGAGCACGTTGTTGTTGATGAGGAATGTTTAGTTATTTATTTTTGGTTAAACAGTTTGTCATGTTTTTTCTGACAGTTGGTCATGTTTTTCTGACATGTTGCAGAGATTTAAAATGAGTTTTCTTTGGGCCTGGGACAAATTCTGAGAATGACCCTGGAGAATGAGCTCAGTGGTGAGAATTGTGAAGATGGGGTGAGTTGGATATTGCCCATGTGTTCAGATTAAGGTAGCTTGATCTAGAAATTCAAACTGCAATTGTGCAAGACTGGCTGAATAAGAACACAGACTGCAAGAACACAGAGTAACCAGTTGTGACTATTTCAAACCGAGACTATGATTGGGGATCAATTCACACAGAACTGATCACTACCCACTGTGCTGACTGCCCTCTCTGCCTGAACTATACTATGCCCCTCCCTTATCAAACAAGTGCTGTGAAGGTGACCTTCCAGACCTTTCTTCTAGGAAAAACACCCAATTCCTGCAGTGGGATGCCTGACATCTTCAGTTAATCTGTCTTCTGGGAAGTTGTCCAAAAATTTCTTTGAAAATTTCCCATGCATCCCATTTAAAGAAAGAATATGTGCTGTCATCTGGGTCACGTATGGGAATCCACCATAGAGCAGCCAGGCAGTTATTGACTCTTGTCCTTTTCCTATCTGTAAAAAGGAAATGACTTCCAAGAAAATATTTGTAAGAAAGCCAAACTGAAAGTCCACAATTAAAGCAGAACTGGTGCTCCTCTGCTCCTGTGAAGTGGTCTAAAAAAAGCCCTCATGAGTTTTGCTAGTGACTGAGATATTTGCTGGGATCCCTGGGAGGATTCAATGTGTGTTCCCTGAACTCTGTTGAAATCTAGGCAAGAGGTTTCCTGGTGCTGTGAAAGCTGGCTTCTGAGGTTCCTCGTACTGAATGCATCCATTTCTTGGGTTTGGAGTAACTCAAGTCTGACACTAGCTAACCTTGATTTTCCCTTTTTTTCTCAGCAGTTGTAGGGTTTTTCTTTTATGTTCTCAGCCTAATATAAAACTATCTGTTAATTATAATACATATAGAATACTGAATTTCATTCTCAAACTGATTCTCTAAGAGTAGGAGCTGATATATGTCCGTGCCTTATTAAGAATTTGCAAAAACTCAAAATAAGTTATAAAAAAACAAGATTCAGAATTTTATAGAGCTGGAAAGGAAAAGATGTATGCCAGAAAGAGCACTGGACATGGGGTCCTCTCTTGGATTTGACTGGTGGCTCTTTTGGCCATGAGACCTGGGGCAAGCCGTTAACAGTCTAGATAGGAGTTTCTTTTTTCAATATGTTTTTTATATCTATCCTGGACTATATAAGAAGATGTTTCAGAATTCTCAGAATTCATTTTGTTTCATTTATTCATTTACTATCCAACAAATATTTATTCTATGTCTATGGTGTGAAAAGCATTGTAGGAGTTTTGGGAGATACATGAGTCTGTGATTTATGTGGCCTCTGCTCTCCTGTAGCCTACAGTCCTACAGATTCCTCCCTCCCTCCCTTCCTTCCTTCCCTCCTTCCTTTCTTTTTTGAGATAGAGTCTCACTCTGTCACCCAGGCTGGAGTGCAGTGGCACGATCTTGGCTCACTGCAACCTCTGAAGCCCGGGTACAGGCAATTCTCCTGCCTCAGCCTCCTGGGTAGCTGGGATTACAGGCGTCTGCCACTGTGCCCAGCTAATTTTTGTGTTTTTAGTAAAGACAGGGTTTCACCATCTTGACCAGGCTGGTTTTGAACTCCTGACCTTGTGATCCACCTGCCTTGGCCTCCCAAAGTGCTGGGATTACAGGTGTGAGCCACTGTGCCCGGCCCCTGCAGATTTCTAAGACGGGTATGAGGGTTGGATGTGATGAACTGATAGACTGTAACTAACTAGATTTTCAGTCTGTTTCAAAACACCAGCCTCATTGGCCTTGTCCCTGAATCTTACATACCTAAATGCAAACACACCTTCCAATTACCTGCTTGTTCTTCTACTAACTTATCTCTGCATCCTTCTTTTTATCCAATTCTTTGTCTCCATCAAATTTCTGTTTCTGGAGCATATAAAAGCAATAGGACACGTGCTCATAAGAAGCTTGAAGTTTTTAAAATGTAAAATATGCTGGTAAATACGTAACCAGATATGTGAGCAAATATGTGGGTCCAGTAGAATCCCCTAACACAAGCTATATACAAGACATGTAGACTTACACCTATAACTCAAATGTGCTTTGTGATAGCTGAATGTAGCCTGGCTACCGTATGATAAAGGGTATTAAAATAATGTTGTTGTTTTTTTTTTTTACCTCATTACAAAATTGAGGGACAACGGTAATTAATTAGTTATTATCTTGATAAAGGAGAGAGTGGGTTAAAGTGGGAAAAACATTTTTAGAAATCATGCTGAGTGAATTAAAGAACTTAGGGCTTCAGAGGAAGCCTGTTGTTTCAGCAAGCAGAACAGATTTTGGTGGCTGACAAAGACCTCAGTGTAGGTGGGAAAGTTATGGTAGCTTGATTACAAGGAAAGACGTGGGTACTCATACTAAAAGATGAAAATAGATATATGGGTGGTAGAAATTTTGCAATTTCATATTTATCTTTGAGTGAACTCAATTTTCAAAATTTCTGGAATTCTTTAGTTTATCAATTCAATAAGCAGATATAATATTTTGCTATTCAGGGTCCCCAAGGACAAAAAGGATATGTGCATTCTGACAAAATACAATAACAAAGCAAACAATTTTTACTTATAAACTAGTTTGTAGCTCATACAAATCACTCAAATAATGTATTATAGCCATTTTTAAACAACATTCTCTTACCTCTATGGCCTGTATACCTAAGAGTGAGTAATAATCTTAGCAGTCCCTCACCCGCCTTGCTGAGTCACTCTGTTAAACCTCCTGCAGCTCAGGCACCATTCAGAGGTCCACGAGGTGGAAAGATGACACTTGCTTAACTGCAGATCTCTTACCTCCTCTGGAGGAATGCTGCGACACTGTGTGTGCGACACTGTGTGTGTGAATTTGAAAAAAGGTCAAATTCATCACATGGACTGGTGTATTTCCAATAAATGGGTCTGTGTTTTTTACCAAGTGGGCATAGAATAAATATTTATTCATTGATGAGTGAATGTATGAAATGAAATGAGGTCTGAGACTTCTGAAACAGATTTTCTCTATCTTGGATATTCCAGGGTCATCCCAGGATTTAACCCCAACTCCACCCACTTTAGGTTTTACAGCTTAACCTGTACTTACTTGATTGAAAACACATATAGAAGACCAGGGTTTGGAGGTAGGAGGGAGTACATGGGGGTGATTAGGAATGACAAAGGAATAATATACAAGTGGCAATATTTGCCAAAATTAGCTTATTACAAATATATTTGTCATGACTTTGGATGTCTTCATTTCCTCCTCCTGGTAGCGTCCAGATCCACGTTGGCAATCACACTACTCTTTTCAACTTGTGTGTTTTGTGACTTTTAAGTATCATAAAATCGTGAGATATTAGATTTGGGGATGCTGGAAACAACCATGATGATTAGTATCAAATAGGCCAGTGTATGAACATGTGTCAGAAATTCATGCCTATATTTAGAAATAGCTACCTAAACATAGCTTGGATCCTGAAGCAAAACTACTGAGTTCAAATCTTGGCTTTGTGCTTATGAACTGTTTGGTCTTCGTCAAGTTACTCAGTTTCTCTGTGCATTAGTTTGCTGCTTGAGGAATAGATTGTGGTGAGGATTGAATATATAATGTGATAAGGCAGTTCTGGGAACATAATAAGTCCCATATTAGTATTAGCTGTGATAACAATCTCAAGTAAGTCACTTACCTGCTTTGTATTTATAATTTTCATCTTTAAAATGAGAGGCTTTGATTATTTTGTCTCTAAGGCCCTTGTTTTAGTCCATTTGTTTTTTGATAAAGGAACACTGGAGGCTGGGTAACATGAGTTTCTTTAACTCACAGTTCTGCAGGCTGTACTGGAAGCATGGTGCCAGCATCTGCTCAGCTTCTGGTAAGGGCCTCAGGCTACTTTCACTCATGGCAGAGGTGAAGGGGAGCCAGAATATAGAAATTAGATGGTGAGAGAGGAGGCAAGAGAGAGGGGAGGGAGGTGCTAGGTTGTTTATAACAATTGACTCTTGCAGGAACTAATAAGAGTGAGAACTCACTTACCTCCCCAGCCACAAGGAAGGCATTAATCTCTTTATGAGGGATTCATCTTCACGTACCAAACACCTCCCATTAGGCCCCACCTCCAACATTAGAGGTCAAATTTTAATATAAGTTTTGAGGGAACAAACATCCAAACAGTAGCAACCTCCTGAACCTACTGTTTTCAAACAAGGACAATTCATCCATACATTTTTCTACATATATGTATGTGGTTAGAGAAGTGAATGATTAATTACTAGATGCTTTCCTTGACTGATGGAAGAAAGGTGATTAGGAAATTGAGGCAAGCTTCTTAACTAGACTCTAAATTTCTTGAGTATATCTTTTCCTCCCTTTGGTACTCCAAAGCCTAACATGGTACCTTGGGATAGTGGGCAGCCAATAAACTGTTCATTAACATGAAATTAATGCTTTTTTAGTTTATATGCCTAGGTGTGTGGGGATGGGAAAGTGTGGCAACTGCTTCCTAAACGTTTTGTAAGTTTAAAGCCACTAACACAGAATATTTTAAGCAACATTAGTCCTCTCTGCTGGAGGTGTTCACACTGTAGGAATTCTTAGTTGATTGGTTTTGGAAGGCAGATTCTGATTTGTGTTCAGAAATCCTGGACTTTAGGAATAGAATATGGCACAGTAGACATATTTTGCCGTGTTGCAAGTTAAGATTTGTTTTAGCATTGAGGATGACATGATTTTCACTCATATGCCAAGTCTCATTTATTTGCCTTGTATTTCTGCCATTCCTTCTGGGCTCTTGCATCCATACATTTGTACAAATGTGGTGTTCTTTCTTGGTCTTTGTAAGTAGAAAGAGAGGGACAACATTAGTTAAAAGTTTAATGATAAGGGAGAAGATAGGCCACAGAATGGTAGAAATATTTGCAAATTGCATATCTGATAAGGGAATTGTATCCAGAATGTATGAAAATTGATACAGTTTGGATGTTTGTCCCCTCCAAATGTCATTTTGAAATGTAATTCCTAACGTTGGAAGTGGGGCCTAGTGGGAGGTGTTTGGGTTGGGGGGTGGATCCCTCATGAATGGCTTGGTGTTGTTCCCGTGTTAGTGGGTGAGTTCTCATGAGATCTGATTGTTTAAAAGCAGGTGGCACCTCCCCTATTTCTTTCTTGTTCTTGCTCTTGCCACATGGCATGCTTGCTCCCACTTTGCCTTCTACCATGAGTAAAAGTTTCCTGAGGCTCTCACCAGAAGCTGAGCAGATGCTGGTGTCATGCTTGTATAATCTGCAGAACTATGAGCCAATTAAACCTCTTTTCTTTATAAATTACCCAGTCTCAAGTATTTCTTTATAGGAATGCAAGAATAGCCTAATACAAAAGCACAGTTCAAAAATAAAAAGTCAAATAACTCAACTAAAAAAATGGACAAATGGACAAAGGGAGAGGATTCTGGGAAGTTCCCAACCCCAGAGAGGGGAAGCAGAGTAGGAAGCATCTTTTTCTCACCTACGCAACAATTACGCTGTCTAATCTATTTTGAAACTCTGGAGTCTATTGAAGGCTTGTGGCTTTTAGGGGAAGGCTTGGACAATAAATTGCTGTTAATTTTAGTTATTTCAATTCTTAGCACAGTAGCAGTTATACCACCCCTATTCCTACCCCTCCTCCTCCATGGCAGATAGCTGTTAATTTGTTCCAGGAGCAGTTTACACACAGCTGGTGAGAGCCAAGGTAGGCAAAAAGAACCCTGCCCTCCAAATGTTGGGCATCTGTGCTCTGGTCCCTGACTGGTCGTTCTGAAGACAGAGGTGCAGACAAAGACTCAGGCAGCCATTGGTATTACATCTCTCACAATTGTTTCTAGCCCCTCTACTTCTAGCAGAAGTGAATTGCAGGTGATTTAAGGATCCAGTGCCCTTTTCCTGTTTCATTTTTTTCTTCCCTTTTGAGAGCCAGACATTAATGGCTGGAAGATTCAAAAGCAGCTGTATATACAGGGAAAATGAGAAATGCAAAAGTAACCAAACATGCCCAGGGAAAGGGGCATGCTTAGTGAAGACCTAAAGGACCTTAATTTTATGCCTCAGGCTGATTCTTGGCACAGAAACAGCGTCTAAGAACACAAAAACAAAATCAATATCAAAACCTAACAAGTCTTAGGGAAGGAAAATAATTTAATTTCCGGAGTGACCACATTATTAAATTCAAATGTTCAGTTTTCAACACCACCACCAACAACAAAATTACAAGGCATACAAAGAAACAGAAAAATATGGCCCATTCGAAGGAAAAAAGTTAACAGAAACTTTTCCTGAAAAACTGAAAGCTAGCAAATTGTAGTTTTGGTTTGTAACTCCACATTCTGTTGTCTATGTGATTCAAGAGACTAATACATTTTTAAAAAATCATTAGTTTATGTTTGGGCTATACAATGTATAAAGTGGTAATTTTGTGACATCACAACAAAAATGGGCAAGGATGGAACAGTTAAAGGAACAGAGTTTTTGTATGTTATTGAATTATGCTACCTTAAATTCAAATGATAGTGTTCTAATTTGATGAAGTTAAATATAATTCCCATGGTGATCACAAAAAAAGATAGCTATAAAATATATACAAAAGAAAACTATAAGGGAATTTAATGTTTCACTACAAAAAAATCAGTGAAACACAAAAGAACACAGTAATGCAGAAAATGAAGAAAAAGCAAGCTGTCAGCCATATAGAAAACCAACAGCAAAATGATAGAATTAAGTTATTCCTAGTTAGTAATTACTTTAAAGGTAAATGGAATATACTTCCAGTCAAAACACTGAGATTGGCAGAATGGATTAACAAACAGAATCCAAATATATGCTGTCTATAAGAGATTCACTTTAGATCTAAAGACAAAAGTAGATTGAAAGTGAAAAATGGAAAAAGATGATCCATGCAAACTATAACAAAAAGACAGTAGGGTAGCTATTATAATATGAGACAAATAAACAAGTAAAAAAGATGACAGACAAAGAAAGATATTATATATTAATAAAATATTCAATATAGCTGGAAGATACAACCATTATAAACATTTACACACTTAATGACAGACTATCAAAATTTACAGAGCAAAAACTAATTGAACTGAAGGGAAAAATAGACAATTCTATAGTAATAATTGAATACTCCAATATGCCACTCTCAAAAATGGATAGAACAACCAGACAAAGAAACTAGAGGACTTGAACAACACACAAAAAAATTTTTCTGAAACTTTTCTGAAAAATTGAATAGGAGAAATGAATAATTTGAAACTCATTCTATGAGGCCCAATTACCTTGATACCAAAGCCAAAGATGCTACAAGAATAAAAAAAAAAACCCTACAGACCAATGTTAATTATTAAAATTCATGCAAATATCTTTAACAAAATAGTAGCAAACTGAATTCTGCAGCATGTTACAAAGATTATACATCATGACCAAGTAGAGTTTATTTCTGGTGCAAGGGTATTTCAACATAAGAACACTGATCAATGTAATACACAACATCAACAAACTAAAGGAAAAAACTCATAAGATCATCTCAATTAATGGGGAAAAAGCATTTGACAAAGTTTAACATGTTTTTATGATAAGAACTGTTAGCACACTTGGAATAGAAGGAAATTCCCATGTAATAAAAGCCATAAATAGAAACCCACGATGAACATGATATTCAACAGTGAAAGAATAAAAGCCTTTTTTCTCAAAGATCAGCACCAAAACAAGGACGCACATTTTTACCAGTTGTATTTTACATTGTACTTGAAGTTCTAGCCGGGGGAATTGGGCAAGAAAATGAAATTTTAAAAATCAAATTGGAAAAGAATAAGGTAAAAATTTCTCTGCTCTTAAATTATAAGATCTTACATATGGAAAAAACTAATGATTTCACAAAAAAACTGTTAGCATTAATAAATAATTTCTATTAAGTAGCAGAATACAAAATTACACAAAAATGAGGAGGTGCATTTCTACATCCTAACAATGAGCAATCTGCAAAGGAAATTACAAAAGCAATTCAATTGAAAATAGCGTCGAAAGAATAAAATGCTTATGAAAACTAAAAAGGATTGCCAAGAGAAGTTAAAGAAGCGATAAATAAATGGAAACACACCTGATGTTCATGGAATGGAAGACATGATATTGTTAAGATGTCAATACTACCCAAAGAAATCAAAAGATCCAATTCAATCTCTATCTAAATCCCAAAGATTTTTTTTTTTACAGCAATAGAAAAAATCATCCTCAAATTTATATGAAATAGCAAGGGAACCCAAATATCATAAATAATCTTGCAAAGGAAGAACACAGCTGAAGAACTCACACTTTCTGATTTTGTACCTTACTATAAATCTGTAATAATCAAAACTGTGTGGCACTGGCATACAGACAGACAGACAGACTAATGGAATAGAAAAAGGGTTCAGAAATAAACTCTCACACATACAATCAAAGGATTTTCAACAAGGATTTTAAGGCCTTTCAATGTGGAATGGACAGTCTTTTCAACAAATGGTGCTGGTAAAATTGGATAGCCACATACAATAGAATGAAATTGACCCCTTACCTAGCACTATATACAAAAATTAACTCAAAATGAATCAAAGAAGTAAATGTAAGACCTAAAATAATGCCACCATTAAGAAGACATACGGTAAAAATTTCAAGACGTTGTATTTGGCAATGGTTTCTTAGATGTGACATCAATGGCACAGGCAACAAAAGAATAAGTAGACAAATGGAACAATATGAAAAGTAAATAGTTTTGTGCACCAAAAAGACACTATCAATAGAGTTTTAAAAGCACCTCACAGAATGAGAGAAACTGTTTGCAAACCATATATCTGTTAAGGGATTAATACCCAGTATATAGAGAACTCCTGAATCTCAAAAACAGAAAAACAAACTGATTTTAAAAATGGGCAAAGGGGCTGGGCGCGGTGGCTCAAGCCTGTAATCCCAGCACTTTGGGAGGCCGAGACAGGCGGATCACGAGGTCAGGAGATCGAGACCATCCTGGCTAACACGGTGAAAACCTGTCTCTACTAAAAAATACAAAAAACTAGCCGGGCAAGGTGGCGGGCACCTGTAGTCCAAGCTACTTGGGAGGCTGAGGCAGGAGAATAGCGTAAACCTGGGAGGCGGAGCTTGCAGTGAGCTGAGATCCGGCCACTGCACTCCAGCCTGGGCGACAGAGCGAGACTCCATCTCAAAGAAAAAAAAAAAAAAAGGGCAAAGGACTCGAATAGATATTTCTCCAAATAATTTATACAAATGGCTAGCAAACACATAAAAAGATGCTCAACATCACCCAATCAGTAGGGAAATGCAAATCAAAACTACAGCAAGATAACACATCATACCCATTGGGGCAACTATTATTGAAAAAAACAAAAAATTACAAGTAGTAGAGAAGCCACCTTTGCGAAAATTATGACAGAAAAATCTGACATAGCTGACACCAATTTGCTTCTAACTTCACAAGCTAACAACTATCCTTGTCCATTCTGGGGCATAGGCCAAGCTAACTATGGGAGAAATTAGTTTGTAGTTTAACCTTAACGCAGGTATGATAATTGCCCTTCCCAAAACTACCCCTTCATTGTTTGAGGACTGAAACCACCTTTGTAAAACTAATGAAAGGCAACAAAATTAGAATTATGGGAGAGGCCTGAATTCTGCTAAGATGTAGCCATAAACAATAACCAGCCACAGTTCCAGAAGTCAGATTTATATATTCCCCAATTGCTCCTATAGATAACATCACTATTATTAAACCTTGGTTCTGTTTATATGATGGATTACATTTATTTATTTGTATATGTTGAACAAGCCTTGCATCCCAGGGATGAAGCCAATGTGATTGTGGTGGATAAGCTTTTTGATGTGCTGCTGGATTCAGTTTGCCAGTAGTTTATTGAGGATTTTTGCATCGATGTTCATCAGGGATACTGATCTAAAATTTTCTCTTTTTTGTTGGTCTTTGAGGTACTTTTTAGACCTTTGCATTTAGGCAGACCAGCAGATGTCATCTAGACCCATGACTAATACCAAAGAACTGGTCCAACTGATCCTGTGACCCCCACCCAGAAACTGACTCAGCACATGAAGACCAGTTTAGACACTCCTATATTTCATTCCCAACCAATCAGCAACACTCATTCTCCAGCTCTCTGTCCACCAAATTATCCTCAGAAACCTCGCCTCTGAGATTTTGGGTAGAAGGATTTGAGAATTATCTCCCATTCTTCCACTTGGTTGATCCTGAGATTATTGAACTCTGTCTTTCTGGCAAAAACCTGCTCTTCTCAGGGCATTGGCATTTCTAGGCAGTGGGCAAGATGAACCCGTAAGGCAATTACATTGGCAAGGATGTGGAGAAATTGGAACCCTTGTGCATTCTTGGTGGGAATGTAAAGTGGTAGAGCCACTGTGGATAACAGTATGGCAGTTCCTAAACAAATTACAAATAGAATTACTGTGTGATCCAACACTTCCAATACTGGGTATATCCCTGAAAGAATTGAAAGTATGATCTCAAAGAGATATTTGTACACCCATGTTCATAACAGCATTATTCACAACAGGTAAAACATAGAAGCAACACAAATGCCTACTGATAAATAAATGGAAAAGCAGAATAGTATACATATAATGGAATATTGTTCAGCCTAAAAACAAAATTCTGAAATATGCTGTATTATGGATGAATCTTGAGGATGTTATGCTAAGTGAAGTTAGTCACAAAGAGAAAAATAATGTAGGATTCCACTTACGTGAGGTATTTAGCATACTCAAAATTATAGAGACCCAAAATAGAATGGTAGATGCCAGAGACTGCAGAGATAGGGGAACAGGGACTTATTTATTAATGAGTATAGAGTTTCAATTTTATAAAATGAAAAGATTTATGGAGATGGACGGTTGAGATGGTTGCACAACATTGTGAGTCAAATGTACTCAACATCGTGAGTACATTTTATATCACTAAAGTACATTTTGAAATGGTTAAGATGGTAAGTTTTATTACCACACTAAAATATTGGGGGGAAATGGGCAAAGGATTTGAATAGACATTTTTCCCAAAACAGATATATAAATGCCAATAGGCACATGGAAAGACACTCAACATCATTAATCATTAGGGAAATGCAAATGAATGAAACAGATTGGATAAAGGAAATGTGGTACATATACACCATGGAATACTATGTAGCCATGAAAAGAACAAGCTCATGTCTTTGTCAGGAACATGGATGGAGCTGGAGGCCATTATCCTTAGCAAACCAATGCAGGAGCAGAAAACCAAATACCACATGTTTTCACTTATAAGTGGGAGCTAAGTGATGAGAACTTATGGACACAAAGAAGGAAACAACAGACAGTGGGGTCTACTTGAGAGTAGAGGGAAAGTGGAGAGTAGAGTGAGAGGAACAAAAAAGGTAACTGTTGGATACTGGGATTAATACTGGGTTGATGAAGTAATTGGTACAACAAACCCCCATGACATGAGTTGACCTACGTAACAAACTTTCACATGTACCCCCAAACCAAAAATAAATGTTTAAAAAGACATCTCATAACCAGATACTACTTCAGACTCATTAGGATGATTCAAATAAAAAGACAATGACAAGTCTCAGTGAAAATATGGAGAAAGAACCCTTATTCATTGCAGGGTGGATTATAAAATGGTGCATCCACTTTTGAAAGCAGAATAGCAATTTCTCAAAAATTTGAACACTGAGTTACCATGTAATATGTAGATATCTCCCATGTAGTTTTTTTGGAGTTGTCCTCAGAAGAAGAAACCAGAATTCTTCTGGTCCTTGTGGCAAGAAGACTTTTTTCTTCTCTTCAGTAGTCAAATTTTTGTGGTTATTTGATGAGATTCCTAGGGAGTGAGTCTTAAGACAATCGCATATGTTTGTAGAGAAATTTTTCTGTCAGATAAGGGAACTTTCAGAAAGACCCTCCCCACCTGCACTAGAGGATGTGGGGAGGGGATAACAAGAGAAAGTTAGGAAGTCTTTGGTTCTGAGGCAATTTCTAAGGTCTTCCAATTTCCTTTAATTCATAAGTGCTCAGTATGCCAAAGCACCATACCTGGTTACTTGAGGACATACATTTGTGAAGCTCCACTAGTTGCTGCTTGATTGCTCTATTGCTTACAATAATGCTGTGGGGCATAAGTTGCTTCACACACAAATCCAATCAAATTAATCTTCTTTGAAGGGATGGTTCCTATGTTTCGTGTTTGAGGTTTATTCAGACTCTAGAAGGGGTCTTCCAAGACTTTCCTCATTTTTCTCTAGCAACTAGTGGGCTTACAGCTTAGCCTATACCTCCAATACATTTATTATTAGCCTATGTCTCCAATACATTCTTTTTCCAATTGCCTTTCACCAACTTACACTGTTTCTGAGAACACTCTTAGGCTTGAATTTTACATTCTGTTACAAAGTCAGTTTCTTTGGGGAGCGATTTTAAGCTCTCTGTTCTAAGACCTGCTTCTCCCAGGTGAAATATCTGACCTACACCTTGTGTTGAAGGAGGGACAATTGTGCATCTCTCTGTGAGTGACACTCAGTTTAAAGAACTAAGTGTTTAGTGGATGCAGGTGTCCTTGGCTTGTCTCTCTTGGCATAGAACCTTTGCCCCAGGAATCAGGGCAAGGACAGTGGGGACCCTAGTGTTCTAAGTGGCCCTGTGCCCAATGTGCAGCCTTGATTCCATGAGTGGCAGCTAAGTGGGAGAATGGAGCTCCCCTCTTTTGGTTGCATTTGCCAGGCACCTTGCCTCAGCAACAAGTAACTGGGGGCAGTCAGGAAAATGTGATGTCTCACTTCTCCCAGGAATGTAACTCTCCAGATGGGAGACAGAACCTTGTGTTCTTGGCTATACCAGTGTTACAGGAAAGGGGTCTCAATCCAGACCTCAAGAGAGGGTTCTTGGATCTCGCGCAAGAAAGAATTTAGGGCGAGTCCACAGTGCAAAGCAAAAGCAAGTTTACTAAGAAAGTAAAGTGGTGAAAGTGCAGCTACTCCATAGACAGAGTAGGGTGTTCCCAAAAGTGAGAGGAGGAATGCATCCATCCTAGGTACAATACTTATTTATATATGGGGAGATGTGCTCTACTACAAAGGTTTTTGATAAAGGATTAATTTTCTTAATTACTATATTTTGCAAGGATCCATATTATTATCTCTAAAGCAAAATTAGGAATACATCTGTTCTCAAGATGTCAGGATATCAGGACACTTGTAAGTCTGGATCTGCTTAGCAAACATTATCAATCTGTTCCCTTAGCCGTTAACATCTAGAAGGTAGGAATACCTTTCTGGGAATGTAGCCCAGCAAGTCCCAGCCTCATTTTTCCTAGTCCTTACTCAAGATGGAGTCACTCTGGTTCGAATGCCTCAGACACTAGTGTAGAGTAAAGTTGTCATCAAACTGAACTGGGAATTAGGAGGGAGTTGTGGGTTTTGGTTAAAATACCACAGACTCTCCAGATTTATGGAGTTTTAGTACATTTTTTTGAATAAAAGTTTCCTCATTTGCTGTATGCACATAGGGCTATTTTTCAGAGACTTTAAGTGACTGTTTTAAAATTAATTTTGACCAGTTTTGCTAAAGAGTGATACCACTGAGATTCTCACATTGTCATGCCAGAAGTAGAATTGGAAAGGGGGCAGTTTTGATCCAGAAGAGATTAGCATTGTCTTCAGCTGAGTGCTTGAAGTATCTTTGGTTATTAGAAAGGCCTAAGATGTATTTGTAATAATAATAATTTGCTTAGGTTAGTGTCTCAGAAGCAAATCCCAAGAGAGGAATTCTTCTGTAGGTGATCTATTGAGGGAGTCCTCTCAGAAGAAAGCTTTAAAGGAATGGTGACATTGGGGACATAAGTTGCCAATTGGGGACATAAGTTGTCAAGCATCTCTTGAGGAAGATGGTGTGAATCTAGAGCAGCCAACACCCACAGTGGCTGGAGATGGATACTGTACCTGGTAAAGACCCTCAGAATGGAGGTCAAAAACAGCTGTTGCAAGAATCTAATGCTACCTCATAATAATAATTGTCATAATAGCATAATTTTTGATTGCATAATAGCAATCAAAATAGTATCGTGGCTACTTTTGTTTGCCACTTTCTATTTAGGAGCTTTATACTTATTAATTCATATTATTGTAACAGCATCATAAGCTAGATGTCACCCCTTTATTTAGGTGAAGAGAATAAAATGTTAACTTACTTACTTCAGGTCACTGAGGTTGGTGCTAGAGTTGGTCTCAGATGGAACCTGTCTGACTCTAAGGCCTGTCTCCGTCCATTACCCACACAAAGTCTTCCAGGAAGAGGTGAAAGAGAGAAATGAAAGGAGAATGAAGAAAAGGAAATAGACAAGAGAATAAAACAGTGAGCAAAAAGCAAGGGCACGCATGGGAGCTCTGGGGCAGGACCAGTGGTTGTCCCAGTGGCCCTTCAGTAGCACAAATGCCCTTGATTTTGTCCTAAGCCTTCTGAGGTCAGCCTTGTCACAGTTCAACAATTTGAGATATCTTGGTCATTATCATCCAACAAATGAGAATTTTGGCAGCATTACATATAGGTCCATTTTCCATTCAAGATCCTTAAATTACTTCATTTAGAAATGAGTAGGGGCTGTTTCTTCAAAGCAAGAACCCTTGCATGGCAAATATTCTTCAAACTAAATGGCAATGGAGAGATTTCAAGTGGTGCTACATGCCTCTAAGTCAAGTGCTAGATATTTAGGTGCTACATGAACAGCAATTTCAACAGCACCCTGCAGGGATTTCTTGAGGAAGAGCTATATTTTGTGAATAGAGCGTGCACCTGGTCTCTCTTTACTAAGTGACAATATGATGTAGTTAATATGAAGAAAATGAAGGGCGACTTACAGACTGAGGTATACTGGGTGTTGTGTGGGATAAGCATTTGCTTTCTTCTTTCACTGAAGAGGTTTCATGAAGTAGATCCTAGAGACCATTTCAAAACCTTTGCTTTGTAAGATTAGAGTTAAGAGAGATATCCATTCAGTAAGAATAAGAATTCACTGAAATAAGAACTTAGGTGCCTAACTAAATTCATATACCTCGATGAACATGTAATTCCAGTTAGAAATCTCTTTCTCACTTTTTTTTGCTCATTCAAAATATATTATCAAATAAGTAACTCTCAAGCATTTTTCAAGTACAGTAACCATGACTCCAAATAATGTGCCATTTGAACATCGTAGAAATATTTGAAAGTGGTGATTTTCATCATTAAACAATAACCCTCTATTCTCCTAAAACAGAATGTATGATTTTAGACCCGGAAAAACCAGAGCAATCTGACAAGTTAATAACTCCAACAACAAAATCACAAAGACCCCATTGGAATATGAATATTTTGGGAGTTATAATAAGGACATTTGAGACCTCTTATGCTCAAATGGAATACTTTTCAGTTTCCTACAACATCTGCTTCTCAATGCCAGCCAAAGAATGGTAATGTGATTGAACTACATTTTTAATATCTGGGTTTCACATTGTTTAAATTTGTTATTCCAGAATATTTTTTAGCAGATGGCGTTTCAATCTTTGTTTAAGATTTTTTTTAGAACAGATTCTAGAAGAGCTGAAAACTAAGTTCTCCTTAGAAAGTGATTCTTTATCTGTACCAGTGGAAATAGATTCAGATCACAACTGGCTTAAGCTGATGTGAGAAGCAGTGCCATTAATGATTGGTATCTGCTGCTAGATGACCACTTGTGATGTTTAATTCCCTACAAAATTACACTAGCCTGTAGTTTACTGTTATCATTATTGTGTGTGTGTGTGTGTGTGTGTGAAGGGGATATGGTCTCTCTCTGTTGCCTAGGCTGGAGTGCAGTGGTGCAATCACGGCAGCCTTAACTTCCCAGGCTCAAGCAATTCTCCTGCCACAGCCTCCCGAGTAGCTGGAGCTACAGGTGTACACCCACCATGCTCAGCTAAGTTTCAAAAATTTTTGGTAGAAACGACATCTTACTATGTTTCCTAGGCTGGTCTGGAGCACAGGGTTCAAGCAATCTTCCTGCCTCAGCCTCCCAAAGTGATGGGATTATAGGCATGAGTGACTACGCCCAGTCTATTTTGAATTTTTATTGCAACTAGAACAATCCAGCCTATGCTTTGCATATACCAATGTCAGATGTTTCTATGCTTCTTTTTCAGATGTATTCGTTTTGTAGTGAATTTGTCTTTAATGACTTTTTTTTTTTTATTCAATGCCCACACAAGTCAAGACGAAGTTGCCTCTCAATAAAGGGGACCATGCCCTTTTGATGCATTCAATGTTATTTTTCCTCTTGTTAATTCTTGGTGCTCTGCCATAGTTGTGACATATGTAGCACATGTTATAACATATATATACCCTGGACAGGCATGTCCATGGAATATTGAAATGTAGCAATGGTCTCATGATTTTGAATAAATCAAATCTTATTTTCTTCCTGATAATAGTTTGTTTTCAGATATGAATTCCAATAAGCATTGTAGAATACTCTTTTGCAAAGTCTACTGCCATTGATGGATGAATAAAAATTATTGGCTTACAAAGAACTAAGTGGAGATGTATCTCATTTTAAGCAAACTTCATATAGAGATCACAAACAGAATTATAAAAATGACTAATTAGGAGTGGTTGTTTATTCTATGCAAGGATGATTCAAAGGATTCTTTTAAATTGTGAACTGTGATTTAAACATAATTAATAATTACATTTTAAAAACTTAATTTGTGTACTGGCTTTAGGGGTATGCCTGCTACCATTACAACTGCATAGATGTATCTATCTGAGCCACTTCCTAAAAAATATATCCATTTGGATATGGTGCTAAATTTAGGTGAGATTACTTTTTAAATTTCAAAAATATATTTTCTTCTCTTGGAACATGGAGGGTAGAAAAAAGAAACACAAGTAACTAATATTTACTTAATACTTAGTTTTTAAAGACTCTTTCCTAAGTGCTCTCTCAGCAACCCATTTAGCCTCAGAACAATTTTTTGAGATGGATATTCCTATCCTTATTTTGCAGATCAGAAACAGAGGCTTACAGGTAACCATAGCTATACAGCTAGTAAGAATTAAGGAATTAAGGAATTAAGGCCCATATGACTCCAAAGTTTATGCTTTCTTAAAAAATATTATTTCTCCAATGGTAAAAAGTACAACTAAAAAAACCTTTTTTGGAATGAAATTTTATGTGTGTGTGTGTGTATATATATATATGTGTATATATATGTATATATATTTAGTAAAAAGGGCCAGCTTGTTATACTCTAGTACATATAAAATAGTTGTTCTTTTCTAGTTAACTACCTTTAAGCTAAAACAATTTAGGCCCTTCCAAATTGTAGATTTAGCCTCTTGAAAAAGACTGAAAATGCTTGTAAGAAAATGATTCACTGTACGTATTATAGCTTACTGGTGTATTTAATGCTCAGTTTTTATAAGTAAACCATACTATATATAGGGTCATATTAGCCATTGAAGTCTGTCTTTATGTAAATGAAAGTCCGTTCTCATTGGTGCTATCCCCAGCAATACAGATGGGCATTTGTTGCATGGTGCCAGCCTGTAGAAGGAAGAATTTTAGAGTGCCAAAGATTGGTTTGACATTTGACTTAGATTTGAACCAACTACCGTATGATGACTCAAGTCATTTATTTTGATTATAGTTTTCTTCATTAGCACTTTTACTGCTCTAGAGATTCAACCCTCACACAAAGGGTGGGTTCCTGAAGGCATCTGGATTTCCCCTTCTAAATCAGAGACCATGGATATTTTATTAGTTGCAGTACATGTTGGCATCATTCAGAAGCTTCAAATACTTTTGAAATGCCATAAATATAAATAATTCTTTCTTCTCTGTTTATGAAAGTATCACAAGGTTCAAAATCTCTGGCTTGTTATGATGTATTTTATTTCATTCTCAATGTGGAGCAAGCGTAGCCAGTCTCTCGGAATATGGGGAACGATTTTTGCAATATGACTACCACATTTTTCTTGTATGATTTCATTCTATACTAACTTTCTTTTAATCTATGCTGCCTATTCCTGGAACTCCTTACACTGCTTCCGCCCATCTTTCAATTCTTCTTCAAAGTAATGGATGTCACATTTTTGCCACTCCAGAATATCATCTGTCTGTATTCAATAATTCCCTTTACCACCCTTTGCCACTACTTGAATACAGACCGGGAGGTTAGTGAGGCAATTGAGGGATCTAGGCTTTGGAATAACCGGTTTATCCTTTCCTTGACCCACTCCACCTCCAGGGTAAAAGTAGAGCCTTAAAAAACTCTCATTAGACACATGAGAGTTATGAAGTGACTTAGGTGTGACATGTCCTACTTTGAATGAATCCTATATGCTGAAGACAAGTATTAGAACATCCTGCAACAGCCCAGTGTGGCAGCAGCCCTGGATTCTGCCTTAGAACCTGCAGGATCTGGAAACCTCATGAGACACAGAGAAGGACAGAACTTTGGGTATGCTGCCTTCTCTTCTGCAAGTAGCTGTATACTGGGCCATTGAGGTGAAGTCACTAGAATTCATTCATTCCTTGCTTTACTCCTTCATTCATTCAACAAATATTGTTAATTGCCTGCTATGTGCCAGGAACTTTGCCAGGACCTGGAAATATGACAGTTACAAAAAATAGACTACCTAGAGAGAGCTCACTGTCTTTTTCTTGGCATCATGATCGTCTTTTCACCTCTCCCCTCACAAATCACAATGGTTATGATTGTTAAGTGTTTGCCAAGCATTTATGCTGGTCTAGATACTGTGGTGATTATTTACATAAGTATTTTTCATCTTCATCATAATCTTAGATAATAAATACTAATATCCTCATTTTATAATTGAGGAAAGTGAGACAGATAAAAATCATTGATCTCAAATTAAATGATTAAGCCAGGATTCTGTGGACCCTAGTTCGACTGGACTCCAAACGCAGCTACACTATACTTTATTTTCTTATGAGGTAGTGAAAAACCTTCCTGGATAGACAGCTAAAGTGCCTGGGGTACAAATCCAACAGCTTCCCGCAGCTCTCTGGAGCAGGTCCAGCTCTTGTTCAACTAGGACTGACTTCAGGCTCCTTCCCTCTTTAGGGTTTTGGCAATCAAAGGTCCTTTCTCAGAAGCCAGTCTTTTTCTCTTGTGTCTCTCATCAAATACTGTTCAGTTTCCAAGTCTGCATATTCAACTTAAGCTTTTTATGTCTCTTTCTAGCTCTTCTCACCTGTGTATCAACAGATGTAAAGCCATTTGTCGTTACCTGTCTTTCCTTTTTCTAAAGGGCATTAAGCCTTCCTGCATACATGGTTTAAGTTTTTCAATGGCATTTCTTGAATTAGTTTAATTCTTTTTCCCCCTGGAGAATATGTATGCATTAAATTAGCAGTTGCACTAAAAACCACAACATAGCTTATTGAAGTCTTGTCTCTACTAGTTATAAGCAATTAATATTGGGCAAATTATATAACCAGTATGTGTCTCAATTTCCTCATTTGTAAAAGGCAATAATATGTACTTCATAGGGTTTTATAAGAACAAACTGAAATAATACAATACTTCATACAGTGACCGGAACTTAATAAGATATTGGTACATGTTTAATCTTTATTATTGGGATTCAGAAGAGCAGTTCAGCTATTTCCATGATAACAGGCTCATAGGAGGGGCTAGGACCCATCAACACACTGCTAAAGGGGAGCTGCAACTGGATGCGTGTACTGGGGTGGATATCTAGGCAAGTCACAGAGGTAGATGCCAAAGCTTGGTGATGCAGCAAAGTCCCAATTATCAGAAGTGGGGCCTGGAGCCAGGGTTGGATTAAGAATGAAGGTTGCCACATGGAGCTCTGAGATGTTGTGGGGATGGGTTAGTCTCAAGCTAGGCCAAGGGACTGAGCTGGCTGGTGTGAACCTGGATACAGATACAGTGATTCTGTCTGGGGAAAAATATAGAGGTCAGGAACTGAGTTGAGCTAGACCCAAGGCCCTTTATAAATCTAATTTTTTATCAATCTATATTAGATTTTACGCATTGACTGTTCTGCAGTGAAGGGTCTATGCAAACATACTTCCAAAGGTGAGGGAGCAGGAGAATACAGAAAATGGTGGACAAATCTGGTTTCTCAGAAAGAAACAAATGTTTAATAGGGACTTACAAGAAGAAAGAATATCTCAGGTGGCTGTGAGATGGTGGATCCAGGCATTAACTCTCCAGAAAGTATTCTTTTTAAAAAAATTTAAAATTGTAGGTATATAATAGGTGTATGTATTTATGGGATACGTGAGATATTTTGATATAGGCATACAATGCATAATAATCACATCAGGATAAATGGGGTATCTATCACCTCAATCATTTATCCTTTGTGTTACAAAGAGTCCAATTATACTCTTTTAGTTGTTGTAAAATGTACAACAAATTATTGTGCCCTGTTGTGCTATCAAATACTAGATATTATTTATTCCCTCTAACTATATTTTTGTACCCTTAACCATCCCCCTTCTACTCCCACACCCCACACTACCCTTCTCAGCCTCTAGTAACCATTGTTCTACTCTCTATCTCCATGAGTTCAATCGTTTTAATTTTTAGCTCCCACATATAAGTTAGAACAGTCAATGTTTGTCTTTTCCTCCCTGGCTTAATTCACTTAACCTAATGACTTCCAGTTTTATCCATGTTGTTGCAAATAACAGAATCACATTCTCTTTATGGTTTGACAGTACTCCATTGTGTATATGTACCACATTTTCTTTATCCATTTGTCTGTTGATAGACACTGAGGTTGCTTTCAAATCTTGGCTATTGTAAATAGTGCTGCAATAAATAAGAGAATGCAGCTATCACCTCAATATGCTTATTTTCTTTCTTTTGGGTATATACTCAGAAGTGGGATTGCTGGATCACATGGTAGCTCCATTTTTAGTTTTTTGAGGAACTTCCAAACTGTTCTTTACAGCAGTTGTACTAATTTACACTCTGACCAACTCCACATTCTCACCAGCATTCTTTATTGCTTGTCATTTGGATAAAAATGATTTTAACTTGGGTAAGAATATATCTCATTGTAGTTTTGATTTATATTTATCTGATGATTAGTGGTGTTGAGCACCTTTTCATATGCCTATTTGCCATTTGTGTATCTTATTTTGAGAAAGGTCTATTTAGATCTTTGGCCCATTTTGAAATCAGATAATTGGATTTTTTCCACCAGAGTGGTTTGAGCTCCTTATTTATTCTGCTTATTAATCCCTTGTCAGACGGATAGTTTGCAAATATTTTGTCCCATTCCGTGAGTTGGCTCTTCACTTTGTTGATTGTTTACTTTGCTGTGCAGAAGCCTTTTAACTTGATGTGATCCCATTTGTCCAGTTTTGCTTTGATTCCCTGTTCTTGTGGAGTATTACTCAAGAAATCTTTGCTCAAGCCAATGCCTTGGCATTTCCCCAATGTTTTCTTGAAGTAGTTTCATAGTGTGAGGTCTGAGATTTAAGTCTTTAATCCATTTTAGTTTGATTTTTGTATGTGGTGAGCGATAGAAGTTTAGTTTCATTCTTTTGCATATGGATATCCAGTTTTCCCAGCATCATTTATTGAGGAAATTGAACTTTCTCCCACGTTTGTTCTTGGCATCTTTGTCAAAAATGAGTTCACTGTAGATGTATGAGTTTGGTTCTGGGTTCTCTAGTTTCTTCCATTTGTCTGTGTGTATGTTCTTATGCCAGCACCTTGTTGTTCTGGTTACTATAGCTCTGTTGTATTATTTTAATTCAGGTAATGTGATTCCTCCAGTTTTGTTCTTTTTGCTCAAGATAGTTTTGGCTATTCTGAGTCTTTCTGGTACCACACAAATTTCGGGATTGTTCTTTCGATTTCTGTATGGAAAGTCATTGGTATTTTGATAGGGATGACATTAAATGTGTAGTTGCTTTAGTTAGTATGGACATTTTACCAATATGGAGTCTTCTAATCCATGAACATGGAATATCTTTTCACTTTTTTGTGTTGTCTTCAATTTCTTTCATCAATGTTTTCTAATTTTCATTGTAGAGGTCTTTCACTTCTTGGGTTAATTCATAGGTATTTTAAAATTTGTAGTGAATATAAATGGGGTTACTTTCTTGATTTAGTTTTCAGATTGTTTACTGTTGGCATATAGAAATGCTACTGATTTTCATATGTTGACTTAGAATTCTGCAACTTTATTGAATTTGTTGATCACTTCTGATAGTGTTTTGGTGGAGTCTTCAGTATTTTTTTTTTTTAAATAAGATCATACCACCTACAAACAAGAATAATTTGACTTATTTCTTTCCGACTTTGATGCCCTTTATTTCTTCCTGTTGTCTGATTGCTCTAGGTAAGACTTCCAGTACTATGTTGAATAACAGTGGTAAAGTGGGTATTGTTGTTCTGTTCCATATATTAGAGAATAGGTTTTCAGTTTTTCCCTGTTCAGTATGATACTAGCTGTGGAGCTGTCACATATGGCTTTTATTGTGTTATGATATGTTCCTTCTGCACCCAGTTTTTTGAGGGTTTTTGTCATGAAGGGATGTTGAATTTTATCAAATGCTTTTCTCACATTAAAGGAAATAATCATATGATTTTGTCCTTTATTCTGTTGGTATGATGTATCACACTGATTGGCTTATGTTGAACCATACTTGCATCCCTAGGATAAATCTCATTTGGTCATGATGAATGACCTTTATCATGTATTGTTGAATTCGATTTGCTAATATTTTGTTGACAGTTTTTGCATCAATGTTTAACGGAGATATTGGCCTGTAGTTTTCTATTGTTGATGTGTCTGTCTGGTTTTGATATATGGGTAACACTAAGCTCATAGAATGAGGTTAGAAATATTCCCTCCTTCTATAGTTTTTGGAATAGTTTGAGTAGGATTGGAATTATTTCTTCTTAGAATATTTGGTAAAATTAAACAGTGGAGCCATTGGGTCCCAAGCTTTACTTTGCTGTAAGACATTTTATTACAGCTTCCTTCTTGTTACCTATTATTGGTTTATCCAGGTTTTGGACTTCTTCGTGGTTAATCTTGGTATGTTGTATGTGTCTAGGAGTTTATCAATTTCTTCTAGGTTTTCCAATTTATTAGCATATAGCTGTTCATAGTAGCCACTAATGATCCTCTGAGTTTCTGTGATATTAATTGTAATGTTTTCTTTTTCTCTGATTTTATTTTTTGCATTTTATCTTTTTTCCTAAAGTGGCTAATAATTTGTCAATTTTATTTATCTTTTCAAAAAACCAGCTTTTCATTTCAGTTATCTTTTGTATTGTTTTCTTCATTTCAATTTCATTTACTTCTGCTCTAATCCTTCTTATTTTTTTTCTTCCACTAATTTTGGGTTTGGTTTGCTCTTGCCTTTTTAATTCTTTGAGATGCATTGTTAGCTTGTTTATTTCAAGTTTTTCTACTTTTGTGATGAAGAAACTTATTGATACAAACTTTTCTCTTAGAACTGCTCTTGCTCTATCCCATAGGTTGTGGTATGTTGTGTTTCCATTTTCATTTGTTTCAAAAAATTTTAAATTTCCTTCTTAATTTATTCATAGATCTGCTGGTCATTTGGCAGCATATTGCTTAATTTCCATGCATTTGTATAGTTTCAGAAGTTCCTTTTGTTATTGATCTCTAGTTTTATTCCATTGTTTTCAGAGAAGATAATTGATACAGTTTCAGTTTTTCTTTATTTTAAAAAGACTCATTCTGTGACCTGATATATGGCCTATCTTTGAGAATAATTCATGAGCTGAGGAGAAGAATGTGTATTCTATAGCTACTGGATGAAATAGTTTTTAAGTATCTATTAGGTCCATTTATTCTATAGTGTCAATTAAGTCCAATGTTTCTTTGTTGATATTCTGTCAGATGATCTGTCCAATCTCTGTGTTGCCAAAAGAGATTAACATTTGAGTCAGTGGGCTAGGGAAGGCAGGTCCACCCTTAATCTAGTGGGCACAATCTAATCAGTTGCCTGTGAATGTAAAGCAGGCAGAAAAACATGAGAAGGAGAGAACTGGCCTAGTCTTCCAGCCTACATCTTTCTCCAGTGCTGGATACTTCCTGCCCTGGAACATTGGACTCCAAGTTCTTGAGCTTTGGGACTCAGATCAGCTCTCCTTTCTCCTCAGCTTGCAGACAGCCTATTGTGGGACCTTGTGATCATGTAAGTTAATACTTAATGGGCTTCCCTTTTTATATATATTCTATTAGTTCTGTCCCTCTAGAGAACCCTGACTATTACAGATTTTGGTACCAGGAGTGGTTCTAGAGGAACATAATACTAAGGATGGAGTTCTTTTATTGGTTGTGGGGTTTCTGGAGTCAGCTGCTTAATATGATTAGACCCTAAAGTGCTAAGGACTCTACTTCTAATAGTATGGAGAACACTGATAGTCCTTGGCATGAAGTGTTTAGGGAGTTATGCAAAATACATGCATTTGACACTCCTGATTCACCACTCATGAAAGGCAAGGAGTTTAGTGACTCTATACATACTACCTTTGACCATACGTGGAGAACCAAGGAACATAATGAAGTTGGTTGGTTGTTCCTAAGTTCAGTGGACAAAGTGATGAAAGAAAATTATGAACTCAGGGATTCTGGCTTCCAGCTTCAGAAGCAGATACTGAACCTCAAATCTGCTAAGATTGCCCTGAGTGGGAGTCTTATCTCCTGTAAAGAAAGAGCTAAAATTGTGGAAAAACAGACACAAGCTCTTATCATGCAAGTGGTGGACCTGCAATGAAAGATGCAGGCACAGCCTCACCAGGGGTCTCCTGTTAAAGTAAGAGTATTGATTGGAGAGGAGTGGGACCTGGAAAGTTGGAATGGGGACGAGTGGGAGGATGCTGATGAAGCTGGAGACTCTGAGGTTGTAAACTCTGATGAAACTTTTTTTGCCAGAAGGAAAAGCTTTCACATCCCCAGTAGTGGCAACATCTCCTCCCTGATCCATGCTGCCATCAGTCTTTCCAACTTTGTCTGAGGTGATAAACCCTGTGCTTCCTGAGGCAACAGTGATGGCCTCCCCTGAGGCAGTTTCCAGGCAAGATAATATTGATTCTCCTCAGGAGTCACCCCCAACACCTCTGTTTGCTTCTAGACCGGTAACTAGACTAAAGTCCCGGCATATTGATCCTCCTCAGGAGCCACACCCAACACCTCTGTTTGCTTCTAGACCTATGACTAGACTAAAGTCCTGGCAGGCCCCTTGATGTGAGGTTCAGAGTGTGACCCATTAGGAGGTGCACTACACTCAAAAAGGAATGTTTGTGTTCTCTAACTTATATAAGCAGAAATCTGGAGAAAAGGCATGGGAATGGACACTAAGGGTATGGGATAACGGTGGAAGAGACATAGAGCTGGATCAGGCTGAATTTATTGATCTGGGCCCACTAAGTAGGGACTCTGCTTTTAGTGTTGCAGCTTGGGGAGTTAAAAAAGATTCTAATCATTTATTTGCTTGTTTAGCTGAAAAATGCATTAAAAGGTGGCCCACTGTGAGTGAACTGTAAATGCCTTATCTCCCTTGGTTTAATGTAGAAGAAGGAATCCAAAGGCTTGGGAAGATTGGGATGGTGGAGTGGATTAGTCACTTTAGACCTACGTATTCCAGCTGGAAGGGGCCAGAAGATATACCCTTGACGAATGCTTTGTGAAATAGACTTGTGAGGGCAGCACCAGCATCTTTGAAGATCCCTGTAATTGCTCTTCTCTGTATGTCGGATCTAATGGTGGGAACCACTGTTACTCAACTACAAAATATAAATACAATGGGAATAATTGGATCCCAAGGTGGCAGGGGCCAAGTGGTGGCACTCAACCATCAAAGGCAAGGTGGGTGTAGCTACCGTAGTGAACAGCAGAGGCAAAGCAGCAATCAGAATAGTCGGACTTGTGTAGAGCTCTGGTATTGCCTAATTAAGCACAATGTTCCTAGAAGTGAAATTGATAGGAAGCCTACTGCTTTCCTACTTAATTTATACAAGCAAAAAATATGTAGGTCAAATGGACAAAACACTAATTTGAATTATAAAGAAAGGGAATCATAGCCCCTCAATCAATTTCCAGAATTGAGCCAGTTTACAGACTCAGGACCCCTTGAGTGAAGGGGAGACTGGGTCCCTTTGAGGAAGGATCCCACTACATTACTGATAATTTATGCAATGAGTCTTTCCCCTATCCTTCCCCAAGGAGACCACCAGCCTTTTATCACGGTAACTGTGTACTGGGGAAAAGGAAATGAACAGACATTTTGGGGAATACTGGACACTTTCTCTGAGCTGATGTTCATTCCAGGGGACCCAAAATATCATTGTGGTTCTCCAGTTAAAGTAGGGGCTTATGGAGGTCAGGTAATTAATGGAGTTTTAGCCCAGGTCTGACATACAGTGGGCCCAGTGGGTCCCCAGACTCATCGTGTGGTCGTTTCCCCAGTGCCAGAATGCATAGTTGGCATAGACATATGTAGCAGCTTGCAGAACTCCCACATTGGCTTCTTGACTGGTAGGGTGAGGGCTATTATGGTGGGAAAGGCCAAATGGAAGCCATTAGAGCTGCCTCTACCTAGAAAAATAGTAAATCAAAAACAATATTGCATTCCTGGAGAAATTGTGGACATTACTGCCACCATCACAGACTTGAAAAATGTAGGGTAGGGGTGTTGATTCCCACCACATACTCATTCAACTCTCCCATTTGGCCTGTGTAGAAGACAGATGGATCTTGGAGAATGCCATTGGATTACTGTAAGCTTAATCAAGTGGTGACTCCAATTGCAACTGCTGTACCAGAAGTGGTTTCATTGCTTGAGCAAATTAAGCCATCTCCTGGTACCTGGTATGCAGCCATTGACTTGGCAAATGCCTTTTTCTCCATTTCTGTCCATAAGGCTCACCAGAACCCATTTGCCTTCAGCTGGCAAGGCCAGGAATATACCTTTACTGTCCTACTTCAGGGGTATATTAACTCTTCAGCTTTGTGTCATAATCTTATTCAGAGAGACCTTGATTGCATTTTGCTTTCACTGGTTCATTACATTGATAACGTTATGCTGATTGGATCCAGTGAGCAAGAAGTAGCAAATGCACTGGACTTATTGGTGAGACATTTGCATGCCAGAGGATGGGAAATAAATCTGACTAAAATTCAGGGAACTTCTACCTCAGTAAAATTTCTAGGGGTCTAGTGGTGTGGGGACTATAGAGGTATTCCTTCTAAGGTAAAGGGTAAGTTGCTGCATTTATCCCCTCCTACAACCAAGAAAGAGTCACAATGCCTAATGGGCCTATTTGGATTTTGGAGACAACACATTTCTCATCTGGGTGTGTTATTCTGACCCATTTATTGAGTGACTCGAAAGCCTGCCAGTTTTTAGTGGAGTCCAGAACAGGAGAAGGCTCTGCAATAGGTCCAGTCTGCTGTGAAAGCTGCTCTGTCACATAGGCCATATGACCCAGCAGATCCAATGGTGCTTGAGGTGTCAGTGGCAGATAGGGATACTATTTGGAGTCTTTGGCAGCCCCCCATATGTGAATCACAGTGGAGACCTCTAGGGTTTTGGAGCAAGGCCCTGCCATCTTCTGCAGATAATGACTCTCCTTTTGAGAGACAACTCTTGGCCTGTTACTGGACTTTGATGGAAACTGAACGTTTGACTATGGACAACCTGAACTGTCTATCATGAACTGGATGCTTTCTGACCCATCTATCCACAAAGTGGGTCATGCACAGCAGCGTTTTATTGTCAGATGAAAGTGGTATATATGTGATCAGACTTAAGGAGGTCCTGAAGGCACAAGTAAGTTACATGAGGAAGTGGCTCAAATGCCCATGGTCTCTACTCTTGCCACCCTGTCTTCTCTCCTGCAGCCTGCACTGATGGCCTCATGGGGAGTTCCCTATGATCAGTTGACAGAGGAAGAGAAGACTAGGGTCTGGTTCACAGATGGTTCTGCACGATATGCAGGTACCACCCGAAAGTGGACAGCTGCAGCACTACAGCCCCTTTCTAGGACATCCCTGAAGGACAGCAGTGAAGCAAAATCTTCCCAGTGGGCAGAACTCTGAGCAGTGTACCTAGTTGTGAACTTTGCACAGAAGGAGAAATGGCCAGATGTGCAATTATGTAATGATTCATGGGCTGTACCCAATGGTTTTGCTGGATGGTCAGGGACTTGGAAGGAGCATGATTGGAAAATTGGTGACAAAGAAAATTGGGAAAGAGGTATGTGGAAGGACCTCTCTGAGTGGTCAAATAGTGTGAAGATATTTGTATCCCAAATATCTCCTCTGCTGATGGAGTGACATCAGCAGAGGAGGATTTCTGTAATCAAGTGGTTAAAATGACCCATTCTGTGGGCACCACTCAGCCTCTTTCCCCAGCCACCCCTGTCATTGCCCAATGAGCCCATGAACAAAGTGGCCATGGTGGCAGGGATGGAGGTTATGCATGGGCTCAGTAACATGGTCTTCCACTCACCAAGGCTGATCTGTGTGGCACTGCTGAGTGCCCAATTTGCCAGCAGCAGAGACCAACACTGAGCCCTCAATATGGCACCATTCCTCGGGGTAATTTGCCAGCTACCTGGTGGCAGGTTGATTGTGTTGGACCTCTTCCATCATGGAAAGGGCAGTGGTTTTTCCTTACTGTAATAGACACTTACTCTGGATATGGGTTTGCCTATTCTTCATGCAATGTTTCTGCCAAGACTACCATCCATGGACTCATGGAATGCCTTATCCACTGTCATGTTATTCCACATAACATTGCATCTGACCGAGGCACTCACTTTGTGGCTAAAGAAGAGCAGCAGTGGGCTCATGCTCATAGAATTCACTGGTCCTACCATGTTTCCCATCATCCCAAAGCAGCTGGTTTGATAGAACAGTGGAATGGCCTTTTGAAGTCATAATTACAATGCCAACTAGGTGACAATGCTTTGCAGGGCTGGGGCAAATTCTCCAGAAGGCTGTGTATGCTGTGAATCAGTGTCCAATATAAAGTACTTTTTTTCCCATGGCCAGGATTCCCAGGTCCAGGAATCAAGGGGTGGAAGTGGAAGTGGCACCATTCACCATCACTCCTAGTGATCAGCTAGCAAAATGTTTGCTTCTTGTTCACACGGCATTACTTTCTGCTGTCCTAGAGGTCTTAGTTCCAGAGGGAGGAATTAAGCCACTGGGAGACACAACAACAATTCCGTTAAGCTGGAAGTTAAGATTGCCACCTGGACACTTTGGGCTTCTCCTACCTTTAAGTCAACAGGCTAAGAAGGAAGTTACAGTGTTGGCTCAGGTGATTGACCTGGACTATCAAGATGAAATTAGTCTGCTACTCCATAATGGAGGAAAGGACGAATATGCATGGAATACAGGAGGTCCATTAGGTCATCTCTTAGTACAACTATGCCCTGTGATTAATGTCAATGTGAAACTACAATAGCCCAATCCAGGCAGGACTACACATGACCTAGACCTTTCAGGAATGAAGGTTTGGGTTATTCCACCAGGAGAACAACCACGACCTGATGAGATGCTTTCTGAAGGCAAAGGGAATACAGAATGGGTAGTAGAAGAAGGTAGTCATGAATACCAGCTACAATCACGTGACCAGCTGCAGAAATGTAGGCTGTAATTGTCACATGTATTTCCTCCTTATTTTACTAAAAACGTGCTTGTTCATGTATACACTTGTATTAAGAAAGTATCTTTATTTCCTTTTTCCTTTATCATGTGACATAAGATTTATTGACTTCATATCAGCATTTAAGTATTGTTAACTTTATGTAATAGTATTTGGGTTGGGGATTGGTGTGTTTCCTTTTGTATGAAGGATAGTTGTATTATGTTAGGTGTAATTATGATCTTATTATTGTCTTTATTTGAAGATTATGTATGATCTCTTGAGATGTGCATGGGTTCAAGCTGACAAGGGGTGAACTTGTAATAGTTAATACTGAGTGTCAACTTGATTGGATTGAAGGATACAATGTATTGATCCTGGGTGTGAGGGTGTTGCCAAAAGAGATTAACATTTGAGTCAGTGGGCTGGGGAAGGCAGATCTGCCCTTAGTGGGTGGGGAGATCTAATTAGCTGCCTGTGAATATAAAGCAGGCAGAAAAACATGAAAAGGAGAGACTGGCCTAGCTTCCCAGCCTACATCTTTCTCCCGTGCTGGATGTTTCCTGCCCTGGAACACTGGACTCCAAGTCCCTCAGTTTTGGGACTCAGGCTGGTTGTCCTTATACCAGCGCTTTCAGACAGCCTATTATGGGAACTTGTGATCGTGTAAGTTAATACTTAATAAACTCCTATATATATGTATTATTAGTTCTGTCCCTCTAGAGAACACTGACTAATCCAGGGTCTATCTTTGTTTTTAGCTTTAATATTTGCTTTATATATCTGGGTGCTCCCGTGTTGGATGCATATATATTTATACTTTTTCTATTTTCTATTTTTATTTTTTAGAGATCAGGTCTTGCTCTGTTGCTCAGGCTGGGGTGCAGTGACATGATCACAGCTCACTGCAGCCTATCTCTCAGGCTCAATCAATCCTCCTACCTCAGCCTCCTCAGTAGCTTAGACCAGAGGTGCCTGCCACCACACCTAGCTAATTATAAACAAATTTTGTAAAAACAGGCTCTTGCTATGTTGCCCAGGCTGGTCTTGAACTCCTAGACTCAAGCAATTCCCCCCAACCTCAGCTCCCCAAAGTGCTGGCATTATAGGCATGAGCCACTGCACCCAGTCACAATTTTTATATCCTCTTACTGATTTGATTCTTTTTTCATTATATAATGACTCTGTCTCTTTTTATAGTTTTACCTTGAAATCTGTTTTTGCCTGATATAATTATACGTACTTGTTGTCTTCTTTTTTCTTTCTATTTGTGTAAAATATCTTTTTCCATTCCTTTACTCTCAGTCTGTGTGTGTGTTTATACGTGAAATGTGTTTCTTGTAGACAACAGATTGTGGTGTCTTATTTTCTCATCCATGCAGCCACTCCATATCTTTTAATTGAAGTATTTACTACATTTATGTTCAATATTATTGCTGATAAGTAAGGACTTACCCCTGCCACTTTATTACTTGTTCTCTGATCTTTTTTTTCTTCTTTCTTTCCTGTCTTCCTTTGTGGAGGTGGTTTTCTCTGATGGTATGTTTTAATTTTTTTTAATTTCTAATGTGTCTGTTGTAGAGTTTTTGCTTTGAGGTTAGCATAAGACTTGCCAATAATATCTTATAATCTATTATTTTAAACTGATGACAACTTAGCTCTGATTGTAAAGACAAACTAACAAAAATGCAAAGAGAGAACTAATACAAACTTTACACTTTAACTTCATCCCCCCCCTCACTTCTTAACTTTTTGGTGACTCTATTTATATCTTATTATAGTGTCTATGGCTTGAAAAGTTGTTGTAGTTATTAATTTTTATAAGTTCATATTTTGGTCTTGTTGCTCATGAGAGTTTCCTCACCACAATTGCAATACTATAATATTGTGTGTTTGTATGTGTACTTACTGCTACCAGTGAGTTTTGTACTTTCAGATGATTTCTTATTTCTCATTAGCATTCTTTTATTTCAGATTGAAGGACCCCCTGTAGCATTTCTTGTAGGACAGGTCTGATATTGATGAAATCCCTCAGCTTTTGTTTGTCTGGGAAAATCTTTATTTCTGCTTCATGCTTGAGGATTATTTTCATTGGATATACTATTCTAGGTTAAAAGATTTTTTTTTCCTTCAGCACTTTAAGCATTTTATGCCACTCTCTTCTGGACTGCATGGCTTCCACTGAGTAATCTACTGCCAAATGTATTAGAGCTCTCTTGTATGTTGTTTTTTTATCTTGCTGCTTTAGGATCCTTTCTTTATCCTTAATTTTTGGGAGTTTGCTCATTAAATGTCTTGAATTAGTGTTATTTGGGTTAAACCTGCTTGGTGTTCTGTAATCCTCCTGTACTTGAATATCAGTGTCTTTCTTTAGTTTTAGACAATTTTTAAATCATTATCCCTTTAAATAAACTTTCTACCCTGATTTCTCTCTCTAACTCCTCTTGAAGGCCACTAAATCTTAGATATGCCCTTTTGAGCCTATTTTCTAGGTCTTGTAAGTATGCTTCATTCTTTCTTATTTGTTTTTCTTTTGTCTCTATATTCAAATGATCTGTTTTCAACCTCACTAATTCTTTCTTCTCCTTGATTAATTATGTTGTTGAGGGACTCTGATGCATTTTCAGTATGTCAACTAAATGTGTTAGCTTCAGAATTTCTGCTTGATATTTGAAAATCATTTCAATCTCCTGTTAAATTTATCTGATAGGATTCTGAATTTCTTCTTTGTGTTATATTAGATTTAATTGAACTTCCTCAAAACAGCTATTTTGTGTTCTCTGTCCAAAAAGTTACATATTTCTGTCACTCCAAGACTGGTCACTGGTGCCTTATTTCGTTTGTTTGGTGAGGTCACGTCTTCTTGGATGATCTTGATGCTTGTGTATATTTGTTGATGCCTGGGCATAAATACATATGTATTTATTGTAGTCTTCACAGTCTGGGCTTTCTTGTACTCATCCTTCTTAGGAAGGTTTTCCAAGTATTCAAAGGGAATTGAGTGTTGTGATCTAAATCTTTGGTCACTGCAGCCATATCTGCATTAGGCACACCTCAAGCCAAGTAATGCTATGACACTTGCAGACTCGTAGAGATACTGCCTTAGGTCTTGGATAATAATATGGTTTGACTGTGTCCCTACTCAAATCTCGTATTGAATTGTAACTCCCACAATTCCCACGTGTTGTGGGAGGAACCGAGTGGGTGGTAATTGAATTATGGGGGCAGATCTTTCCCAAGCTGTTCTTGTGGTAGTGAGTAAGTCTCAGGAAAGCTGATGGTTTTAAAAATGGGAGTTTCCCTGCACAAGCTCTCTCTCGCCTGCCACCATCCGTGTAAGACATGACTTGCTTCTCCTTGTGTTCCACCATGATTGTGAGGCCTCCCTAGCCATGTGGAACTGTAAGTCCATTAAACCTCTTTTTCTTCCCAGTTCAGGTCTGTCTTTATCAGCAGTCTGAAAACAGACTAATACAGTAAATTGGTACCAGTAGAGTGAGGTGTTGCTGGAAAGATACCCAAAAATGTGGAAGCAACTTTGGAACTGGGTAACAGGAAGAGGTTGGAACAGTTTAGAGGGCTCAGAATAAGATAGGAAAATGTAAGAATGTTTGGAACTTCCTAGAGACTTGTTGAATGGCTTTGCCCAAAATGCTGATAGTGATATGGACAATAAAGTCCAGGCTGAGTTGGTCTCAGACATAAAAAGTGAGGATCTGTCGGGAACTGGAGCAAAGGTGACTTTTGTTATATTTTAGCAAAGAGACTGGTGGCATTTTGCACTTTGTAACTTTGTAACTTGAGAGAGATGATTTAGGGTATCTGGCAGAAGAAATTTCTAAACAGCAAAGCATTCAAGAGGTGACTTGCGTGCTGTTAAAGATTCAGTTATGTAAGGGAAACAGAGTATAAAAGTTGGGAAAATTTGCAGCCTGACAATGTGACAGAAAGGAAAATTCCATTTTCTGAAGAGAAATGCAAGCTGACTGCAGAAATTTGTGGAAATAATGAGGAACTGAATGTTAATCCCCAAGACAATAGGGAAAATGTCTCCAGGGCATGTCAGCGGTCTTCACAGCAGCCTCTCCCATCAGAGGGCCAAGGGCAGAGGAGGAAAAAAGGGTTTCATGGGCTGGGACCTGGGTCCCCCTACTGTGTGCAGCCAAGGGACTTGGTGCCCTTTATCTCAGCCATTCTAGCCATGGCTGAAAGGGACCAAGGCACTGCTCAGGCCATGGCTTCAGAGAGAACAAGCTCCAAGCCTTGGCAGATTCCATGTGGTTTTGAGCCTACCAGTGCACAGAAGTCAAGAACTAGGGTTTGGGAACTTCTTCCTATATTTCAGAGGATGTATGGAAATGCATGGATGTCCAGGCAGAAGTTTGCTGCAGGAGCAGGGCTCTCATGGAGAACCTCTGCTAGGGCAGTAGGGAGGGAAAATGTGGGATTGGAGCTCCCACACAGAGAGCCCCTACTGGGGCACCACCTAGTGAAGCAGTGAGAAGACGGTCATCATCCTGCAGACCCCAGAATGGTAGATCCACATACAGCTTGCACTATTGTACCTGGAAAAGCCACAGACACTCAAAGCAGCCAAGAAGGAGGCTATACTCTGCAAAACCACAGGGGTGGAGCTGCCCAAGACCATGGAACCCACCTCTTGCATCTGCATGACCTGGATGTGAAACATGGAGTCAAAGGAGATCATTTTTGAGCTTTAAAATTTGACGGTCCTGCTGGATTTTAGACTTACATGGCGTCTGCAGCCCCTTTGTCTTTGCCAATTTCTTCCATTTGGAGTAGCCATATTTACTCAATACCTGTACCTCCATTGTATCTAGGAAGTAACTAGCTTACTTTTGATTTTACAGGCTCATAGGCAGAAGGAACTTGCCTTGTCTCAGATGAGACTTTGGACTGCAGATTTTTGAGTTAATACTGAAATTTGTTAAGAGTTTGGGGGACTGTTAGGAAGGCATGATCGTTTTGAAATGTGAGGACATGAGATTTGGGAGGGGCCAGGAGTGGAATGATGTGATTTGGCTGTGTCCCCACCAAAATCTCATCTAGAATTGTAACTCCCACAATTCCCATGTGTTGTGGGAGGAACCCAGTGGGAGGTGATTGAATTATGGGGGCAGATCTTTTCTACATTGTTCTCTTGATAGGGAATAAGTCTCACAAGATTTGATGGTTTTAAAAATGGGAGTTTCCCTGCACAAGCTCTCTCTCGCCTGCCACCATCCGTGTAAGATGTGACTTGTTCCTCCTTGCCTTTCACTGTGACTGTGAGGCCTCTGTAGCCTGTGGAAATGTAAGTTCGTCAAACCTCTTTTTCTTCCCAGTTTAGGTATGTCTTTATCAGCAGCATGAGAATGGACTAATACAGATAAGATCAGGGAGAATTCCCTGGATTGCCAGGCAGAGACTCTTGTTCTCTCACCTTACTTTTCCCCAAACAAATGAAGTCTCTCTTTCTATATTTAGCTGCCTGGACCTGGGAGAGTATTGATGCAAGAGACCCTGTGGCCACCACCACTGGGACTGCACCAGGTTAGACCAAAACTAAGTACAGCATTGTGTCTTGCTGAAGGCCTGAGGCAACCACTGCCTGGCCCCTGCCAATGTTCACTCAAGGCCCAAGGGCTCTTCAGTTAGCAGTTGGTGAATCCAGTCAGGCTTGTGGCCTATCCTTCAGTGCAGTGATCTCTCCTGTGACCCAGGGTGGGTCCCAGAATACTGTCTGGGAGTGAGGGCTTGGAGATGGTAACCAGGGCCTGGAATCAGGAATGTTAGGAATCTACTTGGTGTTCTATTCTACTGTGGCTCAGCTGGCACCAAAGCCACAAAACAAAGTCCATACCACTATTCCTTCTCCTTTCCTCATGCAGAAAGAGTCTTGCCCTGTGGCTACCACCACACCAGCCAGTGGCTCTTACTGCCTAGATGCTGTTGATGTTCATTCAAGGCTCATGGGCTTTTCAATTCACTTATGATGAATGTTACCAGGCCTAGGTCTCTCCCCTCTGGCCCAAGGTGGGTCTAGAAATACTGTCCAGTAGCCACAGCCTGGAATCAGGAACGCCAGGGGTCTGTTTGATGCTCTATCCCATGGTGGCTGAGCTGGTGCCCAAGCTGCAAGTCAAAGTCCCCTTCACTTTTCCTTCCCTTTCCTCTAGCAGAAGACATTTCCCTGCATGGTTACTACAGTTGAGAATGTTCTGGGTCACATTTGAAGCCAGCGTGGCCCTGGGTCTTATCCAAGGCTCACAGTAAGAGTTCCTTGGGTACCACGGATATTTATTCAAGGCCTTAGGGCTCTCTAGTCAGCTGGTAATGAATCCTGTCAAGACTGGGTCCTTCCCTTTTAGGTAGTAGGTTCTCTTCTGGCCCAGGACATATCTAAAAATGTCATCTAGGAGCTGGGGCTTGGAACAGGGGAAGGCCTCAAAATTCTGCCTAGTGCCCTTTTCTACGGTGGCTGAGCTGGTATTCAAGTTGCAACACAAAGTTCTTTTCACTCTTCCTTCTCCTGTCTTCAGGTGGAAGGAAGTAGTGTCTCCTGGAGCTGTGAGTTGTGCTGCTTGTAGTTTAGGGAGGAGTGACGCAAGCACTCCCTTGGCTGCCCCAGCTGGTGTCTCACTTGGTTGTGTACCCTCCAAGTCCACTGGCTCCAAGCTCAGCACAGCACCAGGATTTGCCCAGGAATTGCAGTCCTTGTGGCCTAGACTGCCTTTCAAGTTTATTCAGAACCACAGAACACTTTAGCCCACAGTGTTGGAACTTGCTGGAACTCAGATTCTGACTACCAGAAAGGGCAATTCTCTGGCTAGGGCTGTACACACTACTTCCATGGGTGCCGACTGAATTCTGCCCCATGTTACTTTCCACTGTGACAGGCAGTACTGAGTTCCAGTGCAGTCTCAAAATCACTGTGTTCTCTCTCCCTTAAGCAAACAGATTATCTTTCCATGTCACATGGCTGCTGCTGGCGAGGGGAGAGGGGTTGTGTCAGCAATTGAAGACTGTCTTTTATACTCTCTTCAGTGTCTCTTTCCCTTATATGATGTTAAAACCAGGTACTGTGATTGCTCACCTGATTTTTGGTTCCTATGAGAGTACATTCTTGTATGGATAGCTGTTCAATTTGGTGTTCTTATAGGGGGAAATGATAGCTGGAGGCTTCTATTCAGCCATCTGGCTCCTCCTCTCGAATGAGAGAGTATCCTTTATATAGCAAGGTTTTAGGGTAAAACCTATGCAGCTGGTCACATCTTCAGACTTTCTTGCAAAGACTCATGACCACTTGGGAGGTTAGGGAAGCATCTTTTGGAGGGGTTATCCGTGCTATAGAAATTGTTTAAACACCTTACTGCAGAACATGTGGGGAGTATGTGGGGGTCAATCATCAGTTTTGCTTCAAGATGGCATCACTCTTATCATGCAACATACTGTTTCCTTACACTTCACCCCTGAGCCCAAACTGGCCCTTACAGTCTTACTCCTTTACTTCTTCCTCAGTAGTCCCTGAGTCTAGAGGAAATGTGCCTCATTTTGCATAGCTTAACAGCAGTGCATTGGCTCCATTGGAGGCAGTTTCCACAGTAACAGTAAAGCCAAAAACAAGACCATAAAAAACATTTTAATATAATGTCTAAACCACAATGCAGCCTCTGCTACCAGGTGCCCCAGGACCCAAACCATCAAATGTTCCACGATGAGCAGGTCTGTGCAAACCTACCCCAAAATGCTGAGGGAGCTGACAGACTGAAGAAAGAGGCTGACAAGTCCTGTTTCTCAGAAAGAAACATTTAATTGGGATATAAAAATAGAAGCAATGTCTTGAGCAGTCACTAGATGGTGGATCTGCATACCTGCCCTCCAGAAAGTATTCTTTATAAAGCAAGATTTTAGGCCAAAATATGTGCAGCTGGTCAAGTTTCAGACTTTCTTGCGAAAACTCATGGAGAGGTCAGAGAGGCATCTTTATGAGGAGTTATCTAGGCTACTGACATTGTGTAAAGACCTTACTGCAGAACACCTTGGTATGTGGGCGTCAAACACTGGCCATGATAGTGGTTTTGCTTCAAGATAGCATTACTCTTGACATGCAACAGGCTGTTTTCCTAGAAGAGTTTTGATGGCTATGTGTATGTGGATCTCTATGTGGTGCTTAATATATTCTGCTACTACTGTGAAGTGTTGTAGAGATAATGAAATATAGCTGTAAAAGTGACTTTTAAGTTTTTAAAAAGTTTTTTAGATGTAAGGCATTGTGGCTTGTATTTCTTTCTTTCTTTATTTAAAAGACAGAGTGTTGTCTACCGACCAGACTGTAATGCGATGGTGCCATCATGGCTCACTGCAACCTTGACCTTCTGGGCTCAAGCAATTATCCTACCTCGTCCTCCTGAGTAGCTGGGACTACAGGCACATGCCACTATGCCCAGATATTTAGTTTTTAATTTTTTTTTTTGTCTAGAGACAAGGTGCCACTATGCTGCCCAAACTAGTCTCAAACTCCTGGGCTCAAGCAATCCCCTTGACTTGGCCTATGAAAGTGCTGGGATTAAGGCATGAGCCACCGTACTTGGCCTGTGGCTGTTACTTATAGTCATATTTTTTTCATGATAGCAATGAAATATCCCATTTAAATTCCTGCTTTTATTCACAAGCTAACCTAAATAATATTTTAATTAATGTAAATAGAACTGATATATTGGCTAAATATGGGTTGAGCAATATAATAAGGAAAACAATTTTAATTTTGTCTCCCAATGTCACTTTCAAGTGTATTTAGTGGAATAAAGGTTTTTTCTGCTGCTGGATAAAAGCCCAAGGGAACTTGACAAAAAATCCCATGGTTGGTTCAAGTTGCAAAACAGAATTTGATTCAGAAATTAGAAATTCTAGTCCAAATTCTAATCTTTATTTAAAGGTAAGACTTCCTTCATCTCTCCTGCCCCCTTCTGTCCCTTGCTGCTTTCTAATCTGCCTTCACAGGGAGGGCAGTGGGTTGCTTTCCCCACTTAAGCACCCTCAGGTCTCTCCAAGTATAGAGCTCAGGGAAGGACAAAAAGAAAGAGACTAGAAAGTTCTTACTTGACCATGCTTTAATTCTGCCATTTTACTCTCTGAGCCTGACTGATGTTTAAAGGTAAATTTTTCTCTGTGGGGCCAGTCTGGATTCTTTGACAGCTCACCTGCTGGGCCCCTCTGACCATACCTGACACAGCATTGGCAGTGTCCCCATTCTGCTGATCACTACCACTGCCCCTTAGCTTCTGGATTTTAAGCAGCCCATGCCAAGCCCAGACTCTGCTAGAATTCTCCTGCCATCTACCCAAAGCTCTGGTTAACCTGGCAGGATCACTGCCATAATGATTCCAGGCAGAGATCCTCCCAGATCCCATTTCCTGAAAAGCCAACAGCAAGTGTCTTAGATGTCTCTTTCTGGATCCCTCAGGCGAACAGTCACAGCCTTCTGCCACAGAGAGCTCAGACTTGTGTCCCACACCAGTCCAGTGTGCTCCCTAACTGCAAGCAGCACTGATTAAGGTCTCCAAGGGTCTCCTGAAACACTTCCTAGACCTATTTGAAGGACAAAGCTCTTTTCAAGAGGTAAGTTTGTTTGTAATTCTACCCTCTGTGTCTATTCTCAACCTTTTATGTCTTCAATGTGGATGACAGGTTTTAAATGTATCAAAACTGGTTCTCATAGTTTCATTTGAAAAATTACGTAGAGTCTGACACTCACTTTGGGATTCAATATCTATTGTATCTTGATGTGTGAGATGAAAATTCCTCTTTGATATCCTATCATACAACAAAATAGATCAATCAAAAAGGTCCTCATAAACAGATGAGAATTAGGATACAGGTAATTTAGAGTTCATTGGGATACAAAAGAAATAGGAAAAATAAGTATCCTTATTCATCATTAGAAACTGAAGCCCAGGTATCATCCCCTGATCATAAGAGAATATGGTAAGTGCTCCTCCTCGTTGCTTCCACTGTACTTTATATATTGCTACTATCATAGCTCTTACCATTTGCTTTTAAATTTACTAGATTTTAAGCTTCTGGAGAAAATGAGATATACTTATTTTTATTGGTGCTTCCCGTGCCTAGCACAGTGTGTAGAATATTGTGGAAACTCAATAAATGCTTATTAATCTAAAATAAAGGGATATGGATTTCTACTTGGACTCTCATGATATTTGATTGGCTCAGGAATGTAGTATTCCTCTTTCCCAGGCTCTTTATCGGTAAAATGGGAAAAACACCAATTAACTAATAAAGATGAAAACTAGTTAAAATGATTTAAAAACCACTCTTAAAATGATTTATAAGCACTAGTCATCAGTTCTATCATGCTCCATGTCTGGCAGTACCGTCTCCCCACATGGGCTGTCAAAATGACCTAGAATCATAAATTTTTGTCAGTCTATTAGATAGGAAGGTGAACTCTGTGTTCCTCTATGAGATTTATTGCCCTCATAATCCTTGAAGAATCTTAATTTATTATATGGATAAAAAATAAAGTTAAGCTAAGAGAACTTTTGAATTAAATTGTACCTTTTGTTTTGTTAGCCATGAACAGTCATAGAGTGATAGCAGTAGTAGTAGAAAAAGCATGGAGTTATTTCTGTAACATTTTTTTGTTAAACATTTGAAAAAACAAGAGGGGCCCAATCTGTTGTTCGCTTAAGCTTCTGTGAAATTTGTCCATCCAATTCAGCATATGTCAATATATTCCTCATTTATTGCTGTGTAAAAATTACCTAAAACTTAATCAGCTGAAAAATAATAAATATTTATTGTCTCATAGCTTCTGTGGGTCAGGAATATGAGAGAGTCTTAGGTGGATAGTTGTGATTCTAGGTCTCTCATGTGGCTTCAGTCAAGGTATCTTCCAGGGCTGGTGCCATCTGAGTCTTAACTGAGTCTGGAGGAGCTGCTTGACTGACAGCTATGGCTGTTGGCAGGAGGCTTCGGTTCCTCTTCACATCGGCTTCTCCATAAAGCTTATGACATGGCTTCCCCCAGGGACAAAGAAACCACTTCCAAGGATAAAAGCTGTAGGTTTGTAATAACCTAGTCTTAGAAGCGAATATTGTTATTTTCATTGTTCAATTCCCACCTATGAGCAAGCACAAGTACCCTAGAACTTAAAGCATAATAATAATAATAATAATAAAAAGAGTGAATATTGTTACTTTTGGTGTATTCAAATTATTAGGAATTAGTCATTAAAACCAACCTATACTCAAGGGGAGGGGAATTAGGCTATACCTCTTAAAGGGAGGAGAGTCAAATAATTTGTGGACATACTTTCCAAACCACCACAGGCAACATGCTGACTGAAGAAAATAGTTTTAGATAGTTTTAACTTCTTTGTTTTTCATTGTGACTTTAAGATGTAAAATATAAAATTTTGTATATAAACTATCTTAAAGTAACCCAACTTCCCCCAGAAGTAAAGAATTAAGTAGTAGTATTATATGAAGGCAGTAAAGGAAGAAGTCATTAAATGTTTTGCTATAGCTCAGGTGAAAAGGAAAATATCTTACATCTGTGGCTAAGTTATAAAGCATTGACATCAATCAGCCTGTTTGTGCCATAGCAGTGAAAATGGGCAACTCTTACTGATGGCTTTATCTTAAAGTGTTTTCAGATTTGTGGTTAAATATGTGGTCAAAGGGTTTTCATCATCTACCTTGTCATTATAAATACTTCCTTTTTGTTGACTTCTAGTTAACTTTGAACAGTCAACCCATTCCAACCTAAATAAGTATTTTATAGAGAACATTTATAAATTTATAAAATAAAAAGTTGCCATTAAATATTATTACAGACATAATATAGTTGTACCTCTTAGAGATATATCTAATTGTTACAGAACTTTGCCAACTTTCATTTTCATTCTCCCTTTATTTTATTTTTCACATAGATGTAGAGCAGAATATTAGTCTTAGTATTAGTCTAGTAGTACTAGTATTAGTCTAATAGTATTAGACTAGTATTAACTATTAGACTAGTATTAGTCAACTAATTAGTATTAGCCTAATAAATATGTATAGCATTCAACGGCATAAAAGACTGGAATGGTTCTAGAACAGTTCTATTGTCATATGTTATTCTGGTAGGAACAGAATGAAGTTTACTAGGAGAATTGAGGATGGAAAAAGAGAGCTTATTCAATTTCCCCTAATATATGGGCTGTTTGAATTGAGTGTTCAAGAACAGGTTCCTAAACATGGAAGAAGTCTATTATTAAGTACAACCAAGAAACAGGAAAAAGAACTGCCACTGAGTACTCCTTTTACCCTTCTTGGACAAGGGCAGAAAATTGCACAGGATTTGGAATGGATGCAGCTAGTGATTAAGGTGATGTTAGTGATTTCTATTGTAGTACTGACTGGGTGGCCATAGATCTCACAGCCTTGGAATCAGTGTGCTGCACACCTCATATCGCCCTCTTGTGGCCAGAGTTCATCTACTTAGAGAATTCTGTTTCTCACAGATTCTTCTAGAGTTACATCAAAAATAAAGGATTATCTCTCACTGCTTTCTTCCTCCAGCAAGAAACTCATTAGAAGTGGGAACCTTATTTATCATGAATTTATCTGCTTTATGTGCTTGCCAGCAATAGGAATCAAGACATCCTTGTCATCACCGAGTGGTTGGAGATTGTTATTGTTTCTTTCTTGTACCAGAGTCCATATAGAATTCAAGGCTTTTTCCCTTTCATTTTGTCCCAATGTATGATTATTACAAGCAGAAATATAAGCAATGCCTATATATGTATGTTGACAAAATTATGACCTTGGAGATATTAATAAAATCTCAATAATTTCATAAATCATTCAATTGTCATATTGAGGTGAAGCAACATATATTAATATATATCAGAATCCAATAATATAATTGGAAAAGTAACGCTATCTAATGGTGATTTGTAATGTTGATGAAAGAGGCACTTCCTAAACATCAAACTTAGATGTCCATAATGTGCTCATTTGCTAATAGGTTTCTACGATTATCACAGCAGGTGCTACATATCGTCATCACACTTTATCAACTCAAAATAATTTTTACCAACACCTACTTTCCACTGTGGAAGCATAATAAACAAAATAAAGACATGCTTTTTTATATTCATATTTTTAAAATTGAAAAAAATTAGAATTAAATATGTCAATCCAGAAAAATGAATACATTATGTGTTCTGCTCAATAAACTATCAGTGCCACCTATTGGATCACATCCCAAAGCTTCAACACCAGAAATACTTCAGTAACATATTCCTTTGTGAAACTAAAGACAAGAAGTCAGCTACAACTAAAGACTCTGCACAAAGTCTCAGAACACATTATTCTGACTTCTTGTGCCATTTTGGCGCTTTTAATCTTTATATTAATGGAACCACACAGTATGTATTCTTTAGCATTTGGTTTCTTTTGCTCATCGTTGTGTTTGAGAGATTCATCTACATTGTGATGAGCTACAGTTCTTCCATTTTAATTGCTCCATAGTATTTCACCATGTTTGGCCTATATAGCCTCTTTATCTTTAAAAAGTGCACTCTGTTTTAAAATCTAGTTTCTAATATTAATATATCTATACCAGTTTTATTTTGGTTAAAATTTTTATGATATATCATTTTTCTATTATTTTAATTTCAACATTTCATTCTAACATTTTACAATGTGTCTCTTGTAAACAGAATATAGATAGGTTTATAATATTATCCAGTATGATAATCTTTGTCTTTTATTTGGGACACTTAATCCGTTTATATTTTGATATGGTTTGGCTGTGTCCCCACCCAAATCTCATCTTGAACTCTAGCTCCCCTAATTCCCTCATGTTGTGGGAGGGACCAAGTGGAAGATAATTGAATCATGGGAGTAGTTTCCCCTATACCATTCTCATGGTACTGAATAAGTATCATGAGATCTGATGGTTTTATAAGGGGAAATCTTTTGCTTGACTCTCATTCTCTTCTCTTGTCTGCCACCAGGTGAGATGTGACTTTTGCCTTCCACCACGAGTGTGCCTAGTCTTGGGTATGTCTTTATCAGCAGCAGGAAAATGGACGACTACAGTCAATTGGTACCAGTAGAGTGGGTGCTGCTGAAAAGATACCCAAAAATGTGAAAGTCACTTTGGAACTGGGTAACATGCAGAGATTGGAACAGTTTGGAGGGCTCAGAAGAAGACAGAAAATGTAGGAAAGTTTGGAACTTCCTAGAGGCTTGTTGAATGGTTCTGCGCAAAATGCTGATAATGATATGGACAATGAAATCCAGGCTAATATGGTCTCTGATGGAGATGAGGAACTTGTTGGGAACTGGAGCAAAGGTGACTCTAGTTTTAGCAAAGAGACTGGTGGCATTTTGCCCCTGTCCTAGAGATTTTTGGAACTTTGAACTTGACAGAGATTATTTAGGGTATCTGGCAAAATAAAGTTCTAAGCAGCAAAGCACTCAAGAGGTGACTTGGGTACTGTCAAAGGTATTCAGTTTTAAAAGGGAAGCAGAGCATAAACGTTCAGAAGATTTGCAGCCTGACAATGTGATAGAAAGGAAAATTCCATTTTCTAAAGAGAAATTCAAGCTGGCTACAGAAATTTGCATAAGTAATGAGGAGTTGAATGTTAATCCCCAAGACAATGGGAAAAATGTCTCCAGGGCATGTTAGAGGTTTTCAGGGCAGCCCTTTCCATCACAGACCTGGAAGCCTAAAAGGTAAAAGTGGTTTCTTGGGCCAGGCCCAGGGTCCCTCGGCTGTGTGCAGTCTAGGGACTTGGTGCCCTGCATCTCAGCTGCTCCACCTATGACTAAAAGGAGTCAAGGTACAGCTCAGTCCATGGCTTCAGAGGGTGCAAGCCCCTAGCCTTGGCAGCTTCCATGTGATGTTGAGCATGCCAGTGCACAGAAGTCAAGAATTGGGGTTTGGGAACCTCTGTCTAGATTTTGGAGGATGTGTGGAAATGCCTAGATGTCCAGGCAGAAGTTTCCTGCAGGGGCGGGGCCCTCATGGAGAACCTCTGCTAGGGCAGCGTGGAAGGGAAATGTGGGATCAAAACCTCCACACAGCATCCCTACTAAGACACTGCCTGGTGGAGATGTGAAAAGAGGGCCACCATCCTCCAGACCCTAGAATAGTAGATCCACTGATATCTTGCACCATGCACCTGGAAAACCTGCAGACCTCAATGCCAGCCTGTGAAAGCAGTCAGGAGGGAGGCTGTGCCATGCAAAGCCACAGGGATGGAGCTGCCCAAGACCATGGGAACCCACCACTTGCATCAACATGACCTAGATGTGAGACATGGAGTCAAGGGAGATCATTCTGGAGTTTTAAGATTTGACTGCCCTGCTGAATTTTAGACTTACATGGGGCTTGTAGCCCCTTTGTTTTGGTCAATTTCTCCCGTTTGGAATGGGTGTATTTACCCAATACCTGTACACCCATTGTATCTAAGAAGTAACTAACTTGCTTTTGATTGTACAGGCTCATAGCTGGAAGGGACTTGCCTTGTCTTAGATGAGACTTTGGACGATGGACATTTGAGTTAATGCTAAATGAGTTAAGACTTTGGGGAACTGTTGGGAAGGCATGATTGGTTTTTAAATGTGAGGAAATGACATTTGGGAGGGGCCAGAGCAGAATGATATGGTTTGGCAGTATCCCCACTCAAATCTTATCTTCAGTTGTAACTTCTGTTATTCTCTGGTTTTGTGAGAAGAACCCATAGGGAGATAATTTTATCATAGGGACATGTTCCCTCATACTGTTCTCATGGTAGTGAAATCTCATGAGATCTGATGGTTTTACAAGGGGAAACCCCTTTCACTTGGTTCTCATCCTCTTCTCTTGTCTGCTACCAGGATACTTGCCTTTCTCCTTCTGCCATGATTGTGAGGCCTCTTGTGGAACTGTGAGTTCATTAAGTCTCTTTCTTTTGTAAATTGCCCAGTCTTGGGTATGTCTTTATTAGCAGCATAAAAATGGACTAATATTTAATATAATTGCTGATATATTTATGTATATTCACACTGTTGTGCATTTATTACCACCATCCATCTCCAGAACATTTTTATTTTCTAAAACTTAAACTTCATGCCCATTAAACCATGACACCCACTTCACCTTCTCTGTAACCCCTGGGAACTGCCACTCCATCTTCTGTTTCTGTGAATTTGTCTAATAAAGGTATGCCATGTAAGTGGAATTATACAATGTTTACCCTTTTATTCTTGGCTTATTCCACTTAGTACAATGTCTTCAGGATTCATCCATGTTGTATCATGTGTCAGAACTTCATTCTTTCTTCTAGCGATCCATTTTAGTTAAAAAATTTTCTTGAGTTTCTGAATATCTTCTAAACATTCTTAAATGTTACTTTTTATTTATTTTTTTATTTCCAACTTTTATATTAAGTTTAGTGGTACATATGCAGGTTGCACAGGTTTGCTACACAGGTAAATGTGTGCCATGGTGATTTGGTGCACAGATCACCCAATCACCTAGCTATTAAGCCCAGCATCCATTAACTATTTTTCCTAATGCTCTCCATCCTCCCACCCTCTTTCCTCCAACAGGCCCCAGTGTGTATTGTTCCCCTCAATATGTCCATATGTTCTCCTCATTCAGCTCCCGATTATAACTGAGAACATGTGATTTGATTTGATTTTCTGTTCCTGTGTTAGGTTGCTGAGGATAATGGTGTCCAGCTCCATCCATGTTCCTGCAAAGGACATGATATCCTTTTCTCTATGACTGCATAGTGTTCCATGGTGTATATGTACCACATTTTCTTTATCTAGTCTATCATTGATGGGGATTTAGGTTGATTCCATGTCTTTGTTATTGTGAATAGTGCTGCAATGAACATACATGCGCATGTATCTTTATAATATATTGATTTATATTCCTTTAGGTATATACCCAGCAATGGGATTGCTGGGTCAAAAGATATTTCTGCCACTAGGTCTTTGAGGAATCACCACACTGTCTTCCATAATAGTTGAATTAATTTACATTTCCACCAACAGTGTAAGAGCATTTTTTTCCTCCACAACCTCACCAGCATCTATTGTTTTTTTGACTTTTAATAGTAGCCATTCTGACTGATGTGAGATGGTATCTCATTGTGGTTTGATTTTCATTCCTCTAATGATTAGTGATGCTGAGCTTTTTTTTCATTTGTTTTTTGGCTGCATGTGGTCTTCTTTTGAGAAGTGTCTGTTTATGTCCTTTGCCAACTTCTTAATGGGGTTGTTCGTTTTCTCATAAATTTGTTTAAGTTCCTAGTAGATGCTGGATATTAGGCCTTTTTCAGATGGATATATTGCAAAAATTTTCTCCCATTCTGTGGGTTGTCTGTTCACTCTGATGATTGTTTCTTTTGCTGTGCAGAAGTTCTTTTGTTTAATTAGATTGCATTTGTCAATCTTTGCTTTTGGCATATTTATCAAGAAATCTTTGCCTGTGCATATGTCCTGAATGGTATTGCCTAGATTTTTTTCTAGGGTTTTTATAGTTTTTGGTTTTACATTTATATCTTTAATCCATCTTGAGCTGATTTTTGTATATGGTGTAAAACAGGGGTTCAGTTTCAATTTTCTGCATGTGGCTAGTCAGTTCTCCCAGCACTATTTATTAAATAGGGACTCCTTTCCCTTTGCTTGCTTTTGTCTGGTTTGTTGAAGATCAAATAGTGTTAGATATGTGGTCTTATTTCCGGGTTCTCTATTCTGTGCCATTGGTCTATGTGTCTGTTTTTGTACCAGTACCATGCTGTTTTAGTTACTGTAGCTTTATAGAATAGTTTGAAGTCAGGTAGCGTGATACCTCCATGTAGATTCTTTTTGCTTAGGGCTGTCTTGGCTAGTCAGGCTCTATCTTGATTCCATATGAACTTTAAAATAGTTTTTTCTAATTTTGTGAAAAATGTCAATGGTAGTTTAATGAGAATAGTATTGAATTTGGAATTGCTCTGGGCAGTATGGCCATTTTAATAATCTTGATTCTTTCTGTCCATGAGCACGGAATATTTTTCCATTTGTTTGTATAATCTCAGTTTGTTTTGAGCAGTGGTTTGTAGTTCTCCTTGAAGAGATTGCTTGCTTTTCTTGTTAGCTGTATTCCTAGGTATTTTATTCTCTTTGTAGAAATTGTGAATGGGAGTTCATTCCTGATTTGGCTCTTGGCTCACCTGTTGTTGGTGTCTAGAAATGTTAGTAATTTTTGTACATTGATTTCGTATCTTGAGACTTTGCCGAAGTTGCTTATCAGCTTAATTAGTTTTTGAGCTGAGACAATAGAGTTTTCTAGATATGGGATCATGTTATCTGCAGATAAAGATAATTTGACTTTTTCTCTTCCTATTGGTATATTCTTTATTTCTTTCTCTTGCCTGATTGTTCTGGCCAGGACTTTCAATACTATGTTGAATAGGAGTGCTAAGAGAGGGCATCCTTGTCTTGTGTCAGTTTTCAAGGGAAATGCTTCCAGCTTTTGCCCATTCAGTGTAATATTGGCTGTGGATTTGTCATATATAACTCTTATTATTTTCGGGTATGTTTCTTTGATGCCTACTTTATTGAGAGTTTTTAACATGAAGGAATGTTGAATTTTATTGAAGGCCTTTTCTGTACCTATTGAGATAATTATTTGTTTTTTTTTCTTGAGATCTGTGTATGTGATGAATCACATGTATTGATTTGTATACGGGGAACCAGCCTTGCATCCCAGGGATAAGCCTACTTGATTGTGGTGGATAAGCCTTTTGATGTGCTGCAAGTATTTTATTGAAGATTTTTGCATCAACGTTTATCAAAGGTAATGGCCTGAATTTTTCTTTTTTTGTTGTATCTCTGCCAGGTTTTGGTGTCAGGATTATGCTGTCTTCATAGAATGAGTTAGGGTGAATTCCCCCCTTTTCAGTTCTTTGGAATAGTTTCAGTAGAAATGGTACCAGCTCTTCTTTGTATCTCTGGTAGAATTCAGCTGTGAACCTGTCTGGACCTGGGCTTTTTGTTGTTGTTGTTGTTGTTGTTCTTGGTAGGCTATTTATTACTGCCTCAATTTCAGAACTCATTATTGGTCTATTTAGAAATTCAGTTTCTTCCTGGTTCAGTCTTGGGAGGGTGTACGTGTCCAGGAATTTATCAATTTCTTCTAGATTTTCTAGTTTATGTGCATGGAGGTGTTTATAGTATTCTCTGATGGCTTCATTTCTGTTGGTCAATGGTGATACCCCCAAATTATTTCTTATTGTGTTTATTTGAATCTTTTCTCTTTTCTTCTTTATTAGTCTGGTTAGTGGTCTATTTCATTATTTTTTCAAAAAACCAAATCCTGGATTTGTTGATTTTTTGAAGGTTTTGTGTGTGTGTGTGTGTGTGTGTGTGTATGTCTGTCTGTCTGTCTGTCTCCTTCAGTTCAGCTCTGATTTTGGTTATTTCTTGTATTCTGCTAGCTTTGGTGTTTGTTTCCTCTTAGTTCTCTAATTCTTTTAGTTATAATGTTAGGTTGTTAACTTGAGACCTTTCTAGCTTCTCGATGTGGGCAAAGTTTTTTGATGTCTCTGCATTTAGTGCTATGAATTTCCCTCTTAACATTGCTTTATCTGTGTCCCAGGGATCCTGGTATGTTGTCTCTTCGTTCTCATTGGTTTCAAAACTTACTGATTTCTGCCTTAATTTCATCATTTACCAAAGAGTCATTCCAGAGTAGATTGTTTACTGTCCATGTAGTTGGGCTATTTTGAGTGAATTTCTTAATATTGGTTTCTAATTTGATTGTGCCGTGTCTGAAGGACTGTTTATGATTTCAGTTCTTTTGCATTTGCTGAGGAGTATTTTACTTCTGATTATGTGATCAAATTTTTTTTTTAATTAGAACTCTTTTATATATTTTTAGTAGTGGAACATTCTGTACACAACACACAAAAACATATTAAAACCTATTAGGCATATTGATGGAAGTACTGAACCGCCTTTACAAAATTATAACTAAGGAAATTATGACAGTGAAAGAAATCAGACCTAACCAACTCTGTATCTTGCTTCTAACCCTTAAGCTGTCCTTGTTCATTCCTTGGTGTAAGCTGAACTAACTTGGAGAAGGAATTTAGTTCACAGTTTGACTCTGAAAGCAAATTGGTAACAGCCCTTTCCTGAAAAGAACCCCTTCCTGCCTGGGGAGCAGTCTGCCTTTGCAGGACTAACATATTAGCTACAAGATTAGAATTTACAGTTTAGGGGTCATACAGTCTCTGGCTCTGAACCTCCCCAAATTGCTCCTGCGGGTAACATCACATCATTATTGTAAAACCTAAGATCAGGGCTTGGTATGTGTTGCAGATCCTGCCCAGGCTGGTAATCTGGCCCAACCAGTTGTGCCATCACACCCATGAATGGAAGACAGCAAGAAAACCCAACTTCAACCCCCTATGATTCCATCTCCAACCTGACTCATCAGCACTCCCCAGGTCCCAAGCCTCTACCCACCAAGTTATCTTTAAAAACTCTGATCCCCGAATGCTTGGGAAAACCGAGTTGCATAATAAGCTTTGGTGTGCCACACAGCCGGCTCTGCGTGAATTACTTCTCCACTGTAATTCCTCTTGATAAATTGGTTCTGGCTAGGCAGCAGGCAAGGTGAACCCATTGGGCTGTTACAGTACTTTTTATAGATTTGAAGACTCCCCTTTTTTCCTGTCTTAGACGTTCAGATTCTTTTTTTTTTTTTAATTATACTTTAAGTTCTAGGGTGCATGTGCACAACGTGCAGGTTTACTACATATGTATACACGTGCCATGTTGGTGTGCTGCACCCATTAACTCATCATTTACATTAGCTATATCTCCTAATGCTATCCCTTTCCCCCTCCTCCCCACAATAGGACCCAGTGTGTGATGATCCCCTTCCTGTGTCCAAGTGATCTCATTGTTCAATTCCCACCTATGAGTGAGAACGTGCAGTATTTGGTTTTCTGTTCTTGCGATAGTTTGCTGAGAATGATGGTTTCTAGCTGCATCCATGTCCCTACAAAGGACACAAACTCATCCTTTTTTATGGCTGCATAGTATTCCATGGTGTATATGTGCCACATTTTCTTAATCCAGTCTGTCACTGATGGACATTTGGGTTGATTCCAAGTCTTTGCTATTGTGAATAGTGCTGCAATAAACATACATGTGCATGTGTCTTTATAGCAGCATGGCTTATAATCCTTTCGGTATATCCCCAGTAATGGGATGGCTGGGTCAAATGGTATTTCTAGTTCTAGATCTGTGAGGAATCGCCACACTGTTTTCCACAATGATTGAACTGGTTTACAGTCCCACCAACAGTGTAAAAGTGTTCCTATTTCTCCACATCTTCTCCAGCACCTGTTGTTTGATTTTTTAATGATTGCCATTCTAACTGGTGTGAGATGGTATCTCATTGTGGTTTTGATTTGCATTTCTCTGATGGCGAGTGATGATGAGCATTTTTTCATATGTCTGTTGGCTGTATGAATGTCTTCTTTTGAGAAGTATCTGTTCATATATGTGGTCAATGTTAATGTAAGTGCTATGTAGGGATGAGAAGAATGTGTATTCTCTTGTTTTTGGGTAAAGAGTTATGTAGATATCTATCAGGTCCACTTCACCCAGACCTGAATTCAGGTCTTGAAAATCTTTGTTAATTTTCTGTCTCAATGAGCTGTTTAATATTGCCAGTGGGGTATTCAGGTCTCCTATTATTATTGTGTGGGAGTGTAAGTCTCTATAAAAGCCTCTAAGAACTTGCTTTATGAGTCTGGGTGCTCCTGTGTTGGGTGCATTTATAGTTAGGATTGTTAGATTTTTCTTGTTGAATTGTACCCTTTAACATTATGTAATGTCTTTCTTTGTCTTCTTTGATCTTTGTTTGTTTAACATCTGTTTTATCAGAAACTAGGATTGCAACTCATGCTTTTTTTCTGTTTGCCATTTGCTTGGTAGATTTTCCTTCCTTCCTTTATTTTGAACCTATGTGTGTCTTTGCATGTGAGATGGGTTCTTGAAGACAGCATATCAATGGGTCTTGGTTCTTTATCCAGCTTTCCACTCTGGGTCTTTTCATTGAGGCATTTAGCCCATTTACATTTAAGGTTAGTATTGCTATGTGTGGATTTGATCCTATCATGTTGGTAGCTGGTTATTTTATAGACATGCTTATGTGGTTGCTTCATAATGTCACTAGTCTGTGTACTTCAGTGTGTTTTTGTAGTCACTGGTAACAGTTTTTCCTTTCCATATTTAGTGCGTCTTTCAGGAGCCCTTGCAAGGCAGGTCTTATGGTAATGAACTGACTCAGCATTTACTTGTCTGAAAAGGATCTTATTTCTCCTTCTTATTATGGAGCTTAGTTTGGCTGGATATGAAATTCTGGGTTGGAAATGCTTTTCTTTATGAATTTCTTTAAGAATTCTTTAAGAATTGAAAGTTTTCCCCAATCGCTTCTGGCTTGTGGGGTTTCCACTGAGAGGTCCACTCTTAGTCTGATGGGCTTCCCTTTGTTGGTGACCTGGCTTTTCTCTCTAGCTGCCCTTAACAATTTTTCTTTAATTTCGAGCTTGGAGAATCTGATGATTATATGTCTTGGGGATGATCTTCTCATGGAGTATCTTACCAGGGTTCTCTGCATTTCCTGAATTTGAATGATGGCCTGACTTGCTAGGTCAGGGATGTTCTCCTGGATGGTATCCTGAAGTATGTTTTCCAACTTGGTTCCATTCTCCCTGTCCCTTTCGGGTACCCCAATCAGTTGTAGATTCAGTCTCTTTACATAATCCCATATTTCTCAGAAGTTTGTTCATTCCTTTTCATCCTTTTTCTGTATTTTTGTCTGCCTGTCTTATTTCAGAAAGATAGTCCTTAAGTTCTGAGATTCTTTTCTCTGTTTTGTCTATTCTGCTATTAATACTCATGATTGATTGCATTGTGAAGTTCTTGTAGTGTGTGTTTCAGCTCTAATAAGTCAGTTATTTTCTTCTCTAAACTGGCTATTTTAGCTATCACCTTGTGTATTATTTTGTCCTGATTCTTAACTTCTTTACATTGAATTACAACATGCTCCTTTAGCTCAGTGAAGTTAGTTATTACCAACATTCTGAAGCCTACTTCTGTCATTTCAGCTGTCTCAGCCTCAGCCCAATTCTGAACCCTTGCTGGAAAAGTGTTGCAGTCATTTGGAAGAAAAGGGGCCCTCTGGCTTTTTGAGTTTTTAGTGTTTTTGCAATGATTCTTTCTCATCTTTGTGGGCTTATCTGCCTTTGATTTTTGAGGTTGCTGACTTTTGGATTTTTTATTTTTTTGGTGGTTTTGTTGTTTTCTGTTTGTTTTTCTTCTAACAGTCTGGCCACTCTTCCATAGGTTGGCTGTGGTTTGCTGGGTGCCACTCCTGACCCTAGTTGCCTTAGTTTTCCTCATACCTGAGGGTATCACCAGCGAAGGCTGTAAAACAGCAAAGGTGGCAGCCTGTCTCTTCCTCTGGAAGCTCTGTCCCAGGTGAGACTGACTTATTGCTGGCCCAAGGGTGCCTGTAGGAAGTAGTTGGAGACCATGGTGGGCAGGTCTCACCCAGTTAGGAGGAACAGGATTAGGGACTCCCTTAAAGAAGCAGACAGGCTGCATTTTAGTAGAGCAGCTGTGCTGTGTTGGGGATCCCTTCAGCTCTCAATTGGTTTGGGCTCTCCAAAGGCCACAGCGTGGACTGGCTGAGAAACCTGAATGGCCAAGGTGGCAGTCTGCCCTGACCTTCAGGCACTCTGTCCCAGGGAGAAATAGGGCTCTGTTGGCTGGTAGAATATGGGTGGGGGTGGCTAGAGGCCCCACCTGGGAGAACCCCAGTGGGAGGACCTGCCCTGTAAGAAGGAGTGAATCAGGGTCCCAATTAAAGAATCAGTCTTGTCATACCTCAACACAACAGCTGTGTTGTGTTGGGGAACTGCCTCTGCCCCTGTCTGCTTGGACTCTCCAAAGCCCACAGGCTGGAATGGCTGAGTTGTTCAACCAATGTAGGTGGTGGCCTCCCCTCCCCTGGGTACTCCATCTTATAGGGATATCAGAGCTCTGTCCATAAGAGGGGAGGGCAGGCTGGCTGGAGGGCCTGGCTGTATGGTCCTGCCCATTGAGGAGGAATGGATTGGGCCCTACTTAAAGAAGCAGTCTGGCCATGATCTGGCAAAGCCACTATCCTCTGCTGCTAGGGGGACCATTACTTGTCCCAACTGATTGGACTCTCCAAAGCCTATGGGCTGGAACAGCTGTTGACCGAACATCAGAGATGGTGCCCACCCTTCCCCCTGGGGCTCCATCTGGTCTCAGGCAAGCTCTATCCTGTTGCTGGTATCTGGCTGGAATTCCAAGCCAGTGGGTCTTATCTTTTCAGGTGCCGTGGAAGTGTGGCCTACAGAACAATGCTGCTCAGCTCCCTGGATTCTGACCACTTCCTAGGGGTATGTGCAGATCTCTTGCCTTGCCTGAGTTGCATACGTGTTTGTTGGAAATCCCAGGGCCAGAGTATGTAAAGCACCTGGGTCTCTGTGCATGCCTGAACAGCTGCTCTGCCAAGACTCCACACAGCTCAGTGTGTTGGATCTAAGGCCCTGGTGGTATGGGCTCACAAGGGGAAACTACTGATCCATGGGTTACCAAGATCCATGGGAGAAGCCTGGTTTCCTGGGGTTGCACAATGACTCACGGCTTCCCTTTGCTAGGGATGGGGGTTCCCTTGGCTCCATGTCACTCCCTGGTGGGCCTTCGCCCCATTGTGCTTTTCTTTGTTCTCCATGGGTCGAGTTGTTTCCCTAATCAGTCCCAATGCAAGAACCTGGGTATTTCATTTGAAGGTGCTGTATTCACTCACCTTTTTTGTTCCTCTTTGTGAGTGCTGTGGACCACAGCTACTTCTAATTGGCCGTCTTGGACCTACCCTGATGTTCTACCTTCCAGATCTTTAAAAAAAATTTTCTTAACTATATTCATCATGGTTTTTTTCTTTTCAAGTACATGTTTAATAACCATTATTTGTATCTCATGTGGGTCTACTTTCTTACTTGGTGTATCTATGTCTTGCCTCATGATATGTCTTGTTACTTTCAATTATTGATCATTCAAAATTGTATTTGAAAATTATAGAGATTGTTAGAAGTTTAGAATGATGTCATGTTCTTCTAGAAATGATTTATGTTTACAAATCCAGATATATAATCAGGAATTAGTATATTAAGCTGAATATAAGTCCCTGCAAAGCCCTGTCAATTTCTAATGTTTCCTTCCTCCTACTGTAGTACCCTTTAGGGTTCCAACAAAAGACCTGTAGTCCATCAGGATCCTCAATCTTTGGCAGATCTTGAAGCCCAATTTTGTCCTACAAACTATGAAATCTGTTTACATCCTTGCTCAGCTTCTCAGCCCCTCACTTGTGTCTCCTGGAATTGGCAGATATCCCTAGGGGAAAATCAGCCTGAGGTGCCTGGTCTAACTCTGGGTTTCCCCCAGAATTTGGCCACCTAATTTTTCTCTATATTTTTAGTGCTTAGATGCTGTGAGATCCATGTTTGCATAAGCTTTTTCACTTCTTTTTATCTGTTCCCAGTGGAAGGATTGGTCTGAATACTTTGTTTGCCATTGCTAGATGTGTGTGTTTTCCTTTTTTATTGAATGTCCAAAATATGCTATACTCTATGTAAAAAATCCATATTTATAACCATTCTGATTTTGAATAAGGGAAGACTATTGAATGAATTAATGAAGTATGGGGGTTTCACATTTTATTTATCTGGACATTGTTTTATTTACTTACTTAAAGGCCTCTGTTTTATGTATAATGCTCTGCAAACAAACATTTTAATTGTACAGGTATGTTTGAATATTTTCTATTCTATTTGTAGTTCAAGACTTGACAAAAATGTTAATTTCATCATGAACCTTTTTTGGTATCTCCAGGCAAAATAGTTGTTTTCTCTTCAGGATATCTATATTTATTTTACAGTCTTAAAATCACTGTAATCATATGTGAGGTTGATATCTGTTTTGTTTCTGCTATACAATTAAGCTTAGGAAGAAGAAATTGTGTATTACCAAAATATACACATTCCAAACTACCTAACATAATTTTTTGCATAGAATGAAAGCTTAGTATATATTTGGAAAATAAATAGATGGATGAATGAATAAATAAATAAAGATGCTGGAGTACAGTGAAAGGGATGTTAATTGGAATAAGAAGAGGTAGGTTTATTTGTTGTCTCTACCTTTGGGCAAGTGTTTTAGTGTTTTCTCAGTGCCCTTATTTGTGAAGCTGAAGTAAAAGGCTACCTCAAGGAGTGTTGATCTCTGCCTGTGGACAAGTATTTTAAATGTTTTCTCAGTGTTTTTATTTGTAAAATTGGAACAAATGACTACCTCAAGGAGATCTGAGACTTAAAAAATAAGTGCACATTTACCCTAATGTGCATTGTGGAATAATATACAAATATAAGGTCGCCACTTATATTTTAAAAACCTGTGGTGGTAGGGGTGGGGAATATATGCCTGTAAAGGCATAAAATATCTTGAGAAGAGTACATAAGCAACTGTAGACAGAGAAACTGGATAGAGGGAAGACAGGTTAGAAATAGACTTTTTGTGTTATATAATTTGAATGTTGAACCACATGCATTTATTACCTACTAAAAATAAAACAAATTAGAATTTAAGAAAAATATAGTATATTATTATTTTGTTTTGTATCAGAGAACTCCATTCCGCAAAATCACTTTTTGTGCTGATTGTAATGATTGAGACTCTTATCTAAATAATTAATTTTACAGATAAAGATTTATATAGTTTGTAAATTTCTTTGCTTTTCTTTATTTTTTTAGAAAGTTCATTGTTTCTCTTTTTTCTTTTTTTATTATTATAACTTAAGTTCTGAGATAAGTGTGCAGAATATGCAAGTTTGTTATATAGGTATACACATACCATGATGGTTTGCTGCATCCATTAATCTGTCGTCTACATTACGTATTTCTCCTAATACTATCCTTCCCCTAGACCCCCACCCCCTAGTAGACCCTGGTGTGTAATGTTCCCCTCCCTGTGTCCATGTTTTCTTTACTTTTAACATTCGTTCTCTAGCTCAGAGTTTAGGGCATACATTGATTATTTCTTAAATTTGTTATATCACTTAGGTTTATTAGATTAATATATAAATAGATGTGGAAGGGTCAAAAAGCTAGAGATTCTTGGAATGTGAGGTTCCTTGTCATTTAATATACTTTCAAGATATTTCCTGAATACTTTGATACAAATAGACCTTTGTTAGAGAAGAAAAGTTTAGGGAACTGCAGTTACTCGTGCATGCTTGGAGAGGAATATTGTCCTCATGGATTGACCTCTTAGCACTGGCAGGAATATATGAGACTTAGAGGAGACAGGACTATCAACCACGCTAGTCAACCATCAGCTCTAAAGATAAATAGAGTGACATATGGGGCAGACAGAAGGCTTTTATTTCCAGAATTTCTGCAGAGGTTTCTGGAGTAAACATTTTGTGCATTTAAAATGTCTCTTAATATTCAGGACTCTTTCTTATTCTTTGGTTTTGTCTATATTCTGGCCATTTCTAATTCACCAGATGACCTTGGAAGGGTGGTTGGAATCTGGAATGCAGCCCAGGGAAATGCTGCTCACCTAAGTAGCTCTTCATTTAACTTTAGTGGAGGAAAAGGTAAAAATGAATGCCCACTCTGTGGATAAAGTTAGGTTTTGGAGCTCATTTATTCATCTCTTTCCCAGGTTGGCAGGAATTAAAAGAAAAAAATTAATCTCACTCTGTCTTCAGCTATTGTAAAACAATTTCTGATTTTTGTTTGTCTTTTCTTATTCTTTTTCTCAAACTCTCCAGCTTCACTGAATTTAATTTATGATGTTTTAAACTAAATAAACTGAAAAAGACTTTGAGATGAATCATTTTCTATTTATAATTTGTTTAGGTATCCCCCAGTTTTTAAATCACATCTCTTGAAAGACTCAGGATTTTTATCATAACCTTTTAAAATCTGGTATGTTACCCTTGAGGGGTTAGTGGGATGTTTGCCTAGAATCCTGCAATTTACAAATTTAAACAGCAAAAATAAATCACTACTGGCATTATATTAACAAAAGATTTATAGTCACCACAAAGCTGCAGGCAATAAGAAGTTGTTATTTAGCTTCAACTTGATTAAAAATCTGAGCAAGTCATTACACAATCTTGGTTTTTGCTCCTGTAGCTCAATGTGAAATATAGTATGAACCAGTTTCTAGGTGTTTCGGTTAGGTATTGTATATAGTTTCAGGTGGTTTGTTACCACTCCATCAGCACTGTTCTGAAGCTGAAATGAGATAGGCAATATAAGATCTGTAAGCATTCAATTATTATGAACTATTATTATTACCTTCCCTTATGATTTCAAGCACATTTATAACATAATAGCTATTCTAACTTGTATTTTCCCAGCCTCCCTGTAGTTTAAACAGTCAGGTTGATGATGATGCCCTTTCCTAAAATAGGAGGAACGAGACAAAAATATGTAATTTTGTAAGGAATGATTCTAGAGGTTGTTAAGAATATGTATGAGCGTATATTCAATTGTTCATATATACATGCATAGATTTAATGTATGCAGACGTGTAACGAGAGAGAGGGAGAGAGAGAGAGAGGAAGATAATGAGAGAGAGGTAAGGGGTAAATAATTTCGGAGCCAACTATCCCAGCTAATAATGAATAACTAAGACCTTCATTACTCTTTGCTCTTGAAGGCAGAAATTTTACCTTACCCATCTTTATAGTTTCTCTAACACACAACATTATCTGTCAACTTCATGTGGCAGGGCATTCATAATTTTTTTTGCTAAACTTTACTAACATATTCCATCTAGAGTTAGCATGAGAAATTATCTGGAGACAATTTTTGAAGCTCCTCATTATTTCACAGATTCAGTTATTCCAGGTTAAATCATGCCTTTCTTTTTCTGAGTGTTCTAAATATTCTTCTTTGCTTTCTCAATATGGTAACAGAACACAGAAAAACGTACAATGTATTCTCTTTGTTTGCTAAGCTCAATAACTTCTTTTAGAACTTGAAACAAATGTATCTGTTTTGTCATTTATTAGTATTCAGTACTAATTTACATTTATAATTCATAAAATGTTTTATTAGTCATTTCAGAATTTGATAAAAAAATAAACCTTTTAGGTATCACCATTATACTCATATAATCAGTAAGGAAGCATGCTCAGAGTTTAACCATTCAGCTAGTGCATGGTGGAGGTAGGACTTAAACTTTTGTCTTCCATCTTCAGGATTTGTGCGTGGCAAGGACTTGATCCTACATATTTCAAAATGCCTAATTAAAATGCTTTAGAAACATCTTTTTAAATGTACCACTTGTGATTTTTTTTTTTTTTTGAGGCGGAGTCTCTCTCTGCCGCCCGGGCTGGGGTGCAGTGGCCAGATCTCAGCTCACTGCAAGCTCTGCCTCCCAGGTTCCCGCCATTCTCCTGCCTCAGCCTCCCGAGTAGCTGGGACTACAGGCGCCCGCCACGTCGCCCGGCTAGTTTTTTGTATTTTTTAGTAGAGACGGGGTTTCACCATGTTTGCCAGGATGGTCTCGATCTCCTGACCTCGTGATCCGCCCGTCTCGGCCTCCCAAAGTGCTGGGATTACAGGCTTGAGCCACCGCGCCAGGCCTTGTGATTCTTCAGCAACATTTATGATTATTTTAAATACACAGGTTACTAATTCATAATCAAACTGAACTACCATGCTAGTATAAAAAATTGTCAACAAATAAATCTATCATTAAAGGAAAATTTTTTAAAGTTGCTCCTTTCGGACTAGTTACTGTATAACATCTTGAAAGTGAAACTATTTTAATTCTAGCAAGCTAACAATAGTATATCAGGTTGAGAAACTATTTTGACTACAATATTGACTTTACTCATAAACACCTATCTTGGCATATGGAAAATTTCGTTAAAAAGACTTTTTTTTTTTTCCTTCAGCAATTGATAACCACAGTACAAAACTTTCTTCCACTGTATTTTAAAATATAAACCTGGCTTGTAGCCAACACCAACTAACTTGAAACAGAGCTGGAGGTTATTAATGTTAAGCAAATGGAGATTCAATCCTGAATTTCAGAATTTGTTTCTATAAAGCAGAGAATTACACTTGGCATGAAGGTACGATACTGGTTTTTTTTCAGCCGAGCAGAGGTATGCCCAGTGTTTAGAAACCACAAAATAAGCACAGAGACTTTTGCACAAATTAAAGAAGGATATATCCATTTATCATTGCAAAGAAGGGTTCAAAATATTTTTTAATTCTCATCGTGACTTCTTATAACACATGGGTCATTTAAAATATGTGTTTTTTTTCAAGCTCCTTTTCATTACTGATTTCTTAATTTATTGTGGCCAAATATATACTCTATATGATTTTGTCCCTTTGAAATTTGTTGAGAATTTATTTTGAGGCTCTGTTATTACATACATAACAATTTAGAGCTGGAGGAGAGAGAGGATCAAAAAACTACTTATCATATACTATGCTTATCACCTGCGTGATGAAATAATCTGCACATAAAACCACTGTGATAGGCAATTTACCTACATACTAAAACTGCACATGTACCCCTGAGACCTAAAATAAAAATTTAAAAAAAAGATTTGGAAATATTTTGTCTTTTCTCTTGAATGAAAACATTTATTTCACGATGGCCATTTTTATCTCCTTTCCTTTTTGCTTATCTTCTTCCCCTCCTGCTTCTCCCATTCTCCCCTCTCCTCCTTCTCCTCCCACATACTATACATACATTGTTCTAAACAAACCAAAAGAAGTTGCATTTTACTCACAACAAAAGTTAATCCAATTGCTCTGAAAGAAAATTTAATGATTTCCAAAAACCAGGTCAATCTCAAACAAAAAATAACCCGTGTTACATTTCCACATGACTCCACACGATAGGTGCATTCAGGTAGTAGAAACTTAATGGTGTGGCCAGTTTGCTGTGGCACACAGCTCTTCCTTTGTGGTTGATGATGTGTCTGCTAACCACATAATATCTTTATTACCAGTACCACAGGGGCTATCACCAGGGAAACTACTTGTATGACCTGTCCTAACACAACAATTTTTATTTTTAATTGTTTTGGATTTATCCTTCTCACAGAAGTTTTGATATTATACTGAACTTCATTCAGGACAAAAGAATTCTTCCCTAGCAAGCAGGGATGTGGTATTGTGGTTTTAACATGATTTGATGGACTGGCTATTATTCTAGATATGTGTTATCCATGATCAGGATTTGCTACAATTGTCATTCTGGACAGCTATTGATTAAAGCCTCTTTGCTTACCAACAATAGAAAACACACATTTATTGAGCTTTCATCCTGTGCCAGGCCTTATAGAAGTGTATATCACAGAGGTATTTAGTCCCCAATTTGTTTTGATAGTTCTGTCTAAACTTTTAAAGAAGGAGCCAATTTGGATAACACAAATGGTCATTGCTCAAGAAAAGCTGAAACACCCTGTCATTCGTGTGTTTATAAACACTTGCAAAATACTTTCTATGAGTTCCCTAACCCTCAGGATGATGCCAGGGGCAGGTATTATAATTGAGAGCTTCTTGTAAAGGGAGTTGTTTAAAGATGTTAAGTGATTTGGCCAAGGTCCCTTTAGTGGTGGTAGAGTAGGGTGCTGGGGCATACTGGAAAGGGCATGGCATCAGAGAGACCTGAATTCAACTTCCACCATCTCTGTCATTTCCTGTATTACCTTGGATAGGTTCCTGAAATATATCTGGTCCTGTTTTTCACATTCCTTGACTTCGACATGGGGTTCTTGATGGGTTTAAATTAACTAATGAGTGTGGCAGTGTCTGCAACCTGAAAAGTGTTGTCAGAGTGTGCTATTATTTAATCTTTAGGTAAGTGATGACATTGTCACAGACCACATTTCAAGTCAGACAGAACTAGTTGCAACTAGTATGTGCTGCATGAATTTGAGTGTGTTACTTGAGCTCTATGGGTATCTGTCTCCTCCGCTGTAAAATATGTGTCATAATGCAACCTTGTGTATTATGAATATTGACGAAAGCCACAGAAGTGAAGTGTGATGCACAGCTCACAGGAAGCACTTGGTGAATGTCAAGACTCCTCTTTCTAGAATCAGTCCAGTGCCTATACTGGGACAGCACCATCTCCTTAGGAGAGCACTGCCTGCATTAGTCTAGCACAGGAGATCTGTAATGGACTATGTGGATCATTCCATGGATAAGTAATCTGACCTAGAGAGGTGAACTGACTTTTTCACATCATAGAGCTAATGGCAGGGTTGAGAGATGAACTGCATTCTGATTTCAAATTCAGTAATTTTTTTACACTATTAACATTTTAAAAATTCAATAATATTTTTAAAATTGTCCTTGCCCTATAAAAGGGATTTGTATTAAGAGCACATTTGTATATGTAGATAGCATTGTTAGTGCAGTAGAATCAAACCTGAATTATTCTACGTCACAAATAGCCAGTACAGAAGTTTAAGTGCAGAAAAGTTTCTTTGCATATCTTGGGCTATTCTCTGTAACAGAACCACAGTGCTCCCTTGGAAACAAGGTATCCACTTTTAATGTCTACATTTTACTTGATTTTAAATTCCCTATAGCTATTACTTCAGAGACTTACACTTGCTGACTGCTAGGTATAGTGGAAAGAGCCTAGCACTGAGGCAGTCAAGAGGTCTGGATTCTAGTTCTGGATTTGGCATTACTTAGCTATTGCTTGCTCTTGGAAATGTAACTACTATTCCTATAACAGCTTGAAATATCTTGAAGTGAATCTGAATGATTTCTAAGTGTATTAGTTTCCTGTTGCCACTGTAACAAGTTACCACAAATTTAGTGGTTTAAAGGACACAATATAAACTCTTACAATTCTGGAGGGCGGTCAGAAGTCCAAAATGGGTCTCATGGGGCTAAACTCAAGGTGTTGGGTCCTTCTGGAATCTCTAGGGAAAAATCCATTTCCTTGCCATTTTCAGCCTGTAGAGGCCCCTGCACTCGTTGGTCATGGCCCCTTCCTGGGATCACTTCCACCTCTTGCTTCCATCATCATCATGTCTCCTACTCCTCTCTGACTTTTCCAACGTCTTTTGTATAAATACCCTTTTGACTTTATTGTGCTTCCTTGGGTAATGTAGGAGAATCCTCTCATCTCAAGATCCTTGACTGGGTCATACCTGCAAAGTTTCTTGTACCATACAAGGAAACATTCAGAGGTTTTTGATTTCAGGCTGTGGGCATATCTAAGGGGCCATTATTCAGCCTACTAAAGAAACCAAAGTGGTCAGTGATGGACGATTGGGGAATGGGGTCAGAAAGAATGAGCTTATTTTTGGTACCTTCACTTATTTCTTGAATATATGAACAGGTAGCAGATAACATAGTACCTGAGATTCAGAGCTATGTAGACTTGCATTAAAACCCCAGCTATACCACTTACTAGCTGTTTGACCTTAGGCAAATAATATAACTTCTCTGAATTTCCGCTTCTTTATCTGTAAAATGGGAATAATAATATGAGTTCTATATGTTTGTACATGTTCTTGTGTGAGGATTAAAATAACATGTGTGAAGCTATTAGTACAGTAACTAGTACAGATCAAGGTCTCAGTAAATGAGGCTATCACGACTGAAGCTGAGTCTTGCTTCTAACTCAGTGTACTTCTCAGTATTTATCAGTGCAAGGGACCAGTTTTGTTTAATATTACCTTAATTTTAATGTTTTTATTTTTCCCCTCCAATTATCATTCCCATTTCTTCCACTGCCTTTTCATTAAGTCCTATTTAACACACTTGCTATGTGTCTTTGAATATACACATTTTACATAAAATCATACAGCATTATTTTATACATGTATGTGTTTCTAATTAAATGGGATGTAAAATACATTCAATGTTTCTTGTTTTTTCCACTCATTTTTGTGTTGTTCAAGATTTGTCCATCCAGCATGTTAGTTTTCCACTCTGGCTGTGGTCATTCAGGGTGCTTCAGTATCCCCTGCCATAGATGCATATGCATTTACATGTACCTGTAGAGAAGCTGGAAAGAGTTGCTCTGGGATATACATCCAGCAGTTGGAAGAAGGCTTATGGTACAAGTATTGCCAGATTGCTCTCTAGAAAGATTATACCATTTCTTCTTCTACCAGAAGAACAAATGTTCTTGTTTAGCATCAGTTTGCTGACACTTAGTATTTTCTGACTCTGATTTTTATTTTTTTTACAGGTGATAGTTACAAAGTGGTGTCAGATCTATTTTTTAATTTTTTAACACTAGTAGGGTTGAACACTATATATTTACTAGTTTTCAGGTTTTTCCATTCTACGGATACAAATAGTATACATAATTTATATGGATATAAATTATTTGCTCATTTTGGCTTAACTAGCTTTTTGTTTTAGTTGCTTGTTAATTTGTTGGTATGTCTTGAATGTTCTAGATATTGCTTATTTATTGGATTAATATATTTACAATTTCTTGTTGAAACCTCTCAGCCTTTTGCTAACTTTATCAAATATGCATGTGTACATATATATTATAATGTTATATATTCTACATATACCCAGATGTAGATATTACATCAATTTTAGGTGCTGTAACTAGCTTTGCCAAGTCACCTGTATTTTATGGATTTAGGGGTTCCCTTAATGAAAAGAAATTCAATGATTTTCCCTCTATTATAATAGTGTAATTTTTTTGGAGTTTTCTTAAAAAGATCTTTCCCACCCAAGATAAAAAAGATTCTTTCCTATATGGTCTCATTTGGCCTTTCTGAAAAATAACCAGTTGCAGAAGAGGCTCAATCAGGTGAAATTAGTAAATAGAGAAGAAGCATCAGTTGATTACTGTAGCAGCTCAACACTAAGGAATATGATGATTGGTTTGGTTAAATTTTACTCAAAGTGATTCAACTAAAACTTGGGGAGAAAAAAACTTAGGTCAACAATTAGTCGGTACTTAGTCTCTGCCAGGTGTGGACTGAACTCTCCAAAGCATGATGGAGTTGGAAAGAGCCAATGGGAGAAATGAGGCAAGGGTCACACTGAATTCAGCTCAGAATTTGGGGCGTGCTCTACAAAACCCTGCTGTCTAGGGCTGGCCACAGAGTCGCTGGGGCAAAAGGACTAACACAACTCTAAAAGTGTGTGTTGGGATAACAGCCATTTTGAAAATGTTTTAGTGGTGATAAGAACACATGTGTCAACCATGGATTAAGAGAATGATAACACTTTGCAGCAGATTTTAGACACACACTGCTTGCTTATGGCAAAATTCCTAGAAAGTTACCTGTGGAGCTTAATAACTTCTAGTCACTTCCTAGTTACCTGGAACTTCTTTAAAGGTAGAGATCATGTATTACTTGTTTGACTTCCTAACATGAAGCACAATGCCCAGCACAGAGTAAATGCTTAGCTAACATTTGCTAATGGGATAACAGCAGCAGATTAGTGCAGGGAGCAGCTTCATCATCTGTCTATGCTGCCAGGCCACTCAGTCTGAAAGACTGTGTTGAAATAAGTTCACTGGAAAAAACCTAAAGCCTTCCAATGAATACTCGTCACTTCTGAGCTTAAAACCAGAGAACAGTGCAAAGCTCCTAAAGCCATAGATGAGTTTATGAGCCTATGTAGATGTCACTCAGCATTGGCTTCAAAGGAATAACATTATCTAAGACAGAGTAGAAACTGGGGATGGGAGTGTGGGCATAAGGGCAAAGACAAAGGAAGGAGACACCTTAAAGGAAAAAGAAATTAGAGTACCTTGAAGGACAAAATAGATGGTTCTGTATCAGTGAATATTCAGACTTCTGGGCCTGTTGGACTACGAGAGCGTTTCCTTTACATTTATCGCATATGGCCGTTCAGAAGCAGTAAGTAAATGATCCTTGTTTTTTTTTTTTATACACTTTATTTTTAGAGCAGTTTTAGGTTCACAGCAGCACTGAGCAGAAGGTACCAATATTTCCCATGTACCCACTGCTCCCATGCAAGTATAACCTCCCCCACTATTCATACCCTCCTCTAGAGTGGCACTTGTGTGACAATTTATGGACCTCCATTGGCACATCATTATCACACAAAGTTTATAGTTTGCATACGGCTACCCCTGGTGTTGTGCATTCCATGGGGCAAATGCATAATGTCAGGTATCCATCATTATAGCCTTATACAGAATAGTTTCACTGCCCTAATAATCCTCTGTACTCTGCCTGTTCATGCCTCCCTTCCTTTAACCCCTAGATATCATTATTCTTTTACTGTCTCCATGGTTTTGTACTTTCTACAGTGTCATATAGTTAGAATCACATATATCCAGCCTTCTTAAATTGACTTCTTTCACTTAGTAATATGCGGGTTCTGGTGGATTCAGATTTCCTTACCTCTTTCTTCTACTGCCTTTGGCTTGTCTGCCCTGAATCTCTTCCTATAAACTTTCACCTTTGTAAACTTTTTTTCTCCAGGCAGAATCTTTCACCTCTAGAAACACAGTGTGTTGCCTGTTGGAAATCCAGTCTTGTCCCACAAAAGAGAAGTATGTAAATGTAACTGTTTATTAATTCTCTCTCTTTTTCTCCCTCCTCCCTCACTCTCTCTGTCTCTATACCTCTGTGTTTCTGTCTGTCTGTCTCTGTCAGTTCTGTAAGGATCAATTCAACGCTCTTAAAATCCCTCTGCTGCCCTCATGTGGACATCTGCTGAGAAGCACGATGTCCTCGAAACTGATGGTCAAGTGGTTAAAGAGGACTGGGTGGAATTATCCCCTGGCTTCCACCAATGGGCTCCTTGTGAGTTGCCTCCATCTCTGGCTGCTGCCAGGATTTTGACCCACAGTCACAGCTTTACCAGGTCTTCGGTTTAATTCGATAGACTCAGCTAGTTTCCTGGTGCTGGTAGTACATGACTAGTTCTTCCTTATATTTTCTTGTCTCAGTAGCAAGGTCTGTAGTCAAAGGAGAAAGCAAAAGCAATTTCTTCATTAAAGTGCATGATGCTTCTCCATGTAAAGAGTTGATAGCTCTCTTTGGAATGGAAAGGGCTGCCATCTGTTGGATTGTTTCTAGATGGGATCAGGATGGTCTTTCTCTGGTGTCCTGATTGACCTTCATCCTGGGCACCTGAGAGTTTCTGTGGACTCTTTCTGCTGTTGCTTTATTTTTCCTCTAGGAGTGGGCAGAATTCATTTTTTGAAGTTATAAAAATAACACATGTTTATTTGTACAAACTTTAAGAAAAGCAGATAGTGAAAGAAAGAAAATAAAAGTGACCCGTGAATCTCAACATACTGTCATACCGTTAATAGTTTGCATTGTCATCCTATATGTGTATATACTTCCTAGAATCATTGTATCCCATTATAGATTACAAATGGTTTTATACCACTCTTTACACAAAACAGCATATTGCAAGAATTTTTCTATGCCATGATGTATAATTGACATCATGTTTTTAATGCTGTGCAGCGTTTCTCATATTGGCATTAATGCTTTTGCACTTGGATTTCCTTTTGTGAGGATAGGAAGATTTGAAAGGTCTTCCTTTGGTTAGTTTCTTGTTGTCATGCAATCCTCAGCCCAAACACCACCACCTTAGCATGGCCTTCCTTAGTCCTCAATCTAAAGAGTCTCCTCTGTCACTTGTCATTTCCCATGCCGTAAGTCACTCATCCTCTGAAATGATCTTGTTCACTTATATGTTTGCTTGTGTTGGTTCTACCCTGTGTAGAATATGGGCTCCCTGAGAGCTGAGACCTTCTCTATGTTTATCACTACACATCCTCAGGGATTAGAACAGTATGTGATGCAGATAATTTCCTCAGTAGGTATTTGTAGACTGACAGACTGAATCCACTTGGTTGCTGCACCAGTGTACCAAATCCATTCAAGCAATTTCTTATTGCCAAGATCTCAATTGCACTGTTTTTATCTGATTTTTTCTCTGATTATTAGTGATATTGGGAGCCTTTTCAATATATTTTCAAACTATTTTATTTCTGGGTTCTCTATTATGTTTAATTGGGCTCTGTATTCTGTTTCATTGGTTTGTTTTCCAGAGACAAGGTCTTTCTCTGTCACGTAGGCTGGAGTGCAGTGCAGCAATCATAGCTCACTGCAGCCTTGAATTCCTGGACTCAAGCGATCCTCCCACCTCAGCCTCCCAAAGTGCTGGTATTACAGGAATGAGCCACCATGCCAGGCCCATTTATAATATTTTAACAACATTACAAAATGTCTTTGTGCAGTAGGATGGAACTTTTTTCCCTCTCAACATTTTAAATTGAAACATTTTAAACATCCAGATAAGTAGAAAGAATACAGCAATGAACACCCACATAACTTTCATCAAAATTAAAAATTGGTTAATATTTTGGCATGCTTTCTCTCTGCATACTTTCTTTGATGAACCATTTAAAAGTAATTTGAAGACTTTGTAATACTTCCTAATTAAATATGGTATTAAAAAGAGTTTGAACTTAGTTTGTCTTGCATGCTGTGATTTAGTACAATTCATCTATTTTGTGAACCATAGTACAGTTTTGTAAGTAATGGCTTTTATTTTAAGTATCAATTTCCCCCTTTTGACCTAGCTGCAAACAAATAATTATTTATTTTTAAAACAACTTCATTGAGGTGAAATTGATATATAACAACTGCACATATTTATTATATACAATTTGATAGGTTTCAATGTATGCGTATACTTATAAAATCATCACCACAATCAGTGCAATAGACATATTCACCCCCCCAGAAGTTTCCTTGTACCTCTTTGTTGTTGTTTTTTGTTTGTTTATGTTTTGTAGCAACATATAACATGAGATCTAGACTCTTAACAAATTTTTACGTGTATGATACTGAAACTTTGTACCCATTGAATAACCACTCCCAATTTTATCTTCCCTCAACTCTTGGCAACCACCATTCTATTCTCTGCTTTTATGAGTTTCACTATTTTAGATTCCACATATAAGTGAGGCCATGTAGTATTTGTCCTCTGTAACTGGCTTTATTTGTTTAGCAGAATGTCTTCAGGTTTATCCATATTGTTTCAAATGACATAACATTCTTCTTTTTAAAAGCTAAATAATATTCACATGCACATTTTTATCTATTTATGGATATTTGTGTTATTTCCATATCTTGACTATTGTTAATAATGATTATTGTGAATAATGAACATGGGAGTGCGGATATCTCTCCAGGGTTCTGGTTTTTCTTCTCCTAAATATATACCTAGAAGTGATATTGCTGGATCATATGGTAGTAATATTTTTAATTTTTTGAGGAACCTCCATAGTGTTTTGCATAGTAGCCACACCATTGTACATTCTAATCAACAGTGTATAAGGGTTCCAATTTCTATAATCATTATCAACACTTGTCGTTATTTTTAAAAGTTTTTTTTTTTTTTTGGATGGGGTCTCACTCTGTCACCCAGGCTGGAGTGCAGTGGCGTAATCTGGGCTCGCCACAGCCTTGATCTCCCCAGACTCAGGTGATTCTCCCACCTCATCCTCCTCAGTAGGTGGGACTACAGGTGCAAACCACCACATCCAGTTAATTTTTGTATTTTTAGTAGAGATAGGGTTTCGCCATGTTATGCAGGCTGGTCTTGAACTCCTGGGCTCAAGAGATCTGTCCACCTCGGCCTCTCCAGCTGCTAGGATTACAGGCATGAGCCACTGTGCCTGGCCTATTTTTTTTTTTTCATTATAGCCATCTTAACAGGTGTGAGGTGATGTGTCACTGTGGTTTTGATTTGCATTTCTCTGATTATGAGTGATACTGAGCGCCTTTTCAATATATTTTCAAAATATTTTATTTCTGGGTTCTCTATTCTGTTTTATTGGGCTCTCTATTCTGTTTCATTGGTCTATATGTCTATCTTTATGCCAGTTCCCACACTGTCTTAATTACTGTAAATTTGTAATACATTTTGAAATCAGGAAGTGTGATGCCTCCAGCTTTGTTCTTCGTTCTTCAGGTCACTTTGACTATTCTGGGTGTTTTGTGCTAAGCTCTTGGCTTGACTTCATGGACCATCCAAGATATGCAACCCTGTAATTACCACATTTTCTAGTTTCCCTATTTAAAGCTTTAGATATCTTGGGGCTTTGCTGATACTGGAGGGACTGACCCTCCCAGGATCAGTTCTTAGAGTTACTAAGGGATTCTCCTGCAAGTGTGCCTTTCATATGCAAACCAACCAACCTGGAGCCCACACTCCACCACTTTCTCTGTTGGCTCTCACACTCTGGGCCACTGTCCATCTGCCCTACTCACCCAAAGGCCAAGTACCAGAAAGTAAGAACAATTCCTCTGCCCCAGAGCCCACTGAAATTATTCCAGCTAGCCAATCCTAAACCTGCTTGCCCTGCTAATCCTAGTTCACACTTGCTCTGAACCTTTACTCCAGTTCTTTGCATCCTTGACTGTAACTGGAACCACCTGGAGGTGGGACGAGGCTTTAAAAACACTCACACAGTCTCAACTCTAGACTTAATAAATCAGTCTCTGGTGATAGGTCAGAGCTTGAGTATAAGGATTTTTAAGGAGAATCCCAGTTGATGTTTAAGTGCAGCAAGTATTAAGAATCACTTATTTAGTCTTTTAACATCTAAAGGAGGCCTCCTACTAGACTCTTTACTTTAGACAAGCTCTGGTCTTTGACCTCTGTCTGCTTACTTCATAAATGCCTTCAAAACTGAAGGTTGCCACCATGGCACATGTATACCTATGTAACAAACCTGCACATTCTGCACATGTATCTCTGAACTTAAAGTATGATAAAAATAAATAAATAAATAAATAAATAAAGTAAATAAAATAAAAAGCACAACAAACAAATCCCTAAAGTTTCATTCCCTTGGTTTGCAAATGCTATGAGGGAAAAAACAGCTTCAATACTCCACTTAACTCTTTGGTCTCCCACCTTCCCTTGGAATTTGGTCTTTAAGATCATTCATGACAAATTAGTCCATTTTTAATACTGCCTTAAAAAAATATTAAACATTTTAAAATCCAACATTTTGCATTTTTTTCAGCACAAATCTTTGTCTGCATAGATTATTCAGATTAGTCTACCACACTCCCCAAATCCTCAGCCTAAGTTGTTGCCAAAACTCATATCTGCTCATTCTGCCATTTGCTTCTATTCTCAAATCCATTTAGCAGTGCGGCCATGGCAGACAGTTCCAGCATGCTGCTATGTCCTCTACTGAGGGTGTATATCCTTTAATTACTCAGGTTTTTGTTCAGGCTATGTAAGTCTGCCTCTTTTGCCCAAGCACAGCTTATAAATTCAGAGGAGCTAAAGTCCCTGAGGGGAACTGCCAACCAATGGAAACTGGGTTGTTAAATAAATACTCCACATTGTCCCTCAAAGAGACAATTATGAAATGCACTCTATGTAATTCTTCAGAATATCCACTTTGGGATTGATCTCCAGTTGCTCACAATAGTAACTAACTCATTAATTCACCTTTTCAGCTTTGTCCATGTCTTAATCTCTCTTTCCCTGGCTTCCTGTCACCATTTCCCAAATAGACTATACACATCCAAATCTCTCCTTCTTGGAGAGAGACAAATAAAAACACATTATCCCCATGGGAACCTAAGACCTTACCATTTCTTTCATCATTTCAATTAACCTTTAAAAAACCTCCATCATAACCATGTTTACATTAGAAAATGCATACAGACAGTGTTCTCAGTGTATGAATTTGATTTCTTTATATAGCTGGATTTCAACTTTATTATAATTTAAATTTTATTATGAATTTATTTTATATTTCAAATACATGTTTATTAATATTTATTTCATAATTAATATACCACCAAAATTCATTTTATAATAAATATTTATATAAATACCATTATTTATAACATATTTAGTCAATATTTAATAAATAATGCATAGATAAAGTTTATATTGACAATAAATATTAATATAGTAAACTTTATATGTAAAATTTATTTCAAATATTTGAAAAATAAATTTGATTTAGCCATAATTTATAATTTATTATGAATTTCTATAAACTCTATATTGCCATCAATAAATTTCTATAAATTCTATATTGATATCTATATATTCTATATCGATATCACTTTCCACAGGAAAATTCATTCATGTATTACCAAATAAATTACCAAACATAGCCACATGATGGCAGTGCCTGCGAGCACTTATCTCTTCAGTGTAGGCATGATACATCCATGATGACAGTGCTGCTCCTTAATCTGTCTTTGAGGTGAACAGGCCGTATCTAGCAAATGCAAGCAGAAATATCTCTGCAAAATCTGTATTTATAACCTTCATCTTTGCCCACCCCACTAGGACTAGCCGGAGTCATCATGACCTACATCCAAATGTTAGGCTTTCTTGCTCACTCACAGGGGCCTGCAGACCTGGGCAAGTGTCCCCCGAGCCAGACCAGGTTCTTCCTTATTACTACTACTGATTATGTTCCATCACCATGTGTTACTCTATGGCTTATGTAGGAGCTGTGGGCAGCGCTATGCTGTTGGGAGTTAGACAATTAGTTGAGCGCACACGTCAATTCATTGCTGAGGAATCCAGGCAGAAATTCACTGGACTGATAGTCAGATAGACAGAGTAAACACATGTTTTTGTTGGTATCTCTGCTCCGATGAGAATTTTTACACGCTGTTTGATCCAAATCACCTTAGAAGTAGACACTTAGATTGAGAGTATGGAACTGATCCACTAACTTTTAAGATACCTGGGCTAGTAATAATCCCTTGCATATTGTTCCATTACCTTTACCTAATCCAGGGGTCAGCAAACAAGAGATGGGCCAAATTTATCCTACTGCCTACTTTAGTAAATAAAGTTTTATTGGATCACAGCCACACTCATTTGTTACATATTGTCTATGGTTGCTCTGGAAGAATAGATTTGACAGAGACTTATGGTATGCAAATCCTAAACTATTAGTATTTGGCTTTTAAATTTTTTCAGAGATGGAGTTGCCTACATCTGGAGTGTAGTAGATGGCCTCAAACTCCTGGCCTCAAGCGATCTTCCTGCCTCAGCCTCTAGAGTAGCTATTACTCCTGGTGCATGATAACATGCTTGGCTTATTTAGCCTTTCATGAAAAAAGTGCAAGAATTTGAGCAAAATGTTAAGCATGAGCATCTCTAGAGCATGCAATTAAGGAGGAGTCATTTTTATCTTTACTTGTCTTTATTTTTTAATTATTTTACTGTAAAATTATCACTTGCTTAACTACACAAATATATGAGTATATACATTTATATTTATATATTGGTGTGTTATATATAATTAGCTCCTAACAAGAGAGTTTGCTTGTCCCTTGAAGCTTTGAAGCCAGGCATTGACTTCTCTTCTCTACCTATGAAAATCATATTTTATATATATATATATCCATAAAACACGTACATACACACACAGAATTTGGACTATATAGTTATTTTTAAGTAATAATGATCAGCCAGATAGGGACTAATTTTATTTCTAATAGAAGTGTATACAGCTCTTACTCTGAAGCTTTCCAAAGTGTGACTACTAGAAAGATAGAAAAGAAACTGTCTTCCGGTTATGATTGCCTAGAAGCTCCTTGACAGGGACGGTCTTGCTTTCTGCATTTTTGGGCCTGCCGCAGGGCCTGATAGAGGTAGCCATGCAGCGCCCACCATGGCTTTTTCCAGGCCACTCACTGCTGCCCTGAGTTGATGTTTGGGGAGCAGCACAGGGGGACATGGTGTGCCTGGCTGTCACTGCTCAGCTGTCACTGGTTCAAGTGGAGAAGCTGAGCTTCCCCAGAACTAAAAGCAGCCATAGACTCCTGCAGGCCAGGCAGCAGGCGCCCTGCCCTTCCTGCCCATTCCTTAGTTGCCACTCTTAATCAGAAACCAAGTCTTGAGTTAGGGACTAAGTTGCATTTAAAAGAAAGTGAACACACCTGCTCTACAGCACCGCCGGTCCAAGAGCAGTTTTCAGTTACCTCACTCACCCCTTCCTCTCTTTCCTCCCTCTAGTTTTCTTTTCTGTTCCCCCTTAAAGGAAGAAAAAGTAAAAAGCTGAGGGAGCTAGTTATTTCCACAAATGAGATGGTGCAACAAAACTAAACTTGAATGTAAAATTAATCCATGCTCTTGTTGAAGAGTTAGCCAAGACATGCCTGAATCATCTGATGTGAGTTTGAGGATGGTGGTTGGGTGCAGGGGTGAGAGGAGGTCAGAAAAAGCCACAGATGCTGCGCAGTCACACCTTAGCAAGCACAGTCCTGCCAGATTGCTTTTGTCTTCTGCATCTTGGAAGGCTTCACTGGCTTTCTTCTTGATACTTCTCCCAGTTGGCTTTAGTTTTTTCAGCTTTTTTTTTTTTTTTGCACAGAAGATAAAATCCACAGTAGAAACATAAACAAAGCTCTATAAACCAAGAATATTTCTAAGCATTTTTCTTCTAGTTAGAATTCCTGGGTTCTTTTTTTAGTGTACAGCTTCTGACATTTTAAGTATGTTTCCCCCGTCTCCATGACTCCTACTTCCCACCACAAGCATACCTAAAGATGTTGCAGGTTTGTGCCAGACCACTGCAATAAAGTGAATATTGCAATAAAGTGAGTACACAAAACTTTGATTTCCCAGTGCAACATGGAACTTAGGTTTGCACTATATTGTAGTCTACTAAGTGTGCAATAGCATTATGTCTAAAAAAAAAATTACCTACCTTAGTTTAAAAATACTTTATTGCTGAAAAACGTTAATAATCATCTGAGCCATCAGGAACTTGTAATCTTTTTGCTGGTGGAGAGTCTTGCTTCACTGACGATGGCTGCTGACTGATTGGGGTGGTAGTCACCAAAGGTCAGGGTGGCTGTGGCAATTTCTTAAAATAAAATGACAGTGAAGTTTGATGCATTGACTTACTCTTCCATTACAAAATATTTGTCTGTATCATGAGATGCTATTTGATATTATTTTACCAAGTTTTAAAAAAAATGGTAGGCAGTCCTCGCAAACCCTGCCACGACTTTATCAACTAAGTTGATGCGATATTCTAAACCCTGGGTTGTCGTTGCCACACGTTCATACCATCTTCACCAGGAGTAGATTCCATCTCAAGAAACCACTTTCTTTGCCCATCCATAAGAAGCAACTCCTCATCTACTCACATTTTCTAATGAGATTGCAGCAATTCAGTCACTTCTTCAGGCTCTACTTACAATTCTAGTTATCTTGCTATTTCCATCACATCTCCAGTTACTTCCTCCACTTGTATCTTGAATCCCTCAAAGTCATCTAGGGAGGTTGGAATCAACTTTTTCTAAGCTGCAGTTAACA
>NW_012117488.1:2100638-2118210 GCF_000951035.1 Colobus angolensis palliatus
CGGTCTTCTGTGTCCTTCGCGCTGGGAGTTGGAGACTGCAGCTGTTCCTATTCGGCCATCTTGCTCCGCCCCCCACAAATGTTCTTAAAGGCACCTAGATGGATAAGTTTTTTCCAGAAGGTTTTCAATTTACTTTGCCCAGATTTATCAGGGGAATTACTGCTATCTGTGACAGCTATAACTTCACAAAATGTACTTGTTAAGTAATGAGAATTGAAAGTTGAAATTATTTCTTGATCCATGGGCTACAGAATGCATGCTGTGTTAATAGACATGAAAACAACATTAATTTCCCTATACATCTCCATCAGAGCTCTAAGGTGACCAGGTACATGGTCAATGAGCAGTAATATTTTGGAAGATATATATTTTTTCTGAATCATATGTCTTAACAGTGGGCTTCAAATAGTCATTAAACCATGCTGTACACAGATGTGCTGCCATATAGGCTTTTTTGCTCCATTTATAGACCACAGGCTGAGTACATTTAGTACAATTTTCAGGGAAGGGTCTTAGGATTTTCAAAATAGTAAACAAATGTTGGATTTGATTTAAAGTTACCAACTGCATTAGCCTCTAACAAGAGAGTCACCTTGTCCTTTGAAGCTTTGAAGTCAGGCATTGACTTCTCCTCTTAACCCACGAAAGTCCTACATGGCATCTTTTCCCAATACAAGGCTGTTTCTTCCACATTGAAAATCTGTCGTGTAGTACAGCCACCTTCATCAGTTATCTTAGTTAGATCTTCTGGATAACTTGCTACAGCTTCTACATCAGCACTTGCTGCTTCATCTTGTACTTTTCTGTTATAGATACAACTTCTTTCCTTAAACGTCATGAACCAATCTCTGCTAGCTTCCAAGTTTTCTTCTGCAGCTTCCTCACCTCTCTCAGCCATCATAGAATTGAAGAAAGCTATGGCTTTGTTCTGGACTATGGTTGGTCTTCAGGGAAAGTTGTGGCTGCTTTGATCTATCACTAAACTTTCCACTGTTTCTAATGCTGTCTCCACTAAAATGTTAGCAATAAAAGACCACAAAAACTTTCTTGCTATTAGCGATTAGGATGTCTCACTTTCTCATTATTCGTGAGTTCACTGAAATAGCATTTTTAATTTCATTCAAGAACTTTTCTTTTTCATTTACAACTTAGTAACAGCCACATGAGGCCTGTCTCGGCTTTCTATGCCTTCCTCACTAAACGTAATCATATCTAGATTTTGATGTGAAGTAGGGGATTTGCAACTTTTTCTTTCACTTGAGCACTTGGAGGTCATTATAGACTTATTAACTGTTCTAATTTCAATGTTGTTGTGTCCTAGAAAATATGGGTGCCCAAGGAGAGGGAGAATAGCAGGGGAGTAACTGGTGAGCAGAGCAGTGGGAACACACACATTTTTAAAGTTTCTGTTTTCGGTGCACCAAAACAATTCCAATAGTAACGCCAATGATCGCTGGTTGCAGATCACCACAACAGGTATAATAATCATGAAAAAGTTTGAAATATTGTGATAATTACCAAAGTGTGACACAGAGACTTGAAGTGGGCACATGCTCTTGGAAAGCTGAAACTGATAGACTTGCTCTACACAGGGTTGCCACAAACCTTCAATGTGTAAACACACAATGTCTGTGAAGTGCAATAAAGTGAAGTGCAATCAAATGAGGTCTACCTGTATGTATGTATTCATATATATGTGTATATATAATTACATATATATACACACACACACACACACACACACACATACATCTGTGGCACAATGGATGTTTAGAGTTTATTTGAGGAAGCAAACATGAATTGGGAAGCACCATACCCAAGGAGGTTCAGTGTTAGGATGACAAAGCATCAGAGGCAAGTATTTATAAGGCAACTATGGAAGCAAAATAAATAAATTACTTTAGCAGTTACAGGATTGCCTTTTTTAGTTTACCTTGTTGGAAAGTCTGTAGTCTTGTAATCATACTTTATTTCACTGCTTAGGGCAGAAAAACTTCCACCTCCATCCTTTTAGAGTCCTTGCTGGGTGCAAAAATTGACCTAAGAAAGATTAAGAGGAAAGACACATAGGATATTTTACATGGCATGAGAGCCATGTAAAGAAATGAAGACTCAAAGAAGCAGAATTAGTTACTTATGTAGTGAATTAAACAAAGAACAATTGGCATTGAAGAAGTAGCTAAATTATTTGGGGAGGCTTAAAAGATAAAACTATTTAACAAGGTCTGTACAGAATTCTCTTGGTTTCAACTTCTCATCCTAAATACAAGGATGTTGCCTTTCCTTCTAGTATAGAGAGTGTGTCTTTTACATGGGAGTTTCATATTCTGCTTTTAAGAAACAGCATTATGATCAAAGCCTGCTATTTTTCTAGTGTCTTTAGCTTAAACATTCAATATGGCAGAATAGCATATTTTAACTCTTTCAATTGGCTGAGCTTAAGCTTTTTTTTTTCTAACATAAGCATTTGCCAGAAATTACCCAAGTTAACTTTTCACTTATGTTTGTAGTTTAAGTAAGATTAAGGCTATTTTTAAGGCCCAGTTAATTTGTTTGCTCAGGGATTTTTCATGCCATGTCCATTTTATTTTATTTTTTAAATTTATTTTTTAATTTTTGTGGGTATATAACAGGTATGTATATTTATGGGGAACATGAGATACTTTGATACAAGCATGCAATGTGTAATAATCACCTCTTGAAAAACTTGGTATCCATCTTCTCAAGCATTTATCATTTTTTGTTTCAAACAATCCAATTATATTCTTTTAGTTATTTTAAAATGTACAATTATTGACTATAGTGTCTGTGTCTGTGGTGTATTACTCAAGAAATCTTTGCCCAGTCCAATCCCTTGATAGTTTCCTCAATGTTTTCTCTTAGTAGTTTTATAGTTTGAGGTTTTAAATTTAAATCTTAATCCATTTTGGTCTGATTTTTGTATAGAACAAGAGTAGGGGTCTAATATCATTCTTCTGCATGTGGATATCCAGTTTTTCCAGTACCACTTATTAAAGGGACTGTCCTTTCCCCAATGTATATTCTTAACACCTTTGCTGAAAATGGGTTCACTGGAGATGTATACACTTATTGCTAGGTTCTCTATTCTCTTCCATTGGTCTCTTGTATGTTTTTATGCCAGTTCCATGCTCTTTTGGTTATATAGCTCTATAGTATAATTTGCAGTCAGGTAATGTGGTTCCTCCAGTTTTGTTCTTTTCACTCAGGATAGCTTGGTTTCTTTTGGCTCTTCTGTTGTTTCATATAAATTTTAGGATTGTTTTTTCTATTTCTGTGAAGAATGTCCTTGATATTTTGATAGTCTATTGAATCTGTAAGTTGCTTTAGGGAGTGTGGACAGTTAAAAATGTTGATTCTTCAAATCCATGAACATGGAATATCTTTCTATTTGTTGAGTCCTCTTCAATTTCTTACATCAATGTGTTATGGTTTGTGTTGTAGAGATCTTTTACTTCTTTGATTAAGTGTATCCCTAGGTATATTATTTTGTTTGTAGCTATTATAAATGAAATTACTTTCTTAATTTCTTTTCAGGTTATTTGCTATTGGCACATAAAAATGCTACAGATTTTATATGCTAATTTTGTATTCTGCAAACTTATTAATTTATTAGGTCTAAGAATGTTTTTGTGGAGTCTTTAGGTTTTTCCAAATATAAGATATCAATTGCAAACAAAAGTGACTTGACTTCTTCCTTTTCAATTTGAATGCTCTTTATTTCTTTGCCTATCTGAATGCTTTAGCTAGGACTTCCAGTACTATGTTGAATAACAGTGGCAAAAGTGGGTATGCTTTTCAAGTTCCAGGTATTGGAGGATAGACTTTCAGTTTTTCCTGTTCAGTATGATACTAATTGTAAGTCTGTCATGTATGGATTTTATTGTGTTGGGATATGTTCCATCTATACTCAGTTTTTAAATTTTTTTTTTTATTGTGAAGGGAAGTTGAATTTCATCAAATGCTTTTTCAGCATCAGTTGAAATGATTATTTGCTTTTTTCTTCATGTAATATATATGATATTTCACATTGATTGGTTTGCATATGTTGAACCATCCTTGCATCTCTGGGATAAATCCCACTTAGTCATAATAAATTATTTTTTTTGATGTATTGTTGAATTTGGTTTACTAGTATTTTGCTGAGGATTTTAGCATCAGTTCATCAGGGTATTTAGAACATGGCAGAGCAAGATGGCTCAATAGAGTTTTCCACTGATTGTCCCCACTGCAGGAACAACCAAATTTTAACAATTACACACAAAAACATCATCATAAAAACTAAAAATCAGGCAAGCAATCACAATATCTGATTTTAGCTTCATATCACTAAAAGAGTCACTGAAGTGGGTAGGAAAGACAGTCTTCAATCATCAATCATCAGTGCCTTACCTCACTGATTATGGAGAGAGAATCTGTGTATTTGGAGGAGGGCAAGCACAATGACTAAGGGACTTGGCATTGAACTCAGTGCTGCCTTGTCACAGTGGAAAGCAAAATCATGTTGAACTCAGCTGGTGCCTGCGCCCAGGAGGGAGTATTTGGATAAGCCCTAGCCAGAGGGAAATTGCCCATCCCAGCAGTTGAAACTTGAGTTTCTTGGCAAGCCTCGTCACTGTGGGCTAAAGGGCTCTGGGGTCCTAGGAAAAGTTGAAAGGTAGTCTAGGACACAAGGGCTTCAATTCCTAGGCAAGTCTTAGTGCTAGGCTGGGCTTAGAGCTGGTGGACTAGGGTGGCATGTGATCCAAGGAGATACCAGCCAGGCAGCTAAGGGAGTGCTTGTACCTCCCCTCCTCCAACCCCAGGAAGCTCAACTCACAGCAATGAAAGTGACTCCTTCCTTCTCCTTGAGGAGAAGAGAATGAAGAGTAAAGATGACTTCATTATGCATCTTCAATAGCAGGTCAGCTCAATAGGATAGGACACTGGCAGAGTCTTGAGTCCTATATTTCAGGCCCTAGCTCCCAGACTACATTTCTAGATATACCCTAAAGTAGAAGGGAGCCTGCTTCCCTAAAGAGTATGACCCAGTCCTGGCAGGATTCATCACCTGCTGACTAAAGAGCCCTTGGGACCTGAATAACCAAGAGTGATACCCAGGTAGTATGTTGTGGATCTTGGGTAAGACCGGAGATGTGCTGGTTTTAGGTGAGACACAGCATGTTCCCAGCTCTGGTGGCTATGGTGAAAGACTCCTGCTTGCAAAAAGCAGAGAGAAAAGCGAAGAGGACTTCGTCTTGTACCTGAAGTACAGCTTGACCCCAGTGAGGTAGAGCACCTAGTGAACTGTTGGGATCCCTGAGTCCAGTCCTAAGCTTTTGGACAGCATTTCTGGACCTGCCCTAGACCAAATGGGTGAGTCTCAGGCCTGAAGGGTGAGTCTCAGGCCTGGCATTCACTACAAGCTGACTGAAGAGCCCTTGGACTTTAAGTGAATATTGGCAGTGGCCTAGAAGAACTCCCCATGGGCCGGTAGTGGTGGTGGCTATTGAGAGAGGCTCCTTTGCCTATGGAAAGGGAGGGAATAGTGGGAGGGATTTTGTCTTGTGGGTTGAAGGCTAGCTTAGCCTCAGTAGAATAGAACACCAGGTAAATTTCTAAGATTTCTGATCCTAATCCCTGGCTCCCAGACAGCATCTCTGGACCCACCCAGGACCTGAGGGAACTTGTTGCTCTGAAGGGAAGAGCAGAAGTTGGACTGGCTTCACTACCTATTGACTGTAGAGCCCTAGGTCCTTAAGTGAACATAGATAGTTGCCAGGTAGTGGTTACAGTGGACCTTGGTCAAGACCCAGTGCTATTCTGGCTTCAAGTCTGACTCAGTGCAATCCCTGTGGTGATAGCTGCAGTGGTACTTGTGTCACCTCACTCCTAGCTCCAGGTGACTCAGCACAGAGAAAGACATACTCCATTTGTTTGGGATAAAGTAAAGGAAAAGAACAAGATTATATTCCTGGCAGTCCAGATAGTTCTTCTGGTTCTAATCCTTAACCATCAAGATGGTACCTTGGAGTATTAAAAAAACCACAGTATTATGGGGGCTGAGGCCCAAATTCCTTTGAATACCTGAAAAGCCTTCCAAAGAAAGATGCCACAAACAAGCCCAAACTGTGAAGATTATAATAACTACCTAACTCTTCAAAGCCCAGACACTGACAAACATCCACAACATCAAGATCATCCAGGAAAACATGGCCTCACCAAGTGAACTATATAAGGCACCAGAGACAAATCCTGGAGAAAGAGATATATGACTGTTGAGACAGAGAATAAAAAATAACAAATTCAAGTTAACACAGAGAAGGAATTAAGAATTCTATCAGATAAATTTAACAAAGATGTTGAAATAATTAAAAGGGCTCTAGCAGAAATTCTAGAGTTAAAAAATGCAATCGACATACTGAAGAATGTATCAGAGTCTCTTAATAGCATAACTGATCAAATGGAAGAATGAGTGAGCTTGAAGACAGATTATTTGAAAATACACAGCCAGAGGAGACACAGGAAAAAGCAATGCAAAAGAATGAAGCATGCTTACTAAATCTAGAAAATAGCTTCAAAGAGGCACATCTAAGATTTATTGGCCTTAAAGAGAAGGTAGAGAAAGAGATAAGAGTAGAAAGTTTATTTAAAGGGATAATGTTGAAGAACTTCCCAAACCTAGAGAAAAATATCAAATTCAAGTATAAGAGGATTATAGAACACCAAGAAGATTTAGTCCAAACAGTACTACCTCAAGGTACTTAATAATCAAACTTCCAAAGGACAAGGATAAAGAAAGAATCCTAAAAGAAGCAAGAGAAAAGAAACAAACAACATACAGTAGAGCTCCAATACGTCAGTCAGCAGACTTTTCAGTGGAAATCTTTTCATTGGAAATCTTATAGGCTAAGAGAGAGTGGTATGACATATTTAAAGTGCTTAAGGAAAAAAATACTTTTACCCAAAATAGTATCTCCAGTAAAAATATCCTTCAAGCATGAAGGAGAAATACAAACTTTCCCAAAGAAACAAAAGCTAAGAGATTTCACCAACATCAGACCTGTCCTACAAGAAATGCTAGAGGGAGTTCTTCAATCTAAAAGAAAAGGGTGTTATTGAGCAATAAGAAATTGTCTGATGTTACAAAACTCACTAGTAACATAAGATATACAGAAAAACCCAGGATATTGCCAATAAAAAATAAGAACTACAACAATTATTCAAGACTTAGTATACTAAGACATTAAGAGAAACAACAAAAAATTACAAAGTGGGGAGATAAAGTGTAGAGTTTTTATTAGTTTTCTTTTTGCTTCTTTGTTTATGCAATTAGTGTTAAGTAGTCATCAATTTAAAATAATGGGTTATAAGCTAGTACTAGCAAGCCTCATAGTAAGCTTAAATCAGAAAAACATACAATGACTACACAAAAAGTAAAAAACAAGAAATTAAATTGTACCATCAGAGAAAATCAATTTCAGTAAAAGGAAGACAGGCATAATCTAAGGAAGAAAAGAAAAGACTACAAAACAATCAGAAAAAAATAACAAAATGCAGGAGTAGGTCCTTACTTATTAGTAACATTAAATGTAAATGGACTAAACTATCCAATCAAAAGACAGAGTGCTTGAATGGATTTTAAAAAAAAGACCCAGGCTGGGTGTGGTGGCTTGTGCCTGTAATCCCAGCACTTTGGGAGGCCAAGGCAGGCAGATCACGAGGTCAGGAAATCGAGACCATCCTGGCTAACACGTTGAAACCCTGTCTCTACTAAAAATACAAAAAAATTAGCTGAGCGTGGTGGCAGGTGTCTGTAGTCCCAGCTACCCAGTATGCTGAGGCAGGAGAATGGCATGAACCCAGGAGGCAGAGCTTTCAGTGAGCTGAGATCGCACCACTGCACTCCAGCCTGGGCGACAGAGTGAGACTCCGTCTCAAAACAAAACAAACAAACAAACAAAAAAAACAAAAGAAAAGACCCAGGCCAGGTGCGGTGGCTGATGCCTGAAATCCTAGCACTTTGGGAGGCCAAGGCTGGTGGATCACAAGGTCAGGAGTCCAAGACCAGCCTGGCCAAATGGTGAAACCCCATCTCTACTAAAAATACAAAAATTAGCCAGGCGTGGTGGCAGGTACCTGTAATCTCATCTTCTTGGGAGGCTGAGGCAGGAGAATCTCTTGAAACTGGAAGGTGGAGGTTGCAGTGAGCAAAACTCTGTCTCAAAAAAAAAAAAAAAAAAAAAAAAAAACGCACACACACACACACACACAAAACTCGATGATCTGTTGCCGTTGCCTATTGCCTACAAGAAACATACTTCCCCTACAAAGACACACATAGAATGATAATAAAGAAATAGAAGAAGATATTCCATGCTAATGGAAACCAAAAAAGAGCAAGAATAGCTATACTTATTGTGATAGATTAACACTGAGTGTCAACTTGATTGGACTGAAGGATGCAAAGTATTGATCCTGGGTGTGGCTATGAGGGTGTTGTCAAAGGAGGTTAACATTTGAGTTAGTGGGCTGGGAAAAGTAGACCCACTCTTAATCTGGTGGATACCATCTAATCAGCTACCAGAATGGCCTAAATATAAAGCAGGCAGAAAAATGTGAAAAGACTAGACTGACCTAGCCTCCCAGCTTACATCTTTCTCCTGTGCTGGGTGCTTTCTGCCCTTGAACATCAGACTTTAAGTTTTTCAGCTTTGGAAGTTTGACTGTCTTCCTTGCCACTCAACTTGCAGATGGCCTATTGTGGAACCTTGTGATTGTGTAAATTTAATACTCCTTTATAAACTCCCCTTCATGTACATATCTATCCTATTAGTTCTGTCCCTCTAGAGAACCCTGACTAATACAGATTTTGGTACTAGGAGTGGTTCTAAAGGAACAGAATATTAAGGATGGAGTTCGTTTTTGGTTTTGAGGTTTCTGGAGTTGGCTGCTTAATATTATTAGACCCCAAAATGTTAAGGACTCTACTTCTAATAGTATGGAAAACACTGATAGTCCTTGGCATGAACTATTTGGAGAGTTATGCAAAATAAATGCATTTGATACTCCTGAATCATTCCTCATGAGAGGCAAGGAGTTTAGTGACTCTATACATAATAACTTTGACCATATGTGGAGAGCCACGGAACATAATGAAGCTGGTTAGTTGCTCCTAAGTTTAGTGGACAAAGTGATGAAAGTAAATGATAAATTCAGGGGTTCTCTCTCCTGGATTCAGAAGCAGATACTGAGCCTCAAATCTGCTAATACTGCCCTGAGTAAGATAATTATCTCCTGTAAAGAAAGAGCTGAAATCGTGGAAAAACAGACACAGCTCTTATCATGTGTGTTGATAAGTGGCTGACCTGCAATGAAAGGTGCATGCACAGCCCCACGAGGTGTCTATTGTTAAAGTGAGGTCATTGATTGGAAAAGAATGGGAGCCTGCAACTTGGAATGGGAACATGTGGGTGAACCCTGATGAAGCTGGAGACACCAAGTTTGTAAACACTGATGAAACATTTTTGCCAGAAGAAGCAGCTTCCCCATCCCCAGTAATAGCAACATCCCCTCCCCAACCCACGCTGCCATCAGCCTTTCCACATTTGTCTAAGGAGATAAACCCTGTGCTGCCTGAGGCAACAGTGATGGCCTCCCCTGAGGCAGTTGCCAGGCAAGATAATGTTGATTCTCTCTCCTCAGGAGCCACCCCCAACACCCCTGTTTGCTTCTAGACCTATTACTAGACTAAAGTCCTGGTGGGCCCCTACACATGAAGTTGAGAGTGTGACCCATGAGCAGGTGTGCTACACTCAAAAAGAACTGCTTGAGTTTTATAATTTATATAAACAAAAATCTGGAGAACAGCCATGGGAATGGATATTAAGGGTGTGGGATAATGGTGGAAAGAACACAGAGTTGGATAAGGCTGAATATATTGATTTGTGCCTACTAAGTCAAGACTCTGCATTTAATGTTGCAGCTTGGGGAGTTAGAAAAACGTCCTAGTAGTTTATTTGCTTGGTTAGCTGAAATATAGATTAAAAGATGGCCCACTGTCAGTGAGCTGGAAATGCCTGATCTCCCTCGATTTAATGTAGGGGAAGGGCTCCAAAGGCTTAGGGAGATTTGGGTGGTGGAGGGGATTAGTCACTTTAGACTTACTCAACCCAGCTGGGAGGGTTCAGAAGATATACTCTTGACCAATGTCTTGCAAAATAGCTTTGTGAGGGCAGCACCTGCATCTTTGTAGAGCCCATAATTGCTCTTCTCTGTCTATCAGATCTAACATTGGGAACTTCAGTCGCTCAACTACAAAATTTAAATACAATGAGAATAATTGGATCCTGAAGTGGCAGGGGCCAAGTGGCAGGACTCAACCGTCAAAGGCAAGGTGGGTGTAGCTACCATGGACAGAAGAGACAAAGTGGCAAGCAGAATAGTCTGACTCATGTAGGGCTGTGACATTGACTAATCACGGTGTTCCTAGATATGAAATCGATAGGGAGCCTACTGCATTCCTACATAATTTATATAAGCAGAAAACTTCTGGTCAAATTCTAAAGACTAATTTGAAGTATAAAAACAGAGAATCATGGCCCATTGATCAATTTCCAGACTTGAGCCAGTTTACAGACCCAGCGTTCCTTGGACAAAGAGGAGGCTCGGTCCTCTTGAGGAAGGACTCCATTATACTACTGACAATTTATGCAGTGAATCTTTCTTTCATCCTTCTCCAAGGAGACCTCCAGCCTTTTACCGGGTTAAGTGTGCATTGGGGTAAGGGAAATGATCAGATATTTTGGGGACTACTGGACACTGGCTCTGAGCTGATATTGATTCCAAGGGACCCAAAATGTCACTGTGGTCCTCCTGTTAAAGTAGTGGTTTGCAAAGGTCATGTAATTAATGGAGTTTTAGCTCCAGGTCTGACTTACAGTGGGTCCAATGGGTCTGTGAGCTCATCCTGTGGTCATTTCCCCAGTGCCAGAATGCATAATTGGCATAGACAGACTTAGCAGGTGGCAGAACCCCCACTTTGGCTCCCTGACTGATAGGATGAGGGCTATTATGGTGGGAAAGGCCAAATGGAAGCCATTAGAGCTGCCTCTACCTAGAAAAGTAGTGAATCAAAAACAATATTACATCCCTGGAGGGACTGCAGATATTAGTGCCGCCATAAAAGACTTGAAAGACCCAGGGGTGGTGATTCCCGCCACATCCACATTCAACTCTCCTATTTGGCCTGTGCAGAAGACAGATGGATCTTGGAGAATGACACTGGATTATTATAAGCTTGACCAAGTGGTGACTCCAATGGCAGCTGCTGTACCAGATGTGGTTTTATTGCTTGAGCAAATTAACACATCTCCTGGTACCTGGCATGCAGCCATTGATTTGGCAAATGCCTTTTTCTCCATTCTTGTCCATAAGGCCCACCAGAAGCAATTTGTCTTCAACTGGCAAGGCCATCTATATACTTTTACTGTCCTACCTCAGGGGTATATCAACTCTCCAGCTTTGTGTCAGAATCTTGTTTGAAGAGACCTTGATTGATTTTTACTTCAACAAGATACCACACTGGTCCATTACATTGATGATATTATGCTGATTGGATCCAGTGAGCAAGAAGTAGCAAACACACTGAACTTACTGGTGAGGCATTTTCATCCCAGAGGACAGGAACTAAATCTGATTAAAATTCATGGACCTTGTACCTCAGTAAAATTTCTACGGGTCCAGTGGTATGGGGCCTGCTGAAATATTCCTTCTAAGATGAAGGATAAGTTGCTACATTTGACTCTTCCTACAACCAAGAAAGAGGCACAATTACTAGTATGTCTATTTGGATTTTGGAGACAATACATTTCTCATCTGGGTGTTTTTTCTGACCCATTTATTGAGTGACTCGAAAGGCTGACAGTTTTTTGTGGGGTCCATAACAGGAGAAGGCTCTGCAACAGGTCTAGGCTGCTGTGCAAGCTGCTCTGTCACTTGGGCCATATGACCCAGCAGATCTAATGGTGCTTGAAATGTCAGTGGCAGATAGGGATGCTGATTGGAGCCTTTGGCAGGCCCCCATAGGTGAATCACAGCAGAGACCTCTAGGATTTTGGAGCAAGGCCCTGCCATCTTCTGCAGATAACGACTCTCCTTTTGAGAGACAACTCTTGGCCTGTTACTGGATTTTGGTGGAAAATGAACCTTTGACTATAGGTCAAGTCACCATGTAACCCAAACTGCCTATTATGAACTGGATGCTCTCTGACCTATCTGGCCACAAATTGGGTTGTGCACAGCAGCATTCCACAATCAGATGGAAGTGGCATATTCATGATCAGTCTCAAGCAGGTCCTGAAGGCACAGGTAAGTTACATGAGGAAGTGGCTCAAATGCCCATGGTCTCCACTCCTGCCACCCTGCCTACTCTCCCCTAGGCTGCACCGATGACTTCATGGGGAGTTCCCTATGATCAGTTGACAGAGGAAGAGAAGACCAGGGCCTGGTTCACAGATGGTTCTGCATGATATGCAGGCACCACCCAAAAGTGGATAGCTGCAGCACTGCAGCCCCTTTCTAGGACATCCCTGAAGGACAGTGGTGAAGGGAAATCTTCCCAGTGGGAAGAACTTTGAGCAGTGCACCTGACTGTGCACTTTGCATGGAATGAGAAATGGCCAGATGTGTGATTATATATTGATTAATGGGCTGTAGCCAATGGTTTGGCTGGATAATCAGTGACATGGAAGAAACATGATTAGAAAATTGATGACAAAGAAATTTGGGGAAGAGGTATGTGGAGGGACCTCTCTGAGTGGTCAGAAATTGTGAAGATATTTGTATTCCATGTGAGTGCTCACCAACAGGTGACCTCAGCAGAGAAGGATTTTAATAACCAAGTGGATAGGATGACTCGTTCTGTGGACACCACTCAGCCTCTTTTCCCAGCCACCCCGTCATCATCAATGGTCCCATGAACAAAGTGGCCATAGTGGCAGGGATGGAGGTTATGCATGGGCTCAGCAACATGGACTTCCACTCACCAAGGCTAATCTGGCTACAGCCACTGCTGTTGGATCTCTTCTATCATGGGAAGGGTAGAGAGTAGTTCATTGCTACGTATTTTAATAGTATTAAAAGTCATAGTGCATTTGCATATTTTAATGAAATACTAGCTTTCTTTAAAAATAGAGTTATACTTATTTCCATTATATTTTTGAGCCATTTTTTGGCCAGAACAAATGTATTACTAATTTTCTAATAAGGTTCAACGTGAAATCCAGTAAGGATCCAGACATTATATAATAATAAGATGCACCCACATTTCTGCAAAATAGAAGGTAAAAAAGGATAGGAAGTCTTTAGAATATCCACTATTTTCTGAGTCAAAGATTACATGTTTTGTTAATTAAATCTTTCTTGCTAAAAGTTAATTAGCACCTATGCCCTTTATCAGTGTTTTTCAAAATTACAGTAGCACCAGAACATTTTTTGCAAATAAAACTGTGCATGAAATGCTAGTATAGGAAACAAATAAGAAGTGGAATTGCTCTGATTGAAGCAGGAGTTCCACTGACTTTGCCTGTTTCTTGTTTTGTCACTGTTCCCACCATTGGGTGAAGTGTAGGGGACTTATAGAACTATTTGGAAACAATTGCCCCTAATTATTGCCAAATATCATGGAAGCAGCAAGAAACAGAAGGCTCTTGGAATTAAAATAATGTTATCCACGATGCTAACCCTTTCTCTGACTACTCAGATTCACATCCTTCACATCCTTCCTAACATTAATTCACATTTTAAAAAATGTACAAACCCCAGTCAAGAGAATTCCATTTAATAGAACATAGTATGATTATCAAGAGAAGACTGCACTGTGAACCAAATATAACATAGTAAACAATGTTCTTGTTGGAGGATATGACAAAAAAATTAATAGTGTGAGAGAACAGTGATTATTTTGCAGCTGCATTATTATACATTGTTTTGCAAGATTTCCCTGTTGTATCTTATCAATTATGTGTTGCATATTAATTTTCTTACAATTTAATTATGATTTTGCTCATCCAGTTGCTTTTAGCAATCAGTACAAAATAATGCAATGCATTGTAAGTAAACATATCAGTGTACAGTTAGTGGTATAGGAAATTCCAAATAAACCATTTGTTGAAATTATCAAAATTCTTTTTACCATAATAAAGAGTTGAGTTTAAAAAAAAATTTTTCCTAATTTCTGGTTTGATTTTTTTTTTTTTTTTTTGAGAGACAGAGTCTGGGTCTGTCACCCAGGCTGGAGTGCGGTGGTGCAACCTCAGCCCCCTGCAACCTCTGCCTCCTCAGCTCAAGTGATCCTCCTGCCTAAGCCTCTTGAATAGCTGGGACCACAGGCACACATTACAACATCTGACTAATTTTTTTTTTTTTTTGGTAGAGATGGGGTCTTGCCATGTTTCCCAGGCTGGTCTCAAACTCCTAGATTCAAACGATCCACCTGCCTTGGCCTCCCAAAGTGCTGGCATTATAAGCATGAGGCACCATGCCAGGCCTGTTTTGAAATTTCATACATATTTATAAAACATGTGTTCAGGATGAGAGAATATATGAAGAAGTTACATAGCGTTGTATATCTGTATAGAATAAAAATGATCTCAATCAGTGTCATCAGACCATGGCTTTATAGACACCATCTTCTAGTCAAATCACTCATCTGTCTTTACCCAGTGCTCATATTGTGGGAAAAGTGTAGGGGCACAGAACAGTGAACACTTTCGGGAGTGTTGGAATCATTCTCTATTAGAATTATATTATTATACAAAATGTTGGTGAATCAGTCTGGATTTGGTCATGGAAACAAATCCACCATTAATCATTATGGAAAGAAGGTGTTTCATGTGGGAATTTAAGTATATAGGACAAACAGGATGTGGGAGAGCTGGGGTTTCAAGGTCTGATAAGGGAACATTTGATAAGTGATGAAGCACTTCAGCCTGAAGAGACTTCTTAGAAACCTATCAGGCCCATATTTCCTTCTCCCAAAAGGCAAAAACAATACCTAAGTTATCCTCATCAGGAGATTTGGCTACAGAAATGAATAACCCAAGTTTTAATCTATTCAGCTAGTCTCACCACTGCTACCTGAAGAGCTACCTGAGAGTCTTGGGGACACAACTGAACACTAATGATAATCTCTTAGATTATAGTTGGGGATATTACCAAGGATGTGATTTACCCAAAAGGATTAACTCTAGCAAAGCAGCTAGATCAGGAAGGTTACTGGGGTCTGAGTTTGGACTATGCCCTGCTTGGAATGAAAGCTAGGAAGAATTACTTCTAACAAAATAGATATTCATTTTCTTTCCTTGTAGTATATTGGGTTCCATGACCCTAAACCATATAAATTTGAGACAAAAATTACTGCTCTTTTTGAAATAGATGGTCCAAATCTTTGAAGGAACTCCTGATGAAGACTTCAGTGGCCCCTCTCTCACTGTCCCTGTGCAGGTCCAGCAGCTCCTGGAGGGTTTCCATGGGGAGCTGCACCTTCTGGTCCATCTGCTGTTTGTAGTGGGCAATAGTCTTTTGCACTGCAGCTGAGTTCTCTATCTGGGCAAGGCCAGGACTACATACTCCAGCAGGGCAGATCATTACTGCTGATGCCATTGACATAGGTGAACACCAGGCTCTTTAGACCTGCATATGGAGAACAGATGCTAATGTTTCTTATAGTAAAGAAAGTCTCTATTCCGTGTAATTCTGAGCATGTCAAATACCATCTATTTTCCTCACAGCATCAATGTCCTCAGTATCACCTGGAAGCTTGCTAGAAATACAGACTCTCAGACCCTGTCCAAGATCTACTGAATTAGACTTTTCTCTTTGGTAAGATCCTCAGAAGATATGCATGCATACCAACATTTGTTGTACTTGAGTTCTTGTACAACATTACATAGACTTGTGTTAATTGAATGTTTGCATCCATTTTAACCCCAAGCACCGTTAGGACAGGAACCATATCTATTTCATTTATGTCTGTATCTTCAGTCTATTCATAGTAAGCATTTGATCAATGTGTATGAAACAAATGACACTATTCCAGTAAAAAGGAGTCATCCATTTAGTTTATTTTATCACAGTTTTGTCCAAAAGTGCTTTCTGTAATGCTGGAAATATTCTATATGTGCTGTTTAGTGTGCTAGCCACTAAGTACATGTAGATATGAGTCCTTGAATTACAGCCGTGTGAACTGACTTTTAAATTTTCCCTATTTAAATTATTTACATTTATGTTTACATAGACACACTTGTCTAGGGGCTACTGTATTGCATGTGCAAGTCCAGTTCACTAGGGCAATTTTAAGCAATAGAACTTTTTTTCCCTTGGCCTTTTCCTAGACTGGAAATTTGACTAACAATATATATTAGAAACATTGGTGCCATCTAGAATTTAACATAACTATAGTAGTAGATTGGAATTTTTCAAAGCTGAAACTAGGTGGAAGATATTCTATGCTCCCCTAGTCTTAAACAATGAGCAGAAGTACTAGGAAGGGGACTTACAAGGCCTGTTGACCTTGATGCCTCCTGAAAGAGTTTTAGTTTTGGAATTATTCAAGATGTAGGAACAGAAGTCTGCTACTTGTTGCACAAATTCGGGGTCCAGCTCTTCATCACGTGGTTTCGTGAGCTGTGCAAACTTCTTGCGGTGAACAGGCCGATCAAAGATAAAGCATCTCTTCTTTGGGAAGAACTTCTGGATACAGAGTTGGGGCAGATTAAAAGTTTTAAATGGGGTGGGGGGGGAGCGCCCATCATGGCTGAATAGGAACAGCTCCAGCCTCCAGCTCCCAGCATGAGTGACACAGAAGATGGGTGATTTCTGCATTTTCAACTGAGGTACCAGGTTCATCTCACTGGGGCATGTCAAACAGTCAATGTTAGTTCACTGGTGCAGCCCGACTAGCAAGAGCTGAAGCAGGACGAGACATCGCCTCACTTGGGAAGCACAAGGGGGAAGGGAATTCCTTTTCCTAGCCAAGGGAAACTGAGACACACAACACCTGGAAAATCGGGTAACTCCCACCCTAATAGTGTAGTTTACCAAGGGTCTTAGCAAACAGCACACCAGGAGATTATATCCCACACCTGGCCCGGAGGGTCCCACGCCCACAGAGCCTCCCTCATTGCTAGCACAGCAGTCTGAGATCTAACTGCAAGGCGGTAGCAAGGCTGGGGGATGGGCACCCGCCATTGCAGAGGATTAAGTAGGTAAAAAAAGCCACTGGGAAGTTCGAATTGGGTGGAGCCCACCGCAGCTCAAGGAGGCCTGCCTGTCTCTGTAGACTCCACTTCTGGGGACAGAGCATAGCTAAACAAAAAGGAGCAGAAACCTCTGCAGATGTAAAAGTCCCTGTCTGACAGCTTTGAAGACAGCAGTGGTTCTCCCAGCATGGAGGTTGAGATCTGAGAACTGACAGACTGCCTGCTCAAGTGGGTCCCTGATCCCTGAGTAGCCTAACTGGGAGACATCCCCCACTAGGTGTAGACAAACACCTCACTCCTCACACGATGGGTAC
>NW_012117488.1:2120477-2120945 GCF_000951035.1 Colobus angolensis palliatus
GCTCATCATCACTCACCATCAGGGAAATGCAAATCCAAACCACAATGAGATACCATCTCACAGTTAGAATGGCAGTCCTCCTGAGCAGCACCTTCGTGTACAATAGCATGCCAGTTAGAATGGCAATCATTAAAAAATCAAGAAACAACAGGTGCTGGAGAGGATGTGGAGAAATAGGAACACTTTTACTCTGTTGGTGGAACTGTACACTAGTTCAACCATTGTGGAAAACAGTGTGGCGATTTCTCAAGGATCTAGAACTAGAAATACCATTAGACCCAGCCATCCCACTACTGGGTATATATCTAAAGGATTATAAATCATGCTGCTCTAAAGACACATGAACACGTATGTTTATTGCAGCACTATTCAGAATAGCAAAGACTTGGAATCAACCCAAATGTCCATCAGTGACAGACTGGATTAAGAAAGTGTGGCACATATACACCATGGAATACTATGCAGCCA
>NW_012117488.1:2122368-2126002 GCF_000951035.1 Colobus angolensis palliatus
GTTCATATTTTAGTCTATGTTCTTTAAATAAATATCCATTTTGCTCCACATTCTATGGCTAAATAGAAGATCACAAACCCTAGGCAGGGAGATAAAATTAACCTAATCATAGCATACACATAGGTGAAAGAACAAGAAACTTGTTTTAGAACAAGGACAAATGTAATTTAAAATAAAATCTATTAATTCAGATATTCAACAGCATTAATTTATAGGAATAGCCAGTTGAAGACATAGAAAACTGCAAATTTGGGAAAACTAGCAATAGTAAACTGAAAAATGATAATTTCTTTTGTTTTCTCATTCTCATTTATCAGTTGGAGCTCTCTGTTACCTTGCTTCAGCTTCAGGGAGTATGTCAGGTACTTATCTGCTGTGATGGGTTGTCCTTCTGCTAGTAAGACCAGGGAGAAATCTCTCAGTGTCCACACAAAGTCTGGGAAGAAGCTCACAAAGTCAGCTGAATCCTCATTCTCATTCTCATCAGGTGAGGATTTTGATCAGATTTGATGTGTCAGCACTGTCACATAGCTGAGTAGCTAACTAAGGAAATGTGACAAAATGAACAGGGACCTCATCCCGTATTCAACACATTCCCAAACCTTCCATTTTCCTTTGCTCCTAACCTAAGTGTCATTTCTAAAGTGGATACATGGGATCTCTCCTCTGTACTTGCATTATTTTTTGTTTTCTCCTCTTGAGCTTGATTCATGAGGATTCACAGTCAGGCAGCTGGTTTATGAATACAGGTGTCCCCTCTGACCTTGGTGCTGTTGTGGGTCACAAAGGATACTGCAGTTGGTCCATGGCCTGCTGGTTGATGGTTCCCATGCTGTTGTACACGAAGGTGCTGCTCAGGAGGATGGCCAGGGCGAAGATCCAGGAGTCATTCTGGTTGTCTCACTGGAAGTCAAGACATACTGGAGTCAGGAGCAAGTTTCATTGTCACAGCACTTTCCAGAGTAACAGTAGTAAAACTATGTTCATATATTAGAGGGTTTTTGGTCTTTTTTGTTTGTTTGTTCTTTAGCACTAATGACATATCAAAGGAAGCCAAATACAAAAAGTATTCTCAGTAGGATGTCGCTTTTGGGTAGTTTTTCGACGAGTGTTTTTGGGTTACAATGATCCTTATTAAGTCTTCTAATGATCATGAAAAGATGATTGTAAAATTAAAATTCAAGGTTGGTGGACATTTTAAGGCCTGAGTACAATGTAAATTTAAAATTTTCTCATATTTTTTCAATAACAAAATTCACATATAAGATTGATACTATTAGTTGCTATTTTATTGAATAATTAATCTACACCTGAAATGTACTGTTTATCTCATTAAATATTCAAAATAATACTATGTGGCCAACATAGATCTTTTTCATAAATTTTAAAGATTAGAATGCTGAGTATAAAATAAGTCAATTTTCTCAGGGTACTGAATTAGTGACAGAATTTAAATTTAAACAGAAAGTCATGGGGCTTTAGCACCCAAATTCTTAACTAAAGTTCTCTGCAGGATAAGACTCATGGCACTGGGATTATTTGTGCTCCCTTTATGCATCTGTGTTAAACCCCACATATTATGGCCTGTAGTTAATAGTTAATAAACAATGAAACAGTGCATAAAATATTCAGAGAAGAGGGGCTCACTCCACAATTAGATCCTTGAATCTCACCTTCTCTACATCTCCCAGACCCTCAGTGTCCAGCAGAACTAGGATGTGGCCTGGCTTCTTGGGATGGGGCACACACCACATCCAGATTCCTTTAGTGTGAGACTGCACTGTGGAGCCCAGAGAGAAGCCTGCAAGGGAGAGAGAAGACCAGAGATAGAGATCTAGTAACAGGCAATTCTGGTAGTTGAAGGAAAAGGTAGCATATTTAAGGTTAGGAGAGAATCGAAACGACAATCACTATTCATCTGACTTAGTTACAATCAAAGAAATAGGAAATTTGAATATCTAATGCATGGAAAAATTCAGGAGGCTTTCATGATAAAAACAATAAACAAAGTAGAAATAGAAAAACAGTACCTCAACATAATAAAGGCCACATATTAAAAACCCACAGCTCACTTCACATTAATGATGAAGCTTCATAGCTTTTCCTATAACATCAGGAACAAAAGAAGGATGCCTACTTTTGCCATTTGTGTTCCATAGAACACTGCAAGTCCTGTCCAGAGTAATTAGACAAAAAAAAGCATAAAGGAGGCATCCTAATTGGTAATGAAAAAGTAAAATTATCTGTCTGCTGACAGTAGTATCTAATTTGTGGAAAACATTAAATATTCCACAAAAACCTATTAGAACTATTAAAAGAATTCATCAAAGTTGCAGCATGCAAAGTCAATATGGAGAAATCAGTTGCCAGTGTACAAAAATAGAATTAGAACAGGAATTCTAATTTTCTTCCTAAACAAAAAGAAAAGGAAATTTTAAAAACAATCACATTTAACAGCATCAGAAGAATAAACTACCTAGGAATAAGCTTAACCAAGCAGGCGAAAGAGTTGTAGAGTGAAAACTTCAAACACCCTTTAAAGACATTATAGATGACATAAATTATTAGAAAGGCATCTTGCATTTATGGATTAGAAGACTTAATATTCTTAAGATGTCACTACTACACAAAATGATATACAGGTTTGATGTAATACCTACCAACAATCCAATTACTTTGTATAAATAGAAAAATCCACCATAACTTTCATATGAAATTTCTGGAGATCCCCTAATGATGAAAATAATCTTAAAAAGGAAGAGCAAAGTTGGAAGCTCACAATTTCTGACTTCTGAGACGTATTACAAAACCATGTATGGTACTGGTGTAAAGACTGACATATAAACCAATGGAATAGAAAAACAGCCCATGAATAAACTCTGACATATATGGTCAAATGATTTCCAGTACGGGTGTTAAGATCATTTAATGAAGAAAGGAGAGTCTCTTTAACAAATGATGTTGAGGAAATGAGATATCTCCTTAAAAAAGTTGAGCTGTTACCTTATAACTTATAAATACGAACTCAAAATGAATCAAAGAGCTGAACATTAGAGTTAAAACTATAAATGTTGTAGAAGAAAACAAAGGGCAAAAGTTTTATAATATTGGATTTGGCAATGATTTTTTTGAATAAGAAACCAAAAGTATAGTCAATAAAAGAAAAAGTAGATGAGTTGGACTTCATCAAAATTTAAAACTTTTGTGTGTTAACAGACTGTATCAACAGAGAAAATGGCAACACATAGAATGTAAGAAAAGATTTGCTAAACGTGTATGATAAGGGATTGATATCTAGAAAATATAAAAAAATTTACAAAGCAACACAAATAAACAACCGGATTAATAAATGAACAAAGGACTTGAATAGACATTTTCCCAAAGAAGATATATAAGTGGTCAATAAGCACATGAAAAGATGCTCAATATCACTAGTCATTACGGAAATCAAAATCCAAACCACAACCAGATACTACTTAACATCCATTCCTATGGACACTATAAAAAAAAAAAAAACACTGAAAATAAAAAATGTTGGTGAGGAAGTAGAGAAATTAGAGCCCTTGTACATTTCTGTTAGGAATGTAAAATGGTACAGTCACTGTGGAAAATGGTATAGTGATTTCTTTAAAAA
>NW_012117488.1:2126052-2131108 GCF_000951035.1 Colobus angolensis palliatus
GAAACCAAAAGTATAGTCAATAAAAGAAAAAGTAGATGAGTTGGACTTCATCAAAATTTAAAACTTTTGTGTGTTAACAGACTGTATCAACAGAGAAAATGGCAACACATAGAATGTAAGAAAAGATTTGCTAAACATGTGTATGATAAGGGATTGATATCTAGAAAATATAAAAAAATTTACAAAGCAACACAAATAAACAACCGGATTAATAAATGAACAAAGGACTTGAATAGACATTTTCCCAAAGAAGATATATAAGTGGTCAATAAGCACATGAAAAGATGCTCAATATCACTAGTCATTACGGAAATCAAAATCCAAACCACAACCAGATACTACTTAACATCCATTCCTATGGACACTATAAAAAAAAAAAAAAACACTGAAAATAAAAAATGTTGGTGAGGAAGTAGAGAAATTAGAGCCCTTGTACATTTCTGTTAGGAATGTAAAATGGTACAGTCACTGTGGAAAATGGTATAGTGATTTCTTTAAAAAAACAGTTAACATGGAATGATTTCATAAGCCAGCAATTCCCCTTCTGGATATATTCCCAAAAGACGTGAAAGCAGGGACTTGAACAGATATCCGGACACTCATGTTCCTATTAGCATTATTTATAGTAGACAAAAGGTGGAAGCAATCCAAGTGGCCATTGACGGATGAAGAGATAAATAAATCATCAAAGACATACAATTACTAAGCCTTAAAAAGGAAGAGTTTTGACACGTGCTAACACACTGATGAACCTTGAAGACATATGAATTGAAATAAGACAGTCATAAAAGGACAAATATCGAATGATTCCACTTATATGAGTTTTCTGTAGTAGTCAAATTCATAGAGATAGAATGTAGAATGATGGCAGGCAATGGGTTGATGTGGAGCTTTTGTTTATTTAGTACAGAGTTTCTGTTAGGCAAGATGAAAGAGTTCTGGATATGGATGGAGGTGACAGTTGTATAACACTGTAAATTTAATTAATGTCACAGAACTGTACACTTAAAAATGGTTATGAGGTTAAATTTTATGTTTTTTTTTTTACAACAATAAAAAAGAATATCCAATACAGACTGAAACATTTTTTCAACCTTAAAGATCATTGTAAACTCGCTGTTATGGCATAAAAATTATAACAAACATTGTATAGTTTATTGTAGTTATTATTATGTACATTAATTATTTTTATTACAGTCTTACTCCTTTTAGGAAAGGCATAATTTGTGCTTTTGAAAGGGAAACTAACGTATTGCAGGAATAATTAATGAATTTAATCTTATCCCCTGGAACAGCGTGAAGATAAGAAGACCGACTGTGAATGGAAAGTTAGCTTTCAGTATTCATCCTCATCTCTAACTTTCTCTCCTCACATCCTCGTAATGGATGCTGACTGTGTAGATGGACAGAAGGGACTTGGCAGAGCTTTGCTCATGCCACTCACCCTTTTTCTTCCCAGCCAGCTTGTTCATCAGGTAGGATTTGCCTGTGCGGTAGAGGTCCACAATCGCCACCACCACCACAGGCTGCTTAATGGCAGACAGGATCTTCAGAGCTTGTGGATTCGCCATCAGTCACCTATTAGTGTTCTCAATGAGGCACATTGGGCCTGTCACGTGGATCTCTGATGCCATGTCTGGGGTGTTCCCTTGTCTGCAAGAGAAGAGGCAAAATAAATGAAAATTTCTAGAGTTTTGCAATTATAAGGGAGAATCATAAGATTCCCCAGTATAGCCAAAAGTTTTGTGTGTGACAGAGAGAGAGGAGGCAAAATCTGTATCATTTGAGAAAGTTATGAAGTATTATCAAAGTAGCTCATTATAAAAAATGTTAGCATGACAGTGACTTATTAATGTTGCGGGATCCAGGAGGACGAGAGAGGGACCTCGGATTAAAACAAGATAATTTTTATTGAGTGCACTCAGGCCCCAGCAGACTTACATGCAAAGACAGCACTTGACTTTCATACACACTTCACAAAAGCAGGTGGACTAGCTTGAAGCAAGCTTACAGTGGTGTGAAAGCAGAGATATAGAGGCAGGACAAACTCAGGATTGCATATGACCCTTTCTAAGCAACCCAGATGTCTGTTATCTAGGTTTTGCTCTAAAGAGCCTTATACTGGTTTATCTTATAACCTTTACTATGGTGCCCAGGCAGCTGTAGTTCAGGCCTACTCAGGCTTCTCATGACCTTCACTCTACTTCTTAGATAAAACAGAATACTTGAAGTCACTAGTTACAGAGAACAGGAATCTAAAAACTTATTCCATTAAACAAAGGAAAATTAGTTTTTCTTCTCCCTATGTTGAGGGAGTGCTGGGAGAGTCTCCAGAGCACATTAGATAACATTATCAAGACTTTTCCTGGGTCTGGTCTGTACCTGTTGCTGCCTCTGGGACAAGTCAGCCTAATACAGGAAAACTTATTTCTTTTTCTTTTTAATTGTATTTTTCTTTAATTTCCTGCCTCATCAACACTCAACTACACTCACAACCCAAATATTTCATTTAATTTATTGTGGAAAACTTTCTTTTAGGATTCTTATTAAATATTTTCACTAGACAATGGAAGATGGAATAGGATTTAGAGGATGTATTTTGCATCCTGGCTGTATGTAAGGAATTCAATATTGATTTACTTATTAATTCTAACAGTGAATAAGTATCCAACACAGTGAATCAGTATTCATAGTTTGATGTTTACCCTTAGAGTAATTTCCAGAGATTTTTAAATGTGTTCCTTCCTCTGTCTTCAACTGGTTATGCTCTACAATGAAAGCTATAAAACACTGAGGAAAGAAGTTGAAGAGTACACAAAAATGGAAAGGTTATTCCATGTGCATGAATTTGAAGAATGAACATTTAAAAAATGTCCATACTACCCAAAGAAATCTACAGATTCAGTGAATTCCCTATCAAAATATCAATGACATTCTTCACAGAAATAGAGAAAATTATTTAGGTTCCATATAAATCCTACAGTTTATATGGAACCACTGAAGACCCAGAATAGCCTAAGCTGTCCTGAGCAAAAAGAACAAAACTGGAAGAATCATTACCTGACTTCAAATTATACTACAAAGCTATGTAACCCAAACAGCATGTTACTGCCATAAAAACGTACATGTAGATAATGGAACAGATTAGGGAACCCAGAAACAAATCCATACACCTACAGAGCACTCTTTTCTGACAAAGGTGCTGAGAATATACATGAGGGAAGGAAAAATCTCTTCAATAAGTGGTGTTGGGAAAACTGCATATTCATATGCAGAAGAATGAAAATAGATCCCTATCTATCACCATATACAAAAGTCACATCAAAATGGATTAAAGTTTTAAATCTAAGACCTCAAACTATGAAACTACTACAAGAAAACATTAGGAAAACTCTTGACATTGGAATGGAAAAAGATTTCCTGAGTGACCAAAGCAAAAATGGACAAGTCAAATCACATTAAGTTAAAAAAGGAAAAAAATTAACAAAGTGAAGAGACAACCCACGGAATAAGAGAAAATATTTGCAAACTATCCATCTGACAAGGGATTAATAACCAGAATATATAAGGAGCTCAAATCACAAGTTTCCTTAAAAAACTAAAAACAGAGCTACCATATGATCCAGGAATTCTACTGCTGAGCATATACCACCCCAAAAGGAAATATGCATATCAAAGGGATATCTGCACTTCCACATTTGTTGCAGCACTCTTCACAATAGTCAAGATTTGGAAACAACCTAAGTGTTAATCAACAGATGAATGGATAAGGAAAATGCTTATATATACACAATGGAATAGTATTCAGCCATCAAAAAGAATGAGATTCTGTCATTTACAACAACTTGGGTTGAATTCATGGTCATTATGTTAAGTGAAATCAATTTCTCTTCCTTCCTTCCTTCCTTCCTTCCTTCCTTCCTTCCTTCCTTCCTTCCTTTCTTCCTTCCTTCCTTTCTCTTTCTTTCTTTCTTTCTTCCTTCCTTCCTTCCTTCCTTCTTCCTCTCTCTCTCTCTTTCTTTTTTTCATACATTTTTTCTTCCTCCTGGGCCTGGCAGGCTAGGAGCAGAATACAGATGAAACCACTGGAACATGTGGGACTGGAATAGCCTGATGTTTGACTGCTTGGGTGGTAACTGTGAATGGGTGGACCAGGGTGTGTAGGGAGTGGAGTCGTCCTCCCAGAACTGAGAGAGGGCCCTTGGGGCATGCGAGCAATGCAAGTGTTGAGGTTGGCACAGATACAAGAGTGAGGTTATGGCGTGAGAGTGAGATGGGTATGGTAGGGTGGGGTGACTGTTGGAAGAGCGTGTTATCATGTTTTAGAGTCAGGCCAACTCAGGGCATGGCATGTTGGGGCACATTTGACCCTGGATGTTGACTGAGAAGCTGGGTGCCAAGGGCTTGAAGAACAAAAGGCCCATGGGTCAGCAGGACCCATGAAGATGTGACTGCAAACAGGATCAGCACTGGGAGAGGCTGAGGCTCCAAGATGACTCCTATAGCAAGGCAGTGAAGGGGCAGCCTGGGTTTCCCATTTAGAAATACATTGTCAGCTGCAGCCACTCTTGGATATTCACTTGGAGGGGGTCTAGTTTCATCTTTGTAAAAAGATTTCAAGGCATGGAACAAAGCATCTGACTTGATCAAGCAGCTGATAAAGTTGTCAAAATCCATGTTCCCTCCTTCATCCAAGTAGTGTCAGAATATTATGTTGTAGTTGTTCATTCAGGTGGGACCCTGCTGCCCCAAAGGCCCCTGCAAGTTCACTGCTGCAAATGGTTCCAGATCAGTCAACATCAAACTGCTTGTATATTGTCTGTCACCTTTTGATGTTGTTCCACAGGTACTTGAATTCCTCAAAGTCCAGCTTGCCTGTGATGTCACTATCCATCATGGCCACCATGCTTTGACATGTATCAACACCAAAACCATGAGTCTTCAGTTCAGTCCTACTGATAACAACCTTGTTGAGAACATTCATCAGTTCTGTGCCACTGACCTTGATGTCATCTCCAGCCAACTGGGCAAAGACTCTCCAGAACTGATGGACCTT
>NW_012117488.1:2132449-2135254 GCF_000951035.1 Colobus angolensis palliatus
AAAAAATGGATTTCCCAGTTTGAATTTTCAATAATAATCTCAGAAAACACCCATATGATTTCCCAATGTTAAAATAAATTGATTTTGTTGAAATAAGTCCTACTTTTGTTTGTTTTTTAATTTAAATTGATTAGGAATAATACAAAGGGATCTGGGGATATGATGGATATGATTTTTCCTCAAAATAAAAATTATTTCCAATCTTCCAGATAGAATCTATTAAGAATTTGATCAAAAAACACCAAATTATACCAAATTATAAACTCTTGATGGCAGTAAAACTATAAGCCAAATCTAGATTTCTGGTATGGTTTGAAGATGTCTAATTCTAGTTTCCTGATCTTCAAGTCCCTTCTTGTCAAGCCCTAATCTCATTTCCAGTCTCATCTTTCATTTCAACACACCTATTCAGTGCTTCAGTCAAATGGAATAATTCTACAATACCTTTAGTAAGACCTACACTTTCTAACATATCTGACTTGGCTTATGCTCGTCTTTCCACTTGAATGGTCCCTTTACCTCTACAAGTACACCTTGTATAACTTTTTAAAAGACCAGATATTTTAAGCCTAGGGCTGTTTTTTATGGTCATAGTCTCTTCCTGTTCTGAACTCACAGAGTACTTGTTCCTCTTTATTGGAATTACCACATTTTCTTTTACATTGTAGCTTTTCATATCATTTCTGGCAAACATTATCACCCTGGTTGCATTTATATTTTTACTTGTTTATTTCCCTCACCAGAAAGTCATCTTTATGAGGGCAGAGACTGGTATATTGAATCATACATAAATAAAATGCAGTGCCTGGCATTTAGTGGATGAACAATAAACACTTGTTGGGTTTAATTCATAGCATTTTTATCCTCAATACAGCCCATAACTGATACAAATTTGCTAAAGAAATATTTATCCACATCTGAAGTTTGAACTTAAGACTGTCTTCAAAAATACGGTTTATTTTTGGTCCTATTATCTAACTGTATATAGCCTAGCTGAAATAGCAAGTGAACAAATGAATGGATGAAGAGTAGATGCCTAAATCTCTTGCTGCCATATACTTTCTAGATTGATTGCAAGAACGACTTGTGGATTTTTGCACTGATAATGCTTTCGAGTGGACACTTTTGTCACAACACCATGAGCACCATTACTCACCAGGTTCAGGAGAAGCTGGCATCCTTCTAGGACCTGAACCACCATGATTTATTGATTTTACAGGAGTGGCAACTAAGGCTGTTCCTCTTTCCTATAACTCAAAATCAAGATTGGAGATAAGAGGATACAAGGCCAAAGAGAAGTTCATAAAACTTGTTTCTAAGTGATATTTGGAAATCATGAGATACAGTGCTTATCTTTCCTTAGATAAGGTCTATCTATATGGTTGAACTAACAAAACTAACCAAGGCACGATCCTCACTTAGAGTGGAGGAGAGACCTCCACTGAGTTTGGAATTTCTTTTTAGCTTAGTTTAAACTGTATGGGAGTTTGTGCTGTAACTGAAGATAGTTCAAAGCCCCACTACCAGAGATGAGTATCTAAAGGATGTCTTAAAACTGATTCTAGGTGACAGAGCATGGCCTTGGTGGTAGAAAATTCAATAGGAGGTGGGAATCAACCTAAAAATTTGATGTCAATTTTTAAGATTGATCAAAGCCTGTTTCAGTGGTGATTTCTGATTGTTGAAAGGTGATTGATAATTTATTTTCATGGGTTGTGATTCCTTGAGAAACTCCAGCAGCTAGAGTTTGAACACATTAAGGAAATTTAGGCCCAATGTTGGATCAAGTGATTTTAGGCCAATTAGTACCATGAAATTTGTACCACATCCAGGTTACAATCAGTGTTATAACTTCTTAAGTCTCATATACATATATTCCTTAGTAAATACTTTTTCTGTTCTATATCAAGAAAAATAACTACAGCCATCCCCCAGTATACATAGAGAATTGGTTCTGGGACCACTGTGGATAATCCATGCAAAATCCTTGCATACCCAAGTCCAGCAGTGGCCCTGCAGAATTCGTGTATACCAAAAGATGGCCCTCCATATATGTGGGTTTCACATTCCTCAAACAGTGTATTTTCATACTGTGTATTTTAGCTGAAAAAAATCCATGTTAAGTGAACTCAAAGTTCAAACCCACGTTGTTCAAGGGTCAACTGTAATCAGACTGGAAGTTGCTAAGCACAGAATAACAATGAAATAAAATAAACTACTTTCAAAAACATATACTTACAGCATATTTTGCTAGAGCCTAGTTACATCTTTCAGAGAAAGAGTATTTATACTTTAAAAAGTCAAGAAAAAAATAGACATATTCTTCCAGTAAGACAATACAAATCTTTATTTTGTATTTCTCATGTTATCACCTTCTTCATTCTTTAACACTATCTAATAAAAGGTTAATTCTGTAAGAAAGGTCTGGCCCTCAACTGGTTCCTGGGACATAAAGGGTAGGCCCTTAGAACAACCAGCCTTATAATAAATGTTTGGACATGTTGAGGGCTTGGGCCATACCGGGTACTTTATGCTAAAAATGTGATTTATGGTGGCGGTCTTAGGATAGATATACCATACCAGTTTGACCTCTGAAGAGGCAGGAGTCTGAGCAAATAAGATCAGCCACATGAGCACTCCATTCCTACATGACTGCCCTCTAATAAAAACACTAAATTTGTGTGACCATCCCTGGTTGACATGTGTCACACATTATTTGTGGGAGAATTAGACAATGTCTGTGCAACTCTCAAGGGAGAACACAAATGCAAGCCTATGCTTGGTGTCAGACTCTGGTCCATGTCC
>NW_012117488.1:2140276-2153202 GCF_000951035.1 Colobus angolensis palliatus
ATGATGCCTCCAGCTTTGTTCTTTTGGCTTAGGATTGTCTTGGCAATGTGGGCTCTTTTTTGGTTCCATATGAACTTTAAAGTAGTTTTTTCCAATTTTGTGAAGAAAGTCATTGATAGCTTGATGGGATGGCACTGAATCTGTAAATTACCTTGGGCAGTATGGCCATTTTCACGATATTGATTCTTCCTATGCATGAGCATGGAATGTTCTTCCATTTGTTTGTGTCCTCTTTTATTTCCTTGAGCAGTGGTTATAGTTCCCCTTGACGAGGTGCTTCACATCCCTTGTAAGTTGGATTCCTAGGTATTTTATTCTCTTTGAAGCAATTGTGAAGGGGAGTTCACTCATGATTTATTGGTGTATAAGAATGCTTGTGATTTTTGCACATTGATTTTTGTATCCTGAGACTTTGCTGAAGTTGTTTATCAGCTTATGGAGACTTTGGGCTGAGACGTTGGGGTTTTCTAAGTATACAATCATGTTATCTGCAAACAGAGACAATTTGTCTTCCTCTTTTCCTAATTTAATACCATTTATTTCTTTCTCTTGCCTGATTGCCCTGGCCAGAACTTCCAACACTATGTTGAATAGGAGTGGTGAGAGAGGGCATCCCTGTCTTGTGTCAGATTTCAAAGGGAATTTTTCCAGTTTTTTCCCAATCAGTATGATATTGGCTGTGGGTTCCAATCAATAGAAAAAGAGAGAATCCTCCCTAACTCATTTTATGAGGCCAGCATCATCCTGATACCAAAGCTTGGCAGAGACACCACAAAAAAAGAGAATTTTAGACCAATATCCCTGATGAACATTGATGCGAATATCCTCTATAAAATACTGGCAAAGTGAATCCAGCAGCACATCATGAAGCTTATCCACCATGATCAAGTGGGCTTCATACCTGTGATGCAAGGCTGGTTCAATATACACAAATCAATAAATGTAATCCAGTATAAACAGAACCGAAGACAAAAACCACCTGATTATCTCAATAGATGCAGAAAAGGCCTTTGACAAAATTCAAGAGCCCTTCATGCTAAAAACTCTCAATAAATTAGGTACTGATGGGATGTATCTCTGAGTTCCATGTCTTCTAAAGAGTCATTGATCCTGAGGATGGCCTTGGGGTCTCTTGATCCCACTTTGCTGTCAAAATGGGATTCACTAGAATGTCTCTGAATCATTGAAACATGTCAAAAGCATGCTCAGAAAAGGAAGGATGAGTGGTGCTTATAAGGTGGTCTTATTGTGCCCCGACTGAATAGTGTCTTAGTCTTCTTGAACTATAGTCCTTAGATAACATTGAATGAGATTCTTATTACAAGCATCAAAGCTATCCAAAATAGATTTATCCAGTTTTGAAAGTATCAGATTTAAACTGATATGAAATACCGGATATTGAAAGCTCTAAAATTGTCTTCATTTCTTTACAGATCGGGATGAATCACTCTATAAAGCACAGAGAAAAATTCTTTCTTTGATACAGTTTTTATAGAGACTGTGATACATGAAGTTACAGATTTGTGTGAGGTCATAGATTTGTCTGAGTCACTGCATAAAGCACAGAAAACAAAATTCCATCTTTGGCCCAGTTTCACAGAGACTATAATATATGAGGTCTAGAGAATGACACTGTACCAGGAAAATTTCTTTTCTTCTCATAGCTTTTATTTTATTTTATTTTTATTTTATTTTATTTTATTTTTTGAGACAGAGTCTCGCTCTGTCACCCAGGCTCTGTTGCCCAGGCTGGAGTGCAACGGCACAATCTCAGCTCACAGCAACCTCTGCCTCCCAGGTTCAAATGATTCTCCTGCCTCAGCCTCCTATATAGCTGGGATTATAGGCATGTGCCACCACACTTGGTTAATTTTTGTATTTTTAGTAGAGACAGGGTTTCACCATGTTGGCCAGGCTGGTCTCAAACTCCTGACCTCAAGAGATCTACCTGCCTCAGCCTCCCAAGTTGCTGAGATTATAGGGGTGAGCCACTGCACCTGGCCTCGTAGCTTTTAAATCACCTCAGAGACCTTAACTTGGCGTCGAGAATTCAAACAACTTATTACCACTGATCTCTGGGAAGTTCATGAGATTTTGTCAATTGAAAATAATCATTCATGCATCATCCTATTGTTTTTATAAAAGAAGCTTATTGAGCACATGCTATGCCTGAACATACTCCCAAGGGGATGGACAGAAAAATAAACAAGGTATCTGTCTTAAAACAAACCTTACCTTTTAATTTGAAACAAATACTATATTGCAATAAGTTCATGTGGGCCAAGACTATATTTATAACCTGGAGGCCCTAACTTCCTATTTTAACAGCTATTTTATGATGACTTTCCATGATCTGGGTACCATGGGCAACTTGGATCCGGATTCCAAGGGTCCTTGAAATATTTGAGTGTTTGTATTTCCCTAGTATATGGGTATCCAGTAAATGGCTCCAGAGGTTTCCTAGGGGGAGAACTTGGGAAATCATCATCATTTATTTGAGTCCTTGAGTTGCAGTGTCCTTTTCCTGGGGTACTGCCCTCCACTCCAGCTGAGTTCAGGGTCTGAAATTAGCTCAGATCAAGGCTATGGATGGATGTGACACTTCATCGGGGCTACCTCTCAACCTCCTGGTAGACAGCATTTATTTCACTTGATTGTTTTCTCTCCTTCCCATTTAACCCTATGGCTGGTCCACTGCATTGGCCATCTACAGAATTATGTCAGTCATTCAGGCCTAGCTGTCTGCCATTCATTACTATAACTGAATCTTCTTAGATTCTAACAATGAAGGGTCTACACCAGGCCTCTATGTGTCTGGGTCTATCATCCCCCATCAGGGGGTTCAGTTCTGGAAAGGCACATTGTCCTTTCTATCTGAGCCTACTGCAAAGAGACCACTACTGACAAGGTTGGCAGGATCCCTGTTATCAGTGCTTAATCTTAATGTTTGGTAATTTATGCTTCTAACACCTTAAAACTTGAATTCAGAGAAAGGAAGTAGAGGCTACCATAGCTGAGATGTCAAAGGCCACAGAAAAGTGTATGCCTTAGTCTCAAAACAAATAGGAGCAATTGGAAAACCAGGCCAAAATGAAAACAAGAATAGGATTCCATTTTTTTTTTGCATTCTAGTACTCAGATCTTAGTCTTAGACCCCTCATTGGGCTGGCTGATATAATTCCTAGAAGCAACAAGCAATTTCATCATCTGATAGCCAATTTCACTATTTTTTTATTGTTATCATTATTAGCATTGTCTTTTACATTTTCTTATCTATTTCTGAAGAGGTAAAATAAGATTTCTTTACAAAATTCAAGAGTTTAAAGTGAACGGTATGTGTTCCTTCAACCTCTACATTCACCTGGTTCTTCCCAGAAAGAGCTAATAATAATAGATTTTCATTAATCTTTCCAGAGACATATTTGCATGCTTGCATATAATAATTGCATTTTTTCCTTGGTGATAAGATAACCTACATTGCTTTACAACTTGTTTTTTTTTTTTTGTTTTTTCATTTTACAATGTCTCTTCAAGACCATTCTTTACTGGTATAAAGAGAGCTTCACTGTCAATTTGTTTACTGGCTATATAGTATTCCAGTACATGCACATACTAAAATTTACCTTACCAATCTTATGTGAAGGACATTCAAGTACATTTCAATATTTTGCCATTAAAAGCAGTGCCACAGTGGACTTCTTGTATGTAAATGATTTTTCGAAATTATATTTCCTAAAAGTGAACATAGTTTTTCAAAGTGTGTATGGATCTGTTCTATCTTATGTGGGCCAGGCACTGATATCCTCTAACAAGCACTTTTTATGTTTAAAACTTTGCTAAATGTGGGCCGGGTGTGGTGGCTCATGCTTGTAATCCCAGCACTTTGGGAGGCCGAGGCGGGTGGATCATTTGAGGTCAAGAGTTCGAGACCAGCCTGGCCAACATGGTGAAACCCTATCTCTACTAAAAATACAAAAATTAGCTGGGTGTGGTGGTGTGCACCTATAATCCCAGCTACTAGGGAGGCTGAAGCAGGAGAATCTCTTGAACCCAGGAGGCAGAGGTTGCAGTGAGCCGAGATTGCACCACTGCACTCCAGCCTTACTCCAGAGTAAGACTCTGTCTAAAAAAAAAAAACAAAAAACTTTCCTGAATGAAAATGAAAAACATACAGATCAAGATCAAAAATAGTACAAAGCATATATGTACGATCTATAATACCCTTAAAAGAGGAGCTTATGTTTTTTAAAGAGTGAGCTCACACCTTTGACAACCTGACCAATTAATTTAGCAGGAGCAGACAATATTGAAGTTAGCTCATCGCCAAGTTTGTCCAAGGTTCGTGCAATCCAGGGAGTATCATCATTTTTTGTAGTATCAATCATATGTTTTAGTTGATTTATCTCTGTATTCATCTCCTCAGATTTCTTCTTAAATCCTTCATCAAGCAAATCTTTTTGGACCTAAAGAAAATGTAGGAAGGAAAGTAAATTTTTAAAAATCCCTATTCTCTTAAGACTTACATTTTGCATTTAAGACCTGTGTGAAACTTTCTTTATTTTACTCCTAAAAGCAATTTATCAAAGGAGACTTTGGACCTAGGCATTGTGAGAAAGCATAGTTTACAACTTTACTAATATTCATCCACATTATGGTTTTGCTATGGTGCTAACCCAGGTATGAGGACAAATTCTACATGTTCCTGCCCAAAAGATGCCAGTTGGGAGGTAGCCATTGGTCTGACTGCATAAATTCTCAGTCCCAATTGGGTAGCATGGTGACCCATATTGTAGGAATAAAAGGAACTTATAAGCTGATGCAGAAATCCCTTATGAGAGAACTTTCAGATGGACAATGCAGGAATTCTCCCTACACTGTGTGCTAATTTGGGCAGGCTACCCACACAGGGTGACAACTGCAGCAAGTTTCCCTTTCCTGTCCTTTTAAGTCTGGACATTTCTGAGAGTTGTATGTCAGCATGGATCTACCTCAGGGTGTTTGGGTGGTAGTAGAGCTCCTGGTAATATGTGCTTGGTGAAGGAAACCAGTTGCCATTCACATCAAATACACTGTGTGGAATATATGTTTAACCTCTTGAGATTACTTTTAAAATCTCCCAAAACAGCAGCTCCAACCATATCTATATTCCCCAAGGACTTGTAAGGATCATAGTCAACCTTACCTCTCCAGAATCTAAGTATAGAGAATATAGAGAGGAATTCCAAGTCTTACTGAAACAATAAACACACACACACACACACACACACACACACACACACACAGAAGGATTCAGGGCTTTTAGTGACTCCCAAGCAGCAAATGGTGATGTGCTTCCTTCCAAGATGCTGCTGTAACCTTCACCAGCCCTTCCTGAGGTACCTGGGCAAGGACCATCTGGCCTGCTGAGGCCAAGGGCAGACTTACCTTCAGCTTGTGCTCCAGCATCATATTCTGCTCTCTCAGCAGGTGTTCTCTCTCCATCTGCAGCTTCTCCTTCAGTTGGGCTATGTTTTCCTTGAGACTCTTCTCTTGAGCCTCCATCTGTTGCTGCTGCTCCTGTAATTTCTGTTTTAAAAGTTCCTGTTCCTTCTCAGCTGCCTCCTTCTTGGCCCGATCCACTGCTCCATGAAGGTATTAGAAAGAGAAGAAAATAATAGGTGAAGATTCATCTCCACTTTTCTGAGCTGAGAGACTAAACCAAATCTGAAAGGCAGGGTGAGAAATCACAGAATTTACCCAGGTCCACACCATTAAGAGCACATTCGAGAATGTGACAGGAAAGGCTCTGCCTGTCTGGCTCATGTACAATCATAGCTCCCCTTGTTATTTTCAGATTTAGCAGAGTGTGTGTTCCACAGAAGAGGAAATTCCTCAGTTTGGGAAGGTTTTCCTGTTAGATCTGTTGGAGGGTATTGTATAAACATATCCCTCCTGCTGTAAGCTAAGCCCTGCCCCATACCTGCTACTGCCTTCTCTCTATCAGTGAGGGCTTTATCCGACTGCAAGATGGATTTCTCTATCACCACCTGTGACTCCAGGAACCTCTGGAAGACCTCTTTTGCCTATGGAAGCAAGAAAAAGCACTTAGATTTCCTTGAAAATCGATGTTGTGTGTATTAGTGTTGCAAAAACAATTCTGGTCTTGTAACTTTTGCTTTATGCCTAAAATTCTAAAGTGGCCCCCTACAAAGTGTGCAGGCTCTTTAGTGTGACCAGAGCCCCACCTCAACTCCTGATTCCTGTCTCCCTCCAGTGCCTCTCCCATGGCTATAATATCTCACTGTACCTGCTTTGGGTTCTGGCCAGGCAGAACTATGTGTACAGGTGTACAAACTCCCAATCTCTGATACTTATATATGGTTGTCTTTCAGTGTGCAATGCTGCCTCTAACCTATGCTCTTGCTTTCTCCTGCCACTTGCTGGCTACAACTTTAGGCAAGTTATGTAATCATCCTTGGGTACTAAGTTCAGATCTGTAAAATTTCCAAAATAAGGGTGCTTCTTAAAGTCATTAGGAAGATGAAATTAAAATGTCTAGGGAAGAGTTGAACAGTACACTGTAGGTAATAACAGCTCATTGTGAGTTAGTTGTATTACCATCACCTAGGTGGTGGTAAGAAACACTAGGTAGGTAGCCCATTTTCCACAGGTCCGTAAATGTCATTACTCTGTATGCAATTGTCTATTTATTTCATACTCTCTCATTTTAATCAGCTTTGAATGCAAAGATTCTACTGTAACCACGCAAATCACCAGCTCCTGGCACATGACGAATTTTCGTTCTGTCTCACCCGGATTTCTGAATACAATATTCTTTGTTTGGGGCTAAAAATTTTTATTCTAAGAAATAAATGATAAATAGTGGACATTGAAAGCTAAGGCATTCTGCTATCCCTCTGCTCTCTTATTACCCACGGCTGGTGCTGAAGACTCCATTCACTCTATCCTATAAACTTCCCCATGTTCCCCTTATTCCTCACCTTTACTCCTTTCCTGGGGACTTGCCAATAGTCCTGTTCAATCTTTTCCTTTGTTTCCATGTAGAGCTTGTGCCCTCCAGGAACAGAGAAACTTCCTGCTGAGATACTTTCCATTAGGCCCTTTGAGAGCTCATTGAGTTTAGCCTGGCAGTATTGAACAGAGGACTCTTCATTCTGCAGCAAGAAATCTCCCTTCTTATTCATTGTGATTTCCTGCAAGGGAAATGTAGAGAGATGTCACCAGAAGAAACATATGAAGGAGATGAAATTCTAAAGAATCTGGTAGAAGAGTCCATCTAACTGTGGTCCTCATGAGAAAAACATTCTAGTGGAGTAGATGTGGAATCAGAAACACAAAATTTCACATATTCACAATGCTAAAAATTCTCTTCAAGGCTATGGAAAAGTTCATTAACCTTCCTGAGCTTCAGGTTCTTCATCTGTGACATGATGGGACTACATTCCATAATCTCTATGGTTTGTTGCAGTGGTAGCATCCTGTGCTCCTGTCCTCAATGGTACAAGGATACAAGAAGGAGCAATGTAAGTTAAACAATGGCCCGGAATGAAGATCTGGTAAGACAATCTTTGTTTCCTGGGAAAGGTAGACTATGCACAGAAAAACTGCACCACTCAGGGATGACTTGTGCGTGTTCAGAGCAGGCCAGGAATCCTTAGAAGTGTTCACTTAAGATCTTACGGGATCTGTATTGATTTTTACTTTAGTTATCTGAAGGTTTTCTCGTTAAGTGCTTAAGGTTTGGGGAGATAAAAGAAGGATATGTAGTCTTTTGAAACTCTATCCCTCATGAGAATCCATAATAATTTATTCCTCAGTGACAGATTAGCATTGGTGTCAATAAAGGCAAGTATATGCTTCATTCTTCAAGGGGAAGGATGATGAACAGTAATGACTAAGGCAAATTACCACGAGCTTCTTCTGGAATTCCTGATTTTCATCCTTGAAGGAGTGCTCCATGAAGACTGCAATGGCTTCCCTCTCACAGGCCGCATGCACGTCCAGCAGCTCCTGGAGCGTGTCTGTGGGGAGCTTCACTCGCTGGGCCATCTGCTGGCTGTAGTAGTCGGCTGCCCTCTGCATGGCAGCTGAGTTTTCACGCTGGGCCAGAGTTATCACTGCATTCTCCAGACAAGGCACCGCTCCACTGTTGATGGCATCTACGTAAGTCACTGCCAGAGTTCCCAGACCTAAATGGACCAGGAGATTTAGGGGCTAAATATGAAATTAAAGCTCAATGGGATCCTAGGCTACATTTCTGAACACACACACACGCATGCACACACACGCACGTGCACACATGCAAACACATACACCCACATCCCTACCTCCTTCTGCTATTATCACTTTTACTTTCATAATGACTGTTCTTTTTTATGGATCCCCAGTCCACAGTGCTAAAAAATTTAAATATCTACTTTATCTAATATACTAGAGGGTATACAGGAAGTACAAATTCTCATTTAAAAATTACAAGAAAAGTAGTTTACACAGATAAAATGATGAGGCAGGGTAAATCATATCGCATTTATTCCTAATTCTGAAGCTACCAATGTATTTTTAGGGAATTATGGGCTAATATTTATTTATTTATAGGCTTTTTTTTTCCTTTTTTTTGAGGCCCAGGCTGGAGTGCAGTGGTATGATATTAGCACACTGCAACCTCTGCCTCCCAGGCTCAAGTGATTCTCCTGCCTCAGCCTCCTAAGTAGCTGGGACCACAGGCATGTACCACCATGCCCAACTAATTTTTGTATTTTTTGTAGAGATGGGGTTTCACCATGTTGTCCAGGCTGGTCTCAAACTCCTGAGCTCAAGTGATCTGCGTGCCTCTGCCTCCCAAAGTACTGGGATTATAGGTGTGAGCCACCACCCCCAGCCTTCTAGAGGTTTTTAAACTTCAACATATCTTTTGTATTCTCTTTGCAAAGAATACTGAACATATAGGACTTACCCTGAGAAAATATTATGTGTCTGTTTTTATATTCAGTTAGTTATTTTATCAGTAGAGGATTTTTTTTTCAGATATGAGGAAGCCACAGATATCAGTGACAGTTTGCAATATTGGAGAGGAATTTGTAAATTGCAATAAGTGTGATAATTATACACATTTCTTCATTGAGTGTGGATACCTGTATACACACTTCCATATAGTTCTTCTATATGGAATCTAACAAAAATTCTGAGAAACACATTATACAATATAATCAACACACATGAGGCACCACAGAAATATAAAAAGGAGACTCACGATTCCCAGTGACTGTGATTCCCTCCCTGAGGGTCTTGCTTCTTGCATGCGTGAAGATGTAAGAACAGAAAATGTTTGTTTGTTCCTGGAATTTGGGATCCAGTTGCTTTTCTGACACCTTCTCGATATTGGCTAGAAGGTCTTTGTCATGTGTTGGTCGGTCAAAGACAAAACACTTCCGTTTTGGAAAGAAAAGCCTGATGCACTCCCTGGGCAAATTGGATGTTTGAGCTTTGGGATTCTTGCCTAAAGGATAAGAAAAATGGAGAATATAGTGAAAACAGTCTTGGTATAAGGGAGCTAAAGGTATTTTTGACACGGTTTATTGTCTTTTTGCCATCTTCTAGGCTTACAGACCTCCTTTAACATAAACGTTCAATACTTCTGTGCACATGAAACTTGCACCAGTGATAAAATGCTGGCAGGAAACTTTTGGAGATATCTGATCCAAGTACAAACAAAACCCATGGCTAGTATCTGTGGATCTGAACGTAGTGCTGAGTATAAAGTAATTGTTACGAGATGTTTACTAAGTGAATGCCTGAATTAATGAAATATCAAATGTAAATTTCTTGTCCACTTCATTCCATGTAGAAACTGAGCTGTGGGACCAAAAAGAAGAGCCAGAAATAAAGTATCCAGGATAAATATTACAAATAGCATTCGGTATAGTAAAAAAGATACCATGATTATTTTAGAAAACCACAAGGATGCTAAAAGAATTTGTATAGTGTTAGCTATTTTTTAGCAAAATCCTCTGAAGACTAAATGTAACAAGAATGTAATCTTGTTTTGTTTTGTTTTTTTGAGATGAGGTCTTGCTCTGTTACCCAGGCTAGAGTGCAGTGGCAAAGTGATCCTTCCACCTTAGCCTCTTTAGTAATTGAGACTACAGGTGTGCACCAAGACACCAGCTGATTTGTTCTAGTTTTTACAGAGACAGGGTCTCACTATATTGCCCAGTCTGGTCTCAAACTCCTGAGTTCAAGTAATCCTTTCACCTCTTCTTTCCAAAATGCTGACACTACAGGTGTGAGTCACCGTGCCCAGCCAAGAATGTAGTTTTAAGATAATCATCACTTCTCTATAAACTCTTAAGAGAAAAAGACGTATTCGATTTGACAGTGTTGCTCTTCTGCCTATGAATTTTTAAGAAATGTTTCAAGAAAGCATAAATAGAAAAATGAAAGCAACAATGAGTACACTGGAATTGATATTTCTCATAAGGTTTTATCAGGTACACACTCAGATAAATGTAACCCATTGAAACAATTATTATGAAATTCTAGCATGGATACATATGTTGGGTTTAAGAGAAAAATCATAACATAGAAAGTAAAATGAATATTCCAACAATTATCAGAAATTTTGAAAAGGCACAAATTGTAAAGACACATGCTTCTTCAAGTGACTTTAGAACACAAAATCATTTTTGTAGATGATATAACTATACAGGTATTGAAAAGTTATATTCCTCCATGCTAAGAATAATATCCATGTAGCATGTTGATGTAGTCTGGATGTGTCCCCTCCAAATCTCATGTTGAAATGTGACCCCCCCATGTTGGAAGTGGGCCAAGTGGGAGGTGTTTGGGTCACAGGGGCAGATTTCTCATGAATACCTTGGTATCATCCTTGTGGTAATGAGTTCACATAGGATCTGGTTGTTAAAAGTCTGGGACCACGCCCCTCTGTTTTTCCCTTTCTCACCATGTGACACACCAGCTGCCCCCTTCACCTTCTGCCATTAGTAAAAGCTTCCTGGGGTCCTGATTAGAAGCAGATGCTGGTGCCATGCTTGTACAGCCTGCAGAACTATGAGCCAAATAAACTTCTTTTCTTTATAAATTACCCAGCTCAGGTATTCCTTTACAGCAATGCAAAGTGGACTAACACACACATATATTTTTATTAGATAGGCTTTTCTTCATAATTTCATGTCTAACAATTATCTGGTCAGTCATTTTCTAAACACAGAAAAGCAGAGGGGAAAACAGGGATCACAAGCATCTTGTTTTTAGAAAGTCTTAGCACCCATTGTAATCTGAATGCTAAAGTACTAATTGTACAAAGAACAAATCTGTCTTGAATAATTTATCTGCACTTTAGACTCTGCTTTTCTTAAGTGAACTAGGCTCCATTCCTAGAGCTCTTCGACATACCCCTCAGTCCCCATTTCTACAGACCTCAATCTAGTCTCAAATACAAATGAAACCCAAGAGATGACGGGCAGTGTTTAGCAGATCACACACCCACTGGACCACCCACAACCCAGGCCACATGCTGATACCTTGAATCAGCTTCAAGGCATTCTCCAGGTACTCATCTTCTGTGATAGGGTCACCATTCAACTTCAGCTCCAGAGTGAAATCCCGTACAGTCCAAATAAAGTCTGGAAAGAAACTCACGAACTCCGTGGAATCTTCTACTCCATCAGGCCTTGGGTAGGACTTTGCCTTAATGAGTTCTGTGAGCTCCGTCACGTAACTGGAACTTAGGTAAGGAAAAGCAACTGTCTGCCCACAATTCACATATTTCTTTTATAAAAATATTATAAACACTCTCTTTTGTCTTGGGTTCCCTGTGCTGCACCAAAGGTAATCAAATTAAAGGAAAGGAGGAAATGACTGGATCTCCATTCCCATAATGTCAATGAACCTTGGTGATTCTGTTCTGTTCCTGGAAGGATACTGCAGCTGCTCCAGGGCCTGGTGGTTGATGGTGCTCATGCTGTTGTAGACGAAGGTGCTGCACAGGAGCACAGCCAGGGCGAAGATCCAGGAGTCATTCTTAGGGTCACCCTAAAAAGCACATTAGAGCAAAGGACTTAGAAGTGTAGTCTTTAGAAATTCACTGAGACATTTATTTTGTCAGTCTTTCATTTATGATTTCAGCTAATGTACTTGCTGTACAAAGAAGATAGACATGAATGTAAACAACAGTTTGACAGTAGAATATGTCTTCTAATCACAATTTCTTTACATATAAAAGGATTCTAATCTTCAAAGCGTTTTTCTTTTCCTCAGTTGGATGAAATAAGATGCATATATGAAAAACTAGTAAAATATCTGGTTCTCAGTTGGATATTCATGATGAGTGTTAACGCTTCTTCAGTCTACACATATTTATTGGCCATGCATCATGTAACAAAACCATACCATAGTATGCATAACTGGGGATTGTAATTATATTCAATTAAATTCAGCAAACACTTATAGAAAACTGAAGAATATTTCTCACTGTTCTTATGTTTAGAAAAACAAATTTAATAAATTTACTCTCAAGATGACTATTTCAAAGTTGTGACAAACATTCATAATGATGAATTCAATAAAAATGACAATATTTATAAAGAGATAACATCTTAGTAATGTACATAAGTAGTGGAACCCATAGCTATAATGTTAAATTAAAAATTACAAGTCTGGCCGGGCGCGGTGGCTCAAGCGTGTAATCCCAGCACTTTGGGAGGCCGAGACGGGTGGATCACGAAGTCAGGAGATCGAGACCATCCTGGCTAATACTGTGAAACCCCGTCTCTAATAGAAAATACAAAAAACTAGCCAGGCGACGAGGCAGGCACCTGTAGTCCCAGCTACTCGGGAGGCTGAGACAGGAGAATGGCGTGAACCCGGGAGGCGGAGCTTGCAGTGAGCTGAGATCCGGCCACTGCACT
>NW_012117488.1:2153699-2161064 GCF_000951035.1 Colobus angolensis palliatus
AATTAATAAAATGTGGATTCGAAGAAATGAAGGTGATTCTGCAAGTAGAAAGACCCACAGAAACAAAATTAGAGACTGTAGATTTCAGGAGTCTTTGCAATAAGAATAGAGTTTATTGGTCTGACTGAGCAGACGGTAAGTGCAAAACATAAGACGGAATAGGGAGCTCCAGTACCTGGTTGATTAAGGGCACTAAAGGTCAGGCTAAATTTGTTTTTATAAATTAGAGCATGTCTAAATTATAGATAGTCCAGGAATTATTTCTACTCTAAAAAGCATGTGTAACTGGTTCCTAAAGCAAATACAAAAATTGAGAGCTAGAGATTTCTACATGATTCCAGGAGATTCTATATGGAATTTTGGAGATAGGAAGAATAGCCTATTCATTACTTTATGTCCCCCAATCCCTAATTTTTTAAAAAGTAATCAATGAGGATTCTTCTTAGAAGTGGAACTCGTGACAAACAATAAACTATTTAGACAGGAGAATATTACCGTTTGATAGATGACTTTAGAGTACCTATAAAAATCCCAAAGGCATTTTGTTTATTATTATTTTTTTGTAGAGATGGGCTTTCACTATGTTGCCCACGGTGGTTTCTAACTCCTAGCCTTAAGTCATCTCCACTGTCTCAACCCGGCCCTAATAATATTCTTAAATAAATATAAAAAACAATCCTAAAATTAACACAGAATCACAAGATGCCCTGAATAATCAAAGTAATCTTGAACCAGAACACAGCCTGGGGCATCATATTTCTTGATTTCAATATATATTGCAAAGTCACAGTAGCCAAAATAGTATGATACTGGCATAAAAACAGATATATAGATCAATGGAACAGAATAGACAATGCAGAAATAAATGTATACATCCATAGTGAACTCATTTTTGACTAATGTGCTGAGAACATACATTGAAGAAAGGATGGTTTCCTCAATAAATGGTGCTGGAAAAACAGATATCCACATGTATGCAGGAGATTTAAATTTGATCCTATTGCCTACCATACACAAAAACTACTGAATATGGATTAAAGACTTAAACGGAAAGCCAGAAACTGGATCCAGAAATCCCACTACTGTGTATACATCCAAGGAAAATGAAGTGACTATGTCAAAGAGGTATCTGTTCTTTTATATTTATTGCTGTACTATTCACAATAGCCAAGGCATGTAGTTAACCTGTTTCCATCAACAGATGAACGAATTTTAAAAAATGTGAAATCTATACACAATGAAATACTATTAAGCGTTCAAAAAGAAGGAAATCCTGTCATTGGCAACAACCTGGAGGAATCTAGAGGATGTTAAGCTAAGTTAAATAAACCAGGCACAGAAAGGCAAACACTGCATGATTTTACTTATATGTGAAATCTAAAAGAATTGAACTCATAGCAGTAGAAAGTAGAATGATGGTTACGAGGAGCTAGTGGAGAGGGGAAAAGGAAGGTTGGAAAACGTTAGTTAAAGGATAGAAAATTTTAGTTAGACAAAAGAGGGGAAAAAAATATATGAAGCCATAAAAATACCAGAAGAATATACAGGGAAAAAACTTGACATTGCTTTGGGCAATGATGTTTTTAGATATGACACCAAAAGCACAGGTGACAAAAGCAAAATTAGACAAGTGGGATTGCATCAAATTAAAATGCTTCAGATAACAAAGGAAACAAGCAGCAGAATGAAAATGCAACCAATGGAAAGGGAGAAAAATATTTGCAAACCATATATTTGATAAGGGGTTAATATCCAAAGTATATAAGGAACTTATATAACTCAATAGCAAAAAGAAAAAAAAAAACAAAACTCATACCTCATTAAAGATGAGCAAAGGTGCTGCAATAACTTGCGTGCATGTGTCTTTATAATAGAATGATCTATGTTCCTTTGGGTATATACCCAGTAATGGGATTGCTGGGTTCAATGGTAGTTCTGTCTTTAACTCTCTGAGGAATTGCCATACTGTCTTTCACAATGGTTGAACTAATTTACACTTCTACTAATGGTGTAAAAGCCCACAGCCTCACCAGTATCTGTTACTTTTTGACTTTCTATTAATACCCTATTCTGACTGTTGTGAGATGGTATCTTACTGTGGTTCCCATTTGGATTTCTGTAATGATCAGTGATGTTGAGCTTTTTTTTCATAGGATTGTTGGCCACATGCATGTCTTCATTTCATTACAGCACTATTCATAATAGCAAAGACATGGAATCAACCTAAATGCCCATCAGTGATAGACTAGATACACAAAATGTGGTAAGTAAACACAATAAAATACCATGCAGCCACAAAGAAGAACAAAATCATATCCTTTTCAAGGACATGGATGGGCCTGGAGGGCATTATCCCTAGCAAACTAAAGCAGGAATAGAAAACCAAACACTGCATGTTCTCACTTGTAAGTGGGAACTAAATGATGAGAACATACAGGCACATAGAGGGGAACAACACACACTGGGGATTATGGGAGGGTGTGGGAGGGGAAGAAGGAGAGAAGCAGGGAAAATAACTAGTGGACACTAGGCTTAATACCTGGGTTGTAAAATAACCTGTACAACTGACTCCCATGACATGTTTATCTATGTAACAAACCTGCACATCTTGCACATGTATCCCTGAAGTTAAAATAAACATTAAAAAATGAGTAAAGAACTTGAATACACATTTCTCAAAAGAAGACATACCAATGGCCAATATGTATATATAAAAGTGTATAAAATTGCTAATTATCAAGGAAATGCAAATTAAAACAAAAATAAGATATCACATGACACATTTAAGATGGCTATTTCCAAAGGAATTAAAAATAACAATTATCAGCAAAAATATAAAATAAGGGAACATTTGCTGTTTTTTGGAGTGTAAATTCATGCAGCTATTATGGAAAAAGTATGGAGGTTCCTCAAAAAATTAAAAATAGAACTACAATGTGATCCAGTAATCCTACTTTTATGTATAAATCCAAATGAAATTAAATCAATATTTTAAAGAGATATCTGTACTTTCATATTCATATTTATATTTAAATGTGGAAGTATGAATATTTAATATATCCATAATAATTGCAGCATTATTCACAATAGCCAAGATATGGTAACTACCTGAATGTCCATCAATGGACGAACAGAAAAAGAAAACATAGAGTACGTGTATGTGCATTGTATTAGTCCATTCTCATGCTGCCCAATAAAGACATACACAAGACTGGACACTTTACAAAGGAAAGAAGTTTGACTCACAGTTCAGCATGGCTAGGGAGGCCTCAGAAAACTTACAATCATGGTGGAAGGGGAAGCAAATACATCCTTCTTCACATGGTAGCAGGAGAGAGAAGAATGATAGCCAAGTAAAGGGGGAATCCCCTTATAAAGCCATCAGCTCTCATGAGAACTTACTCACTATCATGAGAATAGCGGGGGGAAACCACCCACATCATTCAATTACCTCCCACTGGGTCCCTCCCACGACATGTGGGGATTATGGGAACTACAATTCAAGATGAGATTTGGGTGGGGGCACAGCCAACCCATCCATAGCATGCATATATATATTTATTGTATATTGAATGTTATATATATAATATATATTCAATCTCAAAAAAGGGAATTTTGTTATTTGCAACAACATAGATGAACACCGAGGTCATTAGGCTAAGTGAAATAAGTCAGACCTAGAAAGACAAATACTGCATAATCTCACTTCTTTGTGGAATCTAAAATAGTCAAATTGTCAAACTCATAGCCACAGAGTGGAATAGTGGTTGCCACGGGCTGGGGATGGGAGAAATGAAGAAATGTTGGTCAAAGAGTATAAAATTTCAGTTATGCAACATAAACAAACTCTGGAGACCTACTGTGCAGCAGTGTGACTGTAACTAACAATACTATATTGATTGTGACCTTAACTTCTGCTAAGAGGACAGATCTTAATTGTTCTTACCACACCAAAAAATAAAAAGAGAGAATAGAAAAAAGAAAATGGTAACTATGTGAGATAATGGCTATATTATTGGCTTCATTGTGGCAATCATTTCACAGTGTATACACATATCAAAACATCAAGTTGTACAGCTTAATTACATACAATGTTTATTTGTCAATTATACAACACAAAAGCCGAAAAATAAACAGAATTTCCAACGCCTGTTTGGGCAAAAATAAAGTGTATATGTATAGAAATTTAGAAACTATTCCCAAATAAGTCTCAAACTAAGATAAAAAAAGAGAGAAATTATTTATTTCACCCATTCATAAGAAGCTAAATACCAAAAATTCATCTTATAATGTTTATTGTAGGAAGAACAAATACTTTTACATGACGAGCACAATCAGAAGTGTCTCAAAGCCTTCCAGAATGCTCTGTGGGTAGTTGATGAGCTTCATCATGAGAAATATAAACTGAACTCTCTCAATTCCAACCCTCAAATGTACTCTCCACTTGGTAGCTCAGAAGGTGGGTGAGAGGCCTTTCCTCATCTCCTGAGATTGGAGTCAATACCTCTTCTCTTTCTTAGCAAGGCACTGTTATACACAACTGTACGTGGTGAAAGCTGTGAGGTGCTGCCTGGATCACAGGTGTCAGCTCTCTTAATGAGAAAGTTTTCCAGGACAGACTTCCAGTGATTGACCAGCACCAGGGATGAAGGCCTAGCACCCTTGTCCCAAAACATGATAACTCAAAAGGGCCATTCCAGCCACAGAGCTCCCCATGGAATTGATGGAGGGCAGGGACTGCACTGCATTCCAATCTCCTCCCTCTCGGCAACCTACTTCTTTCCCAATCACACTACATCCTGAGGGCTCTTTGTGGGCAGGACCTTTACTTTGTTCACCAATGTCCACGCTACTCAGCCCAAAGGCCTGGAACTCAACTGCTAACAATATTTTATGAAATTGAATCAAATCATTCACCACTGTGCCAAGAAATAAAAGAATGTTTTACCTAATATACCTTGATATCTAATCTTGTCTAGAAGTGTGACTCAAACTGGTCAAAGTTTGCCTTATTCACTGTAGTTGGATTTCTAGTTTTCACAAATGTATCACAACAATTAAATTACAAGGATCATGTCTGGAATAAAAAGAACCCGCCTATGACTCGCTGTCTTACCTTTTCCACATCGCCCAGACCCTCGGTGTCCAGAAGGACCAGGGTGTGGTTTGGCTTGGAGGGGTGGGGCAAACACCACATCCAGATGCCCTTGGTTTCAGACTGCACCGTGGAGCCCAGAGGGAAGCCTGCAGGGAAGAGGAGGAAGCTAAGCATGGGGACAGCAGAACAGCCAAACAGCCCTGGGGCCACGGATTCAGACTGGTTCGATTGTAACTGCCCCAGCATACAAGATGGTGCTTTCTGTATTTCCTCAAGAATGGCTTATTTTATGAATAATCTTTATAAAAAAAAACAAGGGACACTAAATGTGAGAATGATGCCAAGCAAGGGCTCAAAATGGTGACAAAGAGGAATCTATGAATCAGACAAAATGTAGGTCACTGATAAAAGGAACATCTTAAAAAGTGGTGGGGTTCAAAGTCGGAGAGGAGTGGGTTGAAGAAACACATGAGAAACAAACGAGAAAAAAGACAAGAGAAAAAAACTCAAAAAGGGAAATTGAGATCATTTTTTGCATTGAAAAGTGGTTAAAAACTAAAACAAACACAAAAACAAAACAGAAGTCGGTGGCCACGATGGGATGTGAAACTCAGGAAGAGTTTTTAAGATTATATAGATTAAAACATCTTCATATGTTGATGGGAATATTACGTAAAGAAAGCAAAATACTTTGTAAGAGAAAGGAGATACAATTAGAGGAACCCAGGACTTGAATACACAAGGGAAGGTAGGATTCTGGGCACTAGTAATGGAGAGTTTCCTTAACGGGAATGAGGGAAAAAATATGAGAACGGATTCTTGTAACGTAGCGGTTTGGTGGTAAGAATTAGAATGAGAAGGTTGGTTTATTGAAAGGAATTGGAGTCTACCTTCATGTGCCTGGGTGCATGTGCATGATGAAACAGATATAGCTGGAATCAAGCAACTGGCCTGTGTCCCAGGGTACCACTTACCATGATTCTGTCCTGCCAGATGGTTCATCAAATAGGATTTCCCTGTACGGTATAGTCCTACAATGGCCACCACCACCACTGGCTGAGAAATCTTTTCAAGAATCTGTATAGCTTGCTGGTTCACCAACAGCTTGTCATTGTTGTTTTCCACCAGGCAAATGGGGGCCAACATTTTGGGTCCAGATTCCATGGCAACTGCCAACCTAGAAGAGCCTCCCAGTAGAAATAACGTTACATTGTCATTCTCTGTCTCAGTGTTTCCCAAACACCCATCAACATAGGACTGATGAGACTTCTGTGTTTCTATTGGACAACATGTAATCTAGCATTAGCTGACTGTAGGGAAGGCTTCTTTTATCACTCTCCCAAATCTGTAATGACGTTAAGTGATGAAACATGGAACGTTATCTTCTTTAAAGTTTTATTTCAGTAGTAATATTAAAATCCAAGTAATTGTTACCATAATAAGGGGCCCACTAATACTCTAAGTCCTGTGATGCATGCCTTAAGTATCTGATCTCACTCGCACAAAAATCTGCAAGTTAGAGATTATTATAGTCATGAATATGCAAATGATATCATGAGTCTTACAAATGATGAATGCAGAAATCATATAACCGGGATTATGAACCTGGACAATTAAGTAAAATAGCAGGCTAGGAAGTTCTAAGCCCTTCTCTCCTTGGAAACATCACAAAACAACTTTAAAAAATGGCTAAAATGATCTTATAGGAGCTCTGGAAAACAGTCATAAGTCTACAGCAACCAGGCAAATGTCCAATATTTTTAAAAGGCACATTCAAAATGGTAGGAGATTCCATGGCATTTTGTTTGCCAATTCTTACCCACTCCACTCAGTGACATGGTCTTAGTTTGGAGAAGGTAGTGTGTCACTTCCCAATTCCTTCCCTTGAAGTAGAGGGAGGAAAGACCTTATTTGTAACACACTAAGCTGACTGAAACTACCTGTTCTGCCTACCTTGGATTTCTGGTTTGTCATACACAATGATTTCTGGCATCATACACAATAATTTCTTGTGTATGATACCAAAACCACTGAAAACAACTGAAAAAAATTAAATACACCATACTTCATCTTAATTAAAAACTTTTGTGCATCAAAGAACACTGTCAACAGAGTAAAAGGCAACCTATGGAAAGGGAGAAAATATTTGCAAATCATATTTCTGATAGAATACATAAAGAACTTGTAAAACTCAATAGCAACAACAGCAAAAAAAAAAAAAAAAAAATTTCAAAAAATGGGCAGAGTAGACTAGATGTTTCTCCAAA
>NW_012117488.1:2161279-2174346 GCF_000951035.1 Colobus angolensis palliatus
TGAAAACAACTGAAAAAAATTAAATACACCATACTTCATCTTAATTAAAAACTTTTGTGCATCAAAGAACACTGTCAACAGAGTAAAAGGCAACCGATGGAAAGGGAGAAAATATTTGCAAATCGTCTTTCTGATAGAATACATAGAGAACTAGTAAAACTCAATAGTAGCAACAACAAAAAAAAAAAAAAAAAAAAATTTCAAAAATGGGCAGAGTAGACTAGATGTTTCTCCAAAGAAGAAATGTCCAATAAGCACATGAAAACAAGCTCATCATCATTAATCACTAGGTAAATGAAAATCAAAAGTACAATGAGGTAACATGTTAGACCCACCCATTAGGACTATTTTTTTTTTAAAGCCCAAAACCCCAAAACAGAAAATAGGTGTTAGCTAGGATGTTGAGGATTTGGAATCTGTGTGCACTGTCCATGAAATGTAAACTGGTATTGTCCCTATGGAAAACAGTATGATGGCTCCTTGGAAAACCAAACATAGAATTAACATTTGATCAAGCAATTCTTCTACATACACACTCCAAAAAATTGAAGGCAGGGACTCACACAGATATTTGTACATCAATGCTTATGGCAGCATTATGCACAATAGCCAAAAAAGATAAAAACAACCCAAATGACTATCAAAACATGAATAGATTAACAAAATGTTGTATATACCTACAATGAGCTATTATTCAGCCATAAAAATGTATGAAATTATGACACATGCTACAACATGAATCACCTTGAAGACATTATGCCAAGTGAAATATGCCAGACACAAAAGAGCAAATATTGTATGAAGTACTAGAATAATCAAATACATTGAGACGGAAAGTAGAAGTATAGCTACCATGGGCTGGGGGAGGAGGGAATGCAGAATTGTCGTTCAAAGGTAGACAGATTCAGTTTACATGATGAAGTTCTGAAGATGGCTGCACAACAATGTGAATATACTGTCACCGAAGTATATTCTTAATTAGTAAAATAATAATTTTATTATGTATATTTACCAACAAAAAAAGAGAGTAAAAGACAAAAGCCTGGATAATCTGGCAACTTATTACTCTGTGTTATGCTACTGCAACCACTTATCTGTCAGAATAATTTACCTCAAAGACAATGGTTACGCTACAAGGTTTTTGATCAACAACGTGCAGTAACTTTTTAATGATCACCATATACTGAAACTTGTTCTCTAACGCATCAGTGTGACCTTATATGTTTGTCTTTTATCTACACGTTTGGAAGAGTGATGGGAATAGAAGGGAGAAGGGAAGGGATCCACTGTGGGATGAGGAAACTCTAGAGAATACAGGCTATCTTTCCAAAAGGGAAGCAGGAGAATGTCCAGAATCTAAAGAATTCAAGTACAGGCTGAAGTACATAGCCTAGAAGGGTCAGGTTCTCTGCAATTTACTCCCACAGATAAGAATAAGAATAAGAATAAGAATAAGAATAACAATACATATAATATTGCATGTTATATAGAGAGATAAATTATAGGTATCTAGAGAGAAAGATAAATTATCTGCATATATATTAATAGATAAGTTAGATTTCTTTTTGAGAGATAAAGTCAGTGTCACTGTTGGGTGAATCGAGGTGAAAGGCATATGGGATTTAATTGTAATTTTTTTAGAAGTGAAGTTTAATTCCATAAATTTAGTATTGAAAGTACAATTATTCTGTAGATCTCCTGGCACATTTTTATTGCCATTATATTAAAATTGTTTTCTATGATGTCTGTAATTCCTTATAATCAGAAAAATATAAAAATAATATTGTGTTCAAATGTCTCAAATACTCAGTTTTGTATTGATATGTCAAACATTCAAGATGCATCTAATGCCCATCAAAAATACCAGCTCTATCATTCACTACTTATGTGGCCTCGACCCAGGAGCTTCATCTAGCTGAGCCTGTTAATTATAGGGGTCTGTGAGTTAAATCATACATCCAACCCGGAGGGTATTTTGATAATAAAACAAGACATTGTAAGTTTATGTCTTTGCATAGCATGCAGCACAAAAATAGGATTTCAGTAAATGTTGAATTAAATGGAGGTTAAGCTACAATAATTACAATAACAATTGGTCCATTAGATTATATATTTCAACAAAATAAACAAATTATAAATTACTAAGAAACAAAAACTACAAATAAATTTTCCACGAGAGCAAAACTGTAAATTTCAAGCACGCTGTTGCTGTACAACCTGCTCTTGTCTGATTCTTCACTGAGGGGAGTAAGGAAAATGGAGATCAAACACGAGGTCCTGATTTCCACACTGAAATGCATTGTAATGTGATATGTAACGTGTTCACCACATTATAGTGACTGCAACTGTACAGTCCCTTCTTTAAAGTGAACAATAAAGGAAGCTCTAGGAAGATGTGGCTGCTCCTGCAAACAACTTTATATAAACCAGGCCTCTGGTTTCTTAGCTGTGTGGGAACCACAGACCTTTTAACTTCTACTAAATGAAATACAGCTGTTCAATCCTAGTCAGGCCTGGTTTTCAAACTCTGATGTACATAAGAATCACCTGATCACTCCGATGATGGTTTCTTTTGCTGTGCAGAAGGTCTTTAATTTAATAAGATCCCATTCTCAGCAAACTAACAAAGGAACAGAAAACCAAACACTGCATGTTCTAATTCGTAAGTGGGAATTGAACAATGAGAACAAATGGACACCAGGGGCTGGGCAGCACGGTGGGAAACTCACACACTGGGGCCTGTTGGTGAGTGGAGGGCAAGGGGAGAGAGAGCATTAGGACAAATACCTAATGCATGCGGGGCTTAAAACCTAGATGATGGATTGATAGGTGCAGCAAACCACCATGGGACATGGTGGTTTAAAAAAAATCTTTTTTATTTTAAAAATAGTTTCTATTCTTCTTCTTTTATTTATTTATTTATTTATTTATTTTTAAAAAAGAATCACCTGAGAGTATTGTTCAAACCCAGATTCCCAGGCCTAAGTATCTATCTGTTTAGATCTGTTTAGCAAGAGCTACAAGTGTCTCTGATGTTCCTATGGGAAACTAACACCACACACACACGCACACTCACACACAGTTTCGACTATGTAATTATTTTTAAGTAATAAAGACTCACCTGAGAGTATTGTTCAAACCCAGATTCCCAGGCCTAAGTATCTATCTGTTTAGATCTGTTTAGCAAGAGCTACAAGTGTCTCTGATGTTCCTATGGGAAACTAACACCACACACACACACACACACTCACACACAGTTTCGACTATGTAATTATTTTTAAGTAATAAAGACCAGCGATGTGGGGCCTAAGTTTATTTCTACATAGAGATTTATAGAGCTCTTATTCTGAGGCTTTCCTAAGTGTGACCACTAGAAAGAAAAGAAATTCTCCCTTCAGGTATAATTGCCTGGAAGCTCCTTGTCCTCTGCATTCTGGAGCCTGCGACAGGGCCTGTTAGAGGTAGTCAGGCAGGCGCCCACCAGAGTTCTTTCCAGGCCACTCACTGCTGTCCTGAGTTGATGATCAGGGAGGAGCACACCCAGGGGGTCGCGGTGTGCCTGGCTGTCACCGCTCAGCTGTCACTGGTTCAAGTGGAGAAGCTGAGCTTCACCAGAACTAAAGGCAGCCACAGACTCTTGCAGGCCAGGCAGCAGGCGCCCTGCCCTTCCTGCCCATTCCTCAGTTGCCACTCTGAATCAGAAACCAAGTCTTGAGTTAGGGACTAACTTGCATTTAAAAGAAAGTGAACATTACCTGCCCTACAGCACTGGAGGTCCAAGAGCAGTCTTCAGTTGCCTCACTCACCTCTTGTTCTCTTTCCTCCTACTACTTTTCTGTTCTTTCCCTCCTTTATAAAAGGAAAAAAATGCTGAGTAAGCTAGTTATTTTCCACAAATGGGGTGGTGCAGTAAAACTAAACTTGAAAGTAAAATTAATCCATGCTATTATTAAAGTGTTAGCAGAGCCATGTCTGAATCATCTGATGTGAGTTTGAGGATGGGTGTTGGGTGCAGGGGTGAGAGGAGGTCAGAAAAAATCACAGATACTGCGCAGTCACACCTTAGCAAGCACAATCTTGCGAAAAGACAAAAGACAATTCTTTTGTCTTCCCCATCCTGGAAGGCTTCACGGGCTCTCTTCTTGATACCGCTCCCAGGTAGCTTTAGGTTTCCTCGGCACACAAGAAAAACAGGAAATCTACAGTAGTCACATAAGCAAAGCTTTAGAAACCAAGAATATTTTAAGTCTTTTTCTCATAGTGGGAATTCCTGAGTTCTGCGGACTTTTGTTAGTGAAGAACTTTTGATATTTTAAATGTGTTCACACATGCACACACACAGAGAGAGACGGGGCGGCGGGGAGAGAGAGAGATCTAAAGATATTACTGGTGTAAAAAAAAGAATGAACCATGTCTTTTACAGCAACATGGATGGAACTGGAGGTCATTATCTTAGGTGAAACAACTCAGAAAGTCAAATACCACATTCTTACTCATAAGTGGAAGCTAAATAATCTGCATACATGGACATAGAAGGTGGAATGATATGCACTGGCGACTTGGAAAAGTGGAGGAGTCAGGGGTGGGCGGATGATGAAAAATTACTTAGTGGGTACAATGTACATTATTGGTGTAAGGGAAACAGTAAATGCCCAGACTTTACTAGTTAAAAAAAAAAAGATATTGCAGGTTAGATTTCAGACCCCTGCAATAAAGTGAATATTGCAATAAAGCAAGTCACACAAACTTTTAGTTTCCCGGTGTGCATAAAACTTATGTTCATGTAATACTGTAGTCTACTAAGTGTGCAATAGCATTAAGTTTGAAAACAAAATTACATACCTTAGTTTAAAAATACTTTATTGCTGACAAATGCTAACAATTGTCTGAGCTTTCCACAAGTTGTATTCTTTTTGCTGGTGGAGAGTCTTGCCTCAATATTGATGGTTGCTGACTGATCAGGGTGGTGGTTGCTGAAAGCTAGGGTGGCAATTTCTTAAAATAAGATGACAATGAAGTTTGATGCATAGATTGACTCTTCCTTCTACAAAAGATTTATCTGTACCATGAGACGCTGTTTGATAGCATCTTTCTTTCTTTCAAAATTGGTGTCAATCTTTTCAAACCCTGCCAAACTTTATCAACTAAGCTGATGTAATATTCTAAATCCTTTTTGTCATTGCCACAATGTTCACAGCATCTTCACTGGGAGTAGATTCCATCTTAAGAAACCACTGTCTTTGCTCATCCGTAAGAATCAACTCCTTATCCTTTAAAATTCTCTCAGAAGATTGCAGCATTTCAGTCATTTCTTCAGGCTCCACTTACAATTCTAGTTCTATGGCCATTTCCATCACATCTCCAATTACTTCTTTCACTTATGACTTGAATCCCTCAAAGTCACTTATGGAGGCTGGAATCAACTTCTTCTAAGCTGCAGTTAACGCTGATATTTTAACCTTCTCCCGTGAATCATGAATGTTTTTAATGGCAACTAGAATGGTAAAGTTTTTTCAGAAGGTTTTCAATTTTCTTTTCCCAGATCTATCAGAGGAATCACTGTCTATCCCTATCAGCTATAGACTTACAAAATGTATTTGTTAAATAAGAAATTGAATTGAGAATTGAAAGTTGAAATTATTTCCTGATGCATGGGCTACAGGATGGATGTTGTGTTAGTAGACATGAAAACATTAATCTACCTGTACATCTCCATCAGAGCTCTTGGGTGACCAGGTATATTGTCAATGTGCAGTAATATTTTGAAAGGTATTTTCTTTCTGAATAGTAGGTCTTAACAGTGGGTTTCAAATATTCATTAAAACATACTCTACACTGATATGCTGTCACTTATAGTACTGCACTTACAGAGCACAGGCAGAGTGTGTTTAACATAATTTTTAGGAATCCTGGGATTTTCAAAACAGTAACTGAACATTGGATCCAACTTAAACTTACCAACTGCGTTAACTCCTAATAAGAGAGTCAGCTTGTCCTTTGAAGCTTTGAAGCCAGGCATTGACTTCTCCTCTCAACCTATGAAAGTGCTAGATGGCATCTTTCTCTACTACAAGGCTGTTTCATCTACATTGAAAATGTTTTGTTTAGTGCAGCCACCTTCATCTATGATCTTGGCTATATCTTCTGGACAACCTGCTGCATCTTCTACAACAGCACTTGCTGCTTCACCTTGCACTTTTATCTTATGAAGATAAGCTCCTTTCCTTAAACCTCATGAACAAAATTCTGCAGCTTCCTTGCCTCTCTCAACCTTCAGAGAATTGAAGAAAGCTATGACCTTACTCTGGATTAGCGTTGGGCTTAAGGGAATGTTGTGGCTGTTTTGATGCATCACTAAACTTTCCACTGTTACTAAAGCTTTCTCCACTAACATTTTAGTAATAAAATACCACAAAAACTTTCTTGCTATTTGCGATCAGGCTGTCTCATTTTCTCATCATTCATGTGTTCAGTGGAGTAGCACTTTTAATTTCCTTCAAGAACTTTTCTTTTTCATTCACAACTTGGCGAATAGCCACATGAGGCCTCTCTCAGCTTTCTACATGCCTTCCTCACTAAGCTTAATCATTTTTAGCTTTTTATGACTTCTCTTTTACTTCAACACTTAGAGGCTATTGTAGGCTTATTAACTGTCCTAGTTTCAATACTGCTATGTCCCAGGGAATAGGGAGGCCCAAGGAGAGGGAGGGTAGCAGGGGACGAGCCGTTGGTTAGAGCAGTCAGAACACACACAGTTTTAAAGTTTCTGTCTTATATGGATGCGGTTCATGGTGTATGGAAACAATTCCAGTAGTAACACCAAAGATCACTGATTGCAGATCACCATAACAGATATAATAGTAATAAAAACTTTGAAATATTGTGATAATTACTAAAGTGTGACACAGAGACTTGAAGTGGGCACATGCTGTTGGAAAGCTGAAACTGATAGACTTGCTCTACACAGGGTTGCCACAAACCTTCAATCTGTAAACACACAATGTCTGTAAAATGCAATAAAGTGAAGTGCAATAAAATGAGGTCTACCTGTATGTATGTACTCATATATATATATGTACACAAACACACATATATTTACATATAAATTTGTGGCACAATTAAATGTTTAGAGTTTATTTGAGGAAGAAAAAATTCATGAATTGGGAAGCACCAAACCCAAAGAAGTTTAGCATTAGGATGACCAAGTGTCAGAGGCAAGTATTTATAAGGCAATTATGGAAGCAAAATAAATAAATTACTTCAGCAGTTACAATATTGCTTTTAGTTTACCTTGTTGGAAAGTCTCTAGTCATATAATCATACTTTATTTCACTGCTTATGACTGAGTTGGGGCAGAAAAACCTCTACCTCCATTCTCTTAAAGTCCTTGCTGGGTACAAAAATTGACATAAGAAAGAGTAACAGGTGAGATGCATAAGATGTTTTATGTGGCATGAGAGCCATGTAAAGAAATGAAGACCCAAAGAAGCAGTTAGAATTAATTACTTACATAGTGGATTAAACAAAGACTAATTGGCTGTGAAGAAGTAGCTAAATTATTTGCTACTGGGCTTAAAAGATAAAACTATTTTAACAAAGTCGCACAGAATTCTTTTGGTTTCAACTTCTCATCCTAAAGACAAGGATGTTGCCTTTCCTTCTAGTATAGAGAGTGTGTGTTTTACATGGGAGTTTCCTCCTCTGCTTTTAAAAAACAGCATTACGATCAAACCCTGCTGTTTTTCTAGTTCCTTTAGCTTAAACATTTAATATGCCAGAATAGCTATTTTAACTCTTTCAATTGGCTGAGCTTAACTTTTGTTTCTAATATAAGCATGTACCAGAAATAGCCCAAGTTAATTTTTACTTATGTTGGTAGTTTGAGCAAGGTTAAGGCTATTTTTAAGACCCAGTTGGTTATGTTTGCTCAGGGATTTGTCAGGCCCAGTCTCCATTTTAATATTATGTATGTGTGTGTGTATGGAGACTATGTATATATGTATTCATATATATGTCTAGTTAAGCAATCATTTTTACAATAGAAAAATTAGAAAAATATAGATAAGCAAAGATAAGAATGACTAATACCTAATTGTATTATCTACAGATACACATTATTAACATTTCCCTCAAATTCTTGCACTTCTCCAGCGCACAGGCACTCTCCTAACATAGATATCCTCCGTCTACAGAAATTTAGCCAATTGGCCCAGTTTCAAAGGAATTTATTTAGTTAGATAATAAAGCGATTGTACATACATTTGTTTGTGGAGTAAAGAAATGAATGGGCTGGGCGCGGTGGCTCACGCCTGTAATCCCAGCACTTTGGGAGGCCAAGGCGGGTGGATCACCTGAGGTGGGGAGTTCGAGACCAGCCTGACCAACATGAAGAAACCCTGTCTCTACTAAAAATACAAAAATTATCTGGGTGTGATGGCGCAGGCCTTTAATCCCAGCTACTCAGGAGGCAGGAGAATCACTTGAACTAGGGAGGTGGAGGTTGCGGTGAGCCAAGATCAAGCCATTGCACTCCAGCCTGGGCAATAAGAGCGAAATTCCGTCTCAAAAAGAAAAAGAAAAAGAAAGAAAGAAAGAAATGAATGAAGTGTATAATAGGAAAATGATGGGTGAAGTGGTGAAATGCCTGAGGAAGCTGGGCTGTGTGAGAACAGAGGGAATTCTCTTATTTTGCACTTACCCTACCATCATTCCTGTCTATGTAAATTTTTTTTTAACAAAAAGGTAAATAAGCCAGGCTTGGTGTGTTTACAAGTAGTCCTACCTACCCTAGAGGCCAAGGCAGGAGTAACACTTGAGGCCAGGAGTTGGAGGCTATAATACAGTCTGAACTCATCTGTGAATAGCCACTATATTCCAGCCTGGGCAACATAACATGACCCTATCCCTGAAAAAAAGTCCACACTAATATTTTAGAATTTGCATACCATAAGTTTCTGTTACAAGTATTCTAGGGGATCCACAGACAACATGCAACAAATGGGTGTAGCTGTGTTCCAGTGAAACTTTATTTACAAAAGTAGGCAGTGGGATAAATTTGGCCTGTGGGATGTAGTTTGCTGACCTTGGATTAGGTAAATGTAATGCAACAACGTGCAAGGGACTATCACCAGCCCAGGTATCGTTATCTTACAAGTTATGAAACAATTCCAGAATCCCAATCCGATTGTCTACTTTTAAGGTATTTGGGTCAAACAGCATGTAAAAATCCTCACTAGAGCAGAGATACCAACAAAGAGTGTGTTTACTCCATTATCTGAATATCAACCAAGTGAGTTTCTGCCTGGGTTCCTGGGCAATGCATTGACATGTCTGCTCAACTAATTGTCTGTCTCCCAACAACATAGCACTCCCCATAGCTCCTCCTAGATAAGCCATAGAGTAACAAGTGGTGATGGAACATAATCAGTGGTAATGAGGAAGAGCCTGGTCTGGCTTGGGGGACACCTGCTTAGGTTGGCAGGTCCCTGTGGGTGAGCAAGAAAGCCTAACATTTGGATGTATGTCATGATGACTAAAGCTAGTCTGAGTGGGGCAGGCAATGGTGAAGATCATAAATACAGGACTTTACAGGGATATTTCTGCTTGCATTTGCTAGACCTGACCTGTTCATCCCAGCACAGATTAAGAAACAGCGCAATGATCATGGATGTATCACACAGCTATGCCGAAAAGATAAGCCCTTGCAGGCACTGCCATCTTGTGGTAAGATTTGGTAATTTATTTGGTAATACATGAATGATGGAATTTTCCTGCAGAAAGTGATTTATTGATATTGATGTAGAATTTTTAGAATTATTGATGTTAATATAGAGTTTGCAGAAATTCATCATAAATTTTGTTATAAAAATATAAATATTTTCAAATCAAAGTTATTGCTCAAACATTTGCATTATCATATTTAATATATATTAAGTTTATTATAATATATTGTAAATTTAAACTTTTGTGTATTTATTAAACATTATTTATTATTACTACACATAATATTTGTGTAAATATTTATTATAAAATGAATGTTTAATATATTAATTATATTAATAAAATAAGTGTTGATAAATAGTATGTAATTACAGTAAAAATAAATTTATAATAAAATTTAAGTTGTAATACGGAAGCAATTCACATATATAAGTAAAACAACACATTGACAATGTTGCCTTTATGTATTTTATAATGTGAACATTGTCTACGATGTAGGTTCTTTAAAGTTTGTTCGCAATAATGAGACAAATGGTAAGGTCTTAAATTCCCATGAGGATAATATGTTTTTATGTGATTTCTCCTTCCAAGGAAAGACACTTGGATGTGTATAGCTTTTGTGGGAAATGATGACAGGAAGCCAAGGAAAAAAGAGTAAGCCAGGGACAATGAAAAAGCCAAAAAGGTGAATTAATGAGTTGGTACCATTGTGGGCAACCAGAGATCAATACTAAAGAGGATATTCTGAAGAAATACATAGAATGCATTTCCTAATTGTCTCCTAGAGGGACAATGTGGGCCAGTGGTCCCCAACCTTTTTGGCACCAGGGGCTTGTTCTGTGGAAAACAATTTTTCCATGGAATTGGTGGAGGGGTATGGTTTTGGGATGAAACTGTTCCACCTCAGATCATCAGGCATTAGATTCTCACAAGGAGGGCACGACCTAGATCCCTTGGATGTGCAATGCATAATAGTGTACAAGCTTGTGTGAGAATCTAATGCTGCTGCTGATCTGACAGGAGGCAGAGCTGAGGCCTTAGTGCTGTCTCCCTGCTCACCTCCTGTATGGCCCAGTTTCTAACAGGCCACGGTCTGGGGGTTCAGGACCCCTGATGTGGACTATTTATCCAACAACCCACAGTTTCCATTGGTTGAGACTTGTCCCTAGGGACTTTAACTATTTTGAATTTACAAGCTGCCCTTGGGCAAAATAGACACCCTTTCACAGCTTGGAGAAATACCTGAGTGAGAAAAGGAGAAAGACCCTCCACAGAGGACATAGCAGCATGCTGGGACTGTCTACCATGGGTGCACTGCTAAATGGATTTGAGAATAGAAGCAAGTGGCAGAACGAGCAGACATGAGTTTTGGCAATAACAAGCTGAGGATTTGGGGAGTGTGGTAGACTAATCTGCATAACCTATTTAGACAAAGACTTGTGTTAAAAATGTAAAATTCTGGATTAAAAATGTTTAATATTTTCAAAAGCAATATTAAAAATCGACTACTTTGTCATGAATGATCTTAATGACCAAATTCCAAGGGAATGTGGGAGACCAAAAAGTTAAGTGGAGTACTGAAGCTGTTTTTTCCTAATAGCATTTGCCAGACACGGGAATGAAACCTTCAGTTTGGAAGGCATTTATGAAGAGGCCAGAAGTCAAAGACCAGAGCTTGTCTAAAGTAAAGAGTCTAGTAGGAGGCCTCCTTTAGATGTTAAAAGACTAAACCAGTGATTCTTAATACTTGCTGCACATAAACATCAATTGGGGTTCTCCTTAAAAACTTGAACTCTGATCCATCACCAGAGACTCTGATTTAGTAAGTCTAGAGTTGAGGGTGAGAGTGAGTGTTTTTTTAAAGCCTCGTCCCACCTCCAGGTGGTTCCAATTGCAGTCAAGGATGCAAAGAACTGGAGTAAATGTTCAGAGCAAGTGTGAACTAGAACTAGCAGGGCAAGCAGGTTTAGGATTGGCTAGCTGGAATAATTTCAGTGGAGGGATTGTTCTTACTTTTGGTATTTGACCTTTGGGTGCATAGGGCAGATGGACAGTGGCCCAGAGTGTGAGAGCCAACAGAGAAAGTGGTAGGTTGTGGGTTCCAGGTTGGTTGGTTTGCATATGAAAGGCACACTTGCAGGAGAATCACTTAGTATCTCTAAGAACTGGCTAGCCCTGGGAGGATCAGTCTCTCCAGGATCAGCAAAGCCCCAAGATGTCAAAATCTTTAAATAGGGAAATTAGAAAATGTGGTAATTACAGGGTTACATATTTCGGATGGCCCATGAAGTCAAGCCAAGAGCTTAGCATGAAACACCCAGAATAGTCAAAGTGACCTGAGAATGAAGAACAAAACTGGAGGCATCACACTTCCTGATTTCAAAATGTATTACAAATTTACAGTAATTAAGACTGTATGGAACTGGCATAAAAATAGACATATAGATGAATGAAACAGAATAGACAACTCAGAAATGAAATAAAATATTTTGAAAATATATTGAAAAGGTGCTCAACATCACTAATAATCAGAGAAATGCAAATCAAAACAACAGTGATATATCACCTCCTACCTATTAGGATGCCCATTATTAAAAAATACACGAGCATTGATAAGGATGTAGAGAAATTGGAATCCTTTCACACTGTTGAGAATGTGAAATGGTGTGGCAACTCTGCAAAACAGTATGGAGGTTTCCCAAAAAATTACCTATTATATGATCCAGCAATACCACTCCTAGGAATATATTCAAAATAATAAAAATCAGAATCTTGAAGAAAAATCTGCACCCCCATGTTCACTGTAGCCTTATTCACAATAGCCAAGATATGAGAAAACACAAATGTCCATCAACAGATAAATGAATAAAGAAAATTTGGTGTGTGTGTGTGTGAGAGAGAGAGAGAAAGAGACAAAGAAAGAGAGAGAGAGAGTATTATTCAACTTTAGAAAAGAAATATGTTCTGTCATTTGAAACAACATGGATAAACCTGAAGGACATTATGTTAAACCAATAAAACCAGTTACAGAGGACAAATATTGCATTACCTCACCTATATGTGGAATCTAAAATGGTCAGACTCATAAAAGCAGAAAATAGAATGCTGATTGCCAAGATTTCGGGGGGAGGGAAATGAGGAGTATATTCAATGGGTATGAAGTTTCAGTCATAAAGATAAGTAAATTCTAGAGATCTACTGTACAACATAATGGCTATAGTTAAAAATACTGTATTATACACTTGAAAATGTGCTAAGAGGCTAGATCCATGTTACGTGCCGTTACAAAACATAAGCAAATAACAACAGCAACAACAAACAGGCACAAGGAAACTTTTGGAGGGGAT
>NW_012117488.1:2175016-2233522 GCF_000951035.1 Colobus angolensis palliatus
AAGAGCAAACAGGTCTACTGATCTAACAACTCATCAGGAACCCATGAGTTCTAAAGGTGAAACTCCTGACTGTGGCAGTAACTCACTTAGTTTATAAATTCTGGCCAGTTCCTGCCAAGATCATCCTATGTTTAACCCCAAGCTCCTGTATCCTTTCTACCTCCCTACTTTTGAATGTCCTATGGTTCTCTATGGTATGCATTCTTCCTTGCTGCAACAAGCAAAGAAATCTAACTTTTTCCTCATGTATTTTGGTTTTTATATGTTTAAAATATAAATAGAAAAATAAAAGAAGAAAAAACCTTATAAATTTGAGTTGAAAAATAAAATTACATCTATGTCCATGTGGGCGTAGATATAGATATTGGTTTAGACCACTAAAAGACTCTTGAAGCAATAGCACTCTAGTATTAATGAGTAAATCCAGCATCCATATTTTTGTTTGCAAATAATTTTTACCCATTTTAAGGAAAAGAAAACAAAACAGTGCTCCTTGGAGAAATCTCAGGTTCCAGAAATAGGGAGAAAACACAAGGTATGTCTGTGACATATTCCTGTGACAGAAAGCAAAAGCTCACTCAAAGATTAAGATTATCACATGAAAAAGGGACAGAAGCTAGTTTACAGACACTCCCTGCAGACAAATTCCGGACAATGAGAACATCAAAAGAATCATGACTATCAGTAATTATAATCACAACATCTGAGCAAGGTTCTAGATCCAGTTGCCAGTCCATGGCCAACAGAGGAGAAAGAAAAGGCAAACTACACCATGTGTAAACAGGGAAGCAGATCCTGAGGGACATAAAAACATGATCTGGATTTTTGAAAACATCAATGTGATTTGAAAATGAATAATTTTCAAACTAGCTTTCTAGATTGAATTCTAACAGATATACAAATACAAAGTGTAAACCTTGTTTTGATCCTGGTTCAAAACTATCAATATCTGTAAATTGAATACCTACAGAAGTATGTTTAAAGACAAAAGGGAAATTTAAATATGGGCAGATTATTAAGTTATATTAGAGAATTATTATTACTATTAACTTTCCTAGGCATGCTAATAGCAATGTGTTTATTTAGTCAAATATACTTATCCTAGGGAGATGCATGCTGAAGTAGTTAACAATGAAGTATGACAACGTCTTCGAATTACTCTTAAATGGTTCATCATAGAAAGTGTGCAGAGAGAGAATAAGTTTGTCAAAATATTAACAAATTTTTAATCCTGATCAAAGTTATGTGGGTGTTCATGGCTCTATTCTTTTTACTCTATTGTATGTGTAAAATATTTCTATTTACAATGTTGAGAAGGAGAAAAGAATTGTCCTACTGCACGAAGACATTCTTGCTGTGTTAAAAATATTTAAAAGGCATGGTGGCTGTGAACCTAAAACTGCTCTAAAAGTAGTGTGTTAAAAAACAACAACAAAGACCATTTACTTACTGCTTCTGAACTGCTATATGCAATAGATATAAAGGAAACGCTCTCATAGTCCAACAGGCCCAGAAATCTGAATATCCACTGATACGGAACCATCTTTTTGTCCTCCAAAAGAGTACCTCTAAGGTACTCTAATTTCTTTTTCTTTTAATGTATCTCCTCCTTTTACCTTTGCCCTTAGGCCCATACCCACCCCCCATCCCCAATTTCTACTGTCTTATATAATGTTATTCCTTTGGAGCCAACGCTAGGTGACAGCTACCTAGGCTCATAAACTCATCTACAGCCTTAGGTGCTTTGCACTGTTCTCTGGTTTTTAAGCATGAAAGTGACTGACTATTTATTGGAAGACCTTAGGGTTTTTCCAGTGAACTTATGTCAACACAACCTTGCAGATTGAGAGGCCTTGCTCCTTAGACAGATGATGAAGCTGCTCCCTGCACTAATCTGCTGCTGTTATCCCATTAGCAAATGTTAGCTAAGTATTTACTCTGCACTGGGCACCGTGCTGTGTGTTAGGAAGTCAAACAAGTAATACATGATCTCTACCTCTAAAAAGGTTCCAGGTAACTAGGAAGTTACAGAGTAGAAGCTGTTAAGCTCCACAAGTAGCTTTCTAGGACTTTCACCACAAGCAAGCAGTGTGTGTCTAGGATCTGCTACAAAGGTGTAATTATTCTCCTCTTGATCTATGGTTGACACATGCATTCCTGTCACCATCAAAGCGTTTTTAAAATGGCTGTTTCCACAAGACACGCTTTTACAGTTTTGTTGGTCATTTTGCCCCGGTGACTCTGTGGGCAGTCCGGACAGCACGGTTTTGTAGAGCATGCCCAGAATCCTGAGTTGAACTCAGCATGACTCTTGCTTCATTCCTCCCATTGGCTCTTTCCAACTCCAACATGGCTTTGGAGATTCAGTCCACACATGGCAGAGACTAGGTGCTGATTAATTGTTGGCCTAAGCTTTTTATTTTCAAAGCTTAATTTGAATCACTTTGAGTAAAATTTAACCAAAAAACCATTATATTCCTTCGTGGTGAGCTGCTGTAGTAATCAAGTGATACTTCTTTTATATTTATTGATTTAGCCTGAATGAGTCTCTTCTGCAACTGGTTACTTTTCAGAAGGAGAGCATCTTTGTTATCTTGGTGCGGCAAAGATGTTTTTAAGAAGACTCCAAAAAAAATCACACATGATAGAGGGAAAATTGTTGAATTTCTTTTCATTAAGAGAATCTCCCAATCCATAAAATTCAGGTGATTTGGCAAAGCTAGTTACAGCACCTAAAACTGATGTAATGTCTACATCTGGGTATATGTAGAATATTCAACATTATAATATATATACACACATGTATATGTGATAAAATTAATAAAAAGTTGACAGATTTTGAAAGAAATTTTAAATGTATTAAACCTAGCAAAGAAGTAATATCTAGAACATTCAGGGGACACCAACAAATTTACAATCAATAAAAACAAAAAGCTAATTAAAACGGTGACAAGCAACAAATTTATGTTAATATAAATTACATATAGTTTTGTATTCATAGAATGAAAAAACCTGAAAACTGGTAAATGTATAGTGTTCAACCCTACTACTGTTAAAAAGTAGGTCTGACACCACTTTGTACCCATCATACGAGAAAGTAGAGTCAGAAAACAGTAAGCGTCAGCAAAAAGATACCGAAAAAGAACATTTATTCCTCTGGTGGAAGAAGAAATGGTGTATTATTTTTAGAGAGCAATCTGGCAATACTTATCCCATAACTGTACTTTCAACTACTGGATGTTGATGCCAGAACAATTGTTTCCAAGTCCTCTACAGGGACACACACATGCATATGCATCTTTGCCAGGCGTTATTGAAGCATCCTAGATGCCCATCACTACAGAGTGGATAACTAGCATGCTGGATGGACAAATCTTAAACAATACAATAATGAGTGAAAAAGTTGTAAATGTATTGTATATCCCATTTAATACAAATACATAATGCATGTGCACATATACAACCCATATTATTATTCCCTTTTTACTCATGAGGAAGCAGAAACTCAGAGAGGTTATGTGATCTGCCTAAGGTCAAACAGTTAGTAAGTGGCATAGCTGGGATTTGAATGCAGGTCTGTATAACTCTGAATCTCATACACTATATTCTTTGCTATCTGTTCACATATTAAGAAATAAGTGAAGCTACCAAAAATAAGTTCATTTTTTTTTTTTTTTTACTCCATTCTGCAGTTCTCCATCATTGACCACTATAGTTCCTTTGGTAGCCTGAATGATGCCCCTTAGATATGCCCACATCCTGACCTCCAAAACCTCTGAATATTTCCTTGTATGGTAAAAGAAACTTTACAATTGTGTCCTAGTCAAGGATCTTGAGATGAGGGGATTCTCCTGCATTACCCAAGGGGGCACAATGAAATCACAACGGTATTTATACAAAGGATGTAGGAGAAGTCAGAGAGAAGTAGAAGACATGATGATGAAACAAGAGGTGGAAGTGATCCCAGGAAGGGGCCATGATCAAGGAGTGCAGGGGCCTCTAAGGGCTGAAAATGGTGAGGAAATGGATTTTCCCCTAGAGTCTCCAGGAGGACTCAACACCTTGACTTCCCTCTATAACTAAGAGATTAAGTTTGTGTTCTTTTAAGCTACTAACTTTGTGATAATTTGTTAGAGTGGCAACAAGAAATTAATATAGTTAGTAATAATTCAGACTCACGTCATGATATTTCTGTTAGTGGTGGAAGAGATCTGAGTTACCCTGAGTTACTGATAACATATTCATGGGGGTCTGCAGCAACTTCAGCCCTTGTATTCTCAGAAGAAAGAATTTGATTGAGGGGCATAAGGCAGAAAAAGAGACTAAGGCAAGTTCCAGAACAGAAGGGGAAGTTTATTAAAAAGGCTTTAGAAGAGGAAAGAAAGGAAAGAACCCTTAAAAGAAATACAAGTGGACACCTGAAGGTCAAATAGAGAAAAAGAGCCTTTAACCTTGATCCTAGGGCTTGATAGGCTGATCTCTTTCCCAGGATTCTTCCCTTAGGGTGGGCTCCCTGCATGTTCAGTGCTCTTCTTACCCTTGGGAACTGAGCACGTGCAGTGTGTTTAGGAAGTGGTGTGCATGCCCATCTGAGGCTTTCTTCCCTATTCTGTGGAGTGTACCTGGAAGGCCATATTTCACCACTTTGTCTCTTAACTGCATGCCCAGGAAGTTGCTTCTCCCTGGGGTCTGAATTTAGTTAACATTTTAATGTTAACAGGTGTGGGCCATCAGGAAAGTGTCTCTCCCTAACACCAGCTGCCAATTTATCACTTTCAGAAATGCAATGTGAAAATTGCTTATGTATCACGGAACATTTCTACTGCACTGGGGAAGAGGCCTCTCCTGTCCCACTCATGCCTATCTATCTACCTGTAACATTTCAAGCTTTCGTAGGAGTAGTAGTTATGTTTCTAATAAGGTGCAACAGGTGGGTAATGCCAAGTTTGAAAATGGAATTTGCATTTCTTGATTCCCTTAGTGCTAGGCTCTTTCCATTGCATCTTACAGTCAACAAGTGTAAATATCTGAAATAATAGGTACAGGGAATTTAAAAGACAAGTAAAACATAGACATTAAAAGTGGATAGCTTGTTTCCAGGGGAGCACAGGCATGAACACCAGGCGTAGAAACCAAATAATTTCTGTGATTCTGTTGCAGTGAATATTCGAAGATATACAAAGAAACCTTTTCTGTGCTTAAACTCATACTGGCTATTTGTGATGCAGGACAATTCAGGTTTGATTCAACTGCACTAGCAATGCTATCTGTATATACTGACGTGCCCTTGATATGAATTACTTCTATAGTGCAAGGATAGTAAAAAGAATGCTGTTACTGAGATTACTGTAATACTGTACAAAAGTACTGGATTTGAAATCAGAATGGAGTTCAATTCTCAACTCTGCCATTAGCTCTGTGACCTGAAAAAGGCTCTGATATGTATGATATACACCACTCTATGTAAGATTTCTCACCTGTGCAATAGTGCATAGTCCATTACAGCTGTTCTGTGTTACACTAAGCCATGCAGTGCTCTCCTGAGTAGATGGTGCTGTCCTAACAGACAGTGGTCGGAAGTCAGGAAGAGGAGCCTTGACATTCATCAAGTGCCTCCTGTGAGCCATGCTCCACACCTCACCTCTGTTGTGTTGGTCAATATTCACAATATAAAAGGTTACATTATAATACATATTTTACAACTGAGGAGACAGATACCCAGAGAGCTCAAGTAACACACTCAAATTCATGGAGCACTTGCTACTTAGAACCAGTTCTGCTGACTTGAAATGTGGTCTGTGACACTGTCATCACTTACCTAAAGATTAAATAATAGTGACTCACACCCTGACAACACTTTTCAGGTTCCAGACACTTCCACACTCATTAGTTAATTTAAAACCATCAAGAACCTCGTATCAAAGCCAAGACACAACAGAAACAGGCTCAGATATATTTAAGAAACCTGTCCAAGGTAACACAGTTAGGAAATGATGGAGATGGTGGAACCTGAATTCAGGACTCTGACACCATGCCCTTTCCACTATGCCCTGGCACCCTACTCTACCACCACTAAAGGGAACTTGGATAAATTACTTAACATCTCTAAACTTCAGTTCCCTCTATTAGAAGCTCTTAATTATAATACCTGTCCGTGAAGTCATCCTGAGGATTAGAGAAGTCTTAGGAAGTATTCTGCAAGTGTTTATGAACGTACAAATGACAGGAGTATTTCAGCTTCCTTTGAGCAATGACCATCTGTGTCATCCAATTTAGTTCCTTACTTAAAAGTTTAGACAGGACGATTATATCAAATTGGGGATACACACTTCTATAATGCTGGCAGAGGATGAGGGCTCAATAAACATGTGTTTTCTGTTGTTGGTAGGAAAATAGCCATTGATCAATATCTGTTCAGAAAGATAAACGTAACAAATGCTCTAGTCATGGATAGCAGCATTTAGGGCAATAGCCAGTCTATCAACTGGTGTTGAAACCCTAATACTGTATTCCTGCCTTTCTGCGCTCGGGAAGAATCCTTTTGTCCTGAATGAAGTTTAGTGTAATATTGAACCTGCTGTGGGAAGGAAAAACCCAGATCAAATTAACTGAAAAACTGTGTTAGGACAGGTCATACAAAGCAGTCTTCCCAGTGATATCCCCTGTGATATTGGTAAGTGAAGACATTTGGTGGTTAGCAGACACATCCTCATCCACAAGAAAGAACTGTGTGCCACAGCAAACTGGCGGTGTCATTGAGTTCCCACTACCTGAATGTGCCCGTCGTATGGAGTCACATGAAATATATGCTGGTTTTTAAAAATGAGATTGACATAGTTTTTGTAATCATCCAACTTTCTTTCAGAGCAATTGGATGAACATTTTTTGTAAATTAAAAGTCAACCTCTTTTGCTTTGTCTAGGACAATATATGTATAGTATGTGAAAAGAGAAGGAAGAGCGAGGACGAAAGGAGAAGCAGGAGAAGGGGAAGAAGATATTCAGGAGAAGAGAAAGGAGATAAAGAGAATCATTTCAAAATGATAAATGTTTTAACTCAAGAGAAAGACAAAATATTTCTGAATTCTTATGTACATAAATATCAGAGCCTTAAAATAAATTCTCCACAAATTTCAAAGGGGTGAAGTCATATAGAGTATATCTTTGGACACAATAAATTAAGCTAAGAATCAGTAATGAGAAAGAACTAGAAAAATATCCACATGTTTCAAATGACCCATGTGTCACAAAAAAGTTACAATGAGAATTAGAAAATATTTTGACCTCTTCTTTGCAGTGATAAATGAGCATATTGTTCCTTAATTAGTGAAACAGTCTCTGGGTTTATTTTGTGGTCCCTAAAATTCAGGGCATACTTCTGCTCAGTTCAAAAAACCCAGCGTGGTACTTTCACACCTAATGTGAAATGTCTGCTTTAATAGAAACACATTCTGAGAATCAAGATCGAATCTCCATTTGTATAACAGTAATAACCCCCCATTCTCTCTCAAGTTCTTGTTGGTTACAAACCAGGTTTATATTTTAGAATAACAGTGGAAGAAATCTTTGTAACACAGTTATCAATTGCTGACTGGGGCAGGAAGGAAGGTCTTCTTAAATGTAATTTTCCATATGCTAATATAAGAGTTTATGAGTAAAGACAATGCTGTACTCAAAATACTTCCCCAACCTGATGTATTGTTACATATCAACTTGATAGAATTGAAAAAGTTTACTTTCAAGATCTTATTAATAATTAGCTAAAAGAACAACTTTGAGAAATTTTTCCTTTAATGATAAATAAATGTATTTGTCGCTGAATTTTTTAGAGTAGGACTGTAATTCACTTTGATTATGAGTTAATAATGTAGATATTAAAAATGAACCACAGATTAATCATTAATTTTGTTTATGAACAATATTTAAATCACAGATGGTGTATTTTAAAAAGACATTATCGAAATGTTTTAATTAGACATTTTGAAATATATAGGATCATTTTAGCTTATTAAAAGTAATAGAAATAATTTAAATTTGTGTATGTTCCCAAAGTTGCTTCTTTCATCAAGCCTTTATCATGCATAGACGCTGGAGTTGAAAGACATGAGTTTGAGTCCTAGCTCTGCCATGCACTAGTTGTATGCTTAAACGCTGAGTATGCTTCCTTACTGGTTATATGTGTATAATGGTGATACCTAGAAAGATTTTTTTTTTTTTTTTTGAGTCTCACTCTGTCACCCAGGCTGGAGTGCAGTGGTGCAGTCTTGGCTTACTGCAAGCTCTGCCTCCCAGGTTCATGCCATTCTCCTGCCTCAGCCTCCTGAGTAGCTGGGACTGCTGGCGCCCGTCACCACTCCTGGCTAATTTTTTTGTATTTTTTTAGTAGAGATGGGGTTTCACTGTGTTAGCCAGGATGGTCTCGATCTCATGACCTAGTGATCTGTCTGCCTCGGCCTCCCAAAGTACTGGGATTACAGGCATGAACCACCCCGCCTAGCCAGGGTTATTATTTTTTTAATCAAATTCTGTAATGACTAAGAAAATTTTTTATGAATTATAAATGTAAATTGGTACTGAATACTAATAAATAACAAAACAGATTTATTAATTTTAAGTTCTAATAGAAGCTATTGGCCTTAGAAGGCAAAGAGAATACTTCCATTTTAAGTTTTCCCTGTTATGTTAGCATATTGAGAGCAAAGAATATTTAAAACACTCAGTAAATGAAAGTCAGCATTCTCTAGAGGGACAGGATTAATAGGACACATATATATATATGAAAGGGAGTTTATTAAGGAGTATTGGCTCACACAATCACAAGGTGAAGTCCCACAATAGGCCGTGTGCAAGCTGAGGAGTAAAAATGCCAGTCCAAGTCCCAAAACCTCAAAAGTAGGGAAGTGACAGTACAGCCTTCAGTCTGTGGCCGAAGACCTGAGAGTCACTGGCAAATCAGTGGTGTAGGCCCAAGTGTCTAAAAGCTGAAGGACTTGGAGTTCAATGTTCAAGGGCAGAAACCATCCAGCATGTGAGGAAGATGGATGCCAGAAGACTTAGCTAGTCTAGTCCTTCCACATTCCTCTGAATGCTTTTATCCTGGCCATGCTGGCAGCTGATTAGATGGTACCCAACCAGATGGAGGGCGGGTCTGCCTCTCCTAGTCCACTGACTCAAATGTTAATCTCCTTTGGCAACACCCTCACAGATACACCCAGGATCAATACTTTACATCCTTCAATCCAATCAAGTTGACACTCAGTATTAACCATCACAAGTCCATCCCTTGTCAAATTGAACCCATACATATCTCCTGAAATCACACATATTTTTTAAATAAAGAAAATAGTAAGTTCATAATTACACCTAACATAATACAACTCACTATCCTTTGTACAATGGGAAACACACCAATCCCCAATCCAAATGCTATTACACAAAGTTAACAACACTTAAATGCTGATATGAAGTCAATAAATCTTATGTCACATGACAAATGAAAAAAGGAAATAAAATGAAGATATTTTATTAGTACAAGTATACACATGTACAACCATGTACTTAACAAAATAAGGAGATACTCACAACAATTACAGTCCTCATTTCTGCAACTGGTCACATGGTAGTAGCTAGTATTGATGACTACCTTCTTCTACTACCCATTTTGTATTTGCTTTGCGTTCAGCAAGCACCTCAGCAGGTCGTTGTTTTTTACCTGGTGAAGTGACCCAAACCTTTATTCCTGAAGGGTCTAGGCCATTTGTAGTCCTGTGTGAATTGGGCTGTTGTAGTTTCCCATTGACCTTAATCACAGGGCATGATAATCCTAAGAGATTCCTCTAAAGAATCTCACATGCATACTCTTCCTTACCTCTCTTGTGGAGTAGTAAACTGATTTCATCTTGATAGTCTGGCTCAATCTCCCCAGCCCACACTGTAACTCCCTTCTTAGCCTGTTGACTCAGAGGTAGAAGGAGCCCAAAATGTCCAGGTGACAATCTTAACTTTCAATTTAATGGAGTCGCTGTTGCGTCTCCTGGCGACAGCATTCCTCCCTCTGTAACAAAGACCTCTGGGCCAGCAGAAGGTAATGTCACGGGAACAGGAAGCAAAAATTTTGCTAGTGGGTCACTAGGGGTGATGGTGAGTGGTGCCACTTCCACTTCCACCCCTTGATTCCTGGACCTGTCAATCCTGGTTATGGGAGAAACAGTACTATATATTGGACGCTGACTCAGAGCATACATGGCCTTCTGGAGAACTTTGCCCCAGCCCTGCAAAGTATAGTTACCTAGTTGGCATTGTAATTGTTACTTCAGGATGCCATTCCACCGTTCTATCAATCCAGCTGCTTCAAGATGATGGTGAACATCGTAAAACCAGGAAATTCCATGAGCATGAGCCCACTGCTGCACTTCTTTAGCCTCAAAGTCAGTGCCTTGGTCAGAGGCAATACTATATGGAATACCATGACGGTGGTTAAGGCATTCCTTGAGTCCACTGATGGTATTCTTGGCAGAAGTATTGCGTGCAGGATAGGCAAACCCATATCTGGAGTAAGTGTATTCCAGTGAGGACAAACCACTGCCCTCTTCATGATAGAAAAGGTTCAATATAATCAACCTGCCACCAAGTAGCCGGCTGATGACCCCGAGGAATGGTGCCATATCGAGGGCTCAGTGTTGGTCTCTGCCACTGGCAAATTGGGCACTCAGTGGTGACCATAGCCAGGTCAGCCTTGGTGAGTGAAAGTCCATGTTGCTGAGCCCATGCATAACCTCTATCCCTGATACCATGGCCACTTTTTTCATGGGCCCATTAAGCAATGACAGGGTGGCTAGGGAAAGAGGCTGAGTGGTGTCCACAGAACGAGTCATCCCATCCACTTGATTATTAAAATCTCCCTCTGCTGAGGTCACCCATTAATGAGCACTCACATGAGATACACATATCCTCAGTTTTGACCACTCAGAGAGATCCATCCACATACCTGTTCCCCCAATTTTTTTTTGTCATCAATTTTCCAATCATGCTTCTTCCAAGTCCCTGACCATCTAGCCAAACCACTGGCTATAGCTCATCAATCAGTATATAATCATACATCTGGCAATTTCTCCTTCCATGCAAAGTGCACACAAGCTGCACTGCTTAATTTTCTGCCCATTGGGAGGATGTCCCTTCACCACTGTCCTTCAGGGATTGAAAGGGGCTGTAGTGCTAGAAAGGGGCTATAGTGCTGCAGCTGTCCACTTTCTGGTGGTGCCTGCATATCATGCAGAATCTGTAAACCATGCCCTTGTCTTCTCTTCTGTCAACTGATCATAGGGAACTCACCGTGAGGTCATCAGTGCAGGCTGGGGGAGAGAAGGCAGGGTGACAGCAGTGGTGACCATGGGCATTTCAGCGTCTTTGTCTTGTAACTTACTTGTGCCTTCAGGACCTGCTTGAGCCTGATCACGAATATACCACTTCCATTTGATGATGGAATGCTGTTGTGCACAACTCATTTTATGGCTAGATGGGTCAGAAAGCACCCATTTCATGATAGGCAGTTCAGGTCACATGGTGACTTGATGACCCATAGTCAAATGTTCAGTTTCCATCAAAGCTCAGTAACAGGCCAAGAGCTGCCTCTCAGAAGGAGAGTAGTTATCTGCAAAAGATGGCAAAGCCTTGCTCCAAAACCCTAGAGGCTTCCACTGTGATTCACCTATGGGGACCTGACAAAGGCTTCAAACAGCATCCCTATCTGCCACTGACACCTCTAGCACTATGCTAGGTCATCTGTCTTAAGTGGCAGAGCAGCTTGCACAGCAGCCTGGACCCATTGGCAAGCCTTCTCCTGTTCCGGTCCTCACTCAAAACTGGCAGCCTTTCAGGTCACTTGATAAATGGGGCAGAGTAATACACCCAATGAGAAATGTGTTGCCTCCAAAATCCAAATAGGCCCACTGAGGATTGCACCTCTTTCTTGGTTGTAGGAGGGGCCAAATGCAGAAACTTATCCTTCACCTTAGAAGAAATATCTCAACAGGCCTCAGTAAGTTCAGTGTGATTGCTACTTCTTGCTCACTGGATCCAATCAGCATAATGTCATCAAAGTAATGGACCCGTGTCATATCTTGTGGAAGACAAAAGCAATCAAGATCACTCCAAACAAGATTATGACACAAAGCCAGAGAGTTGATATACCTCTGAGGTAGGACAGTAAAGGTATATTGTTGGCCTTGTCAACTGAAGGCAAATTGCTTCTTGTGGGCTTTATGGACAGGAATGGAGAAAAAGGCATTTGCCAAATCAATGGTTACATATCAAGTACCAGGAGATGTGTTAATTTGCTCAAACAATGAAACCACCTCTGGTACAGCAGCTGCAATCGGAGTCACTACTTGGTTAAGCATACAATAATCCACTGTCATTCTCCAAGATTCATCTGTCTTCTGCACAGGCCAAGTAGCAAGTTGAATGGGGATGTGGAGGGAATCACCACCACTGCATTTTTCAAGATCTTGATTGTGGCACTAATCTCTGCAATTTCTCCAAGGATGCAATATTGTTTTTGATTTACTATTTTTCTAGGCAGAGGCAGCTCTAATGGCGTCCATTTGGCCTTTCACACCATAAGAGCCCTCACTCTGCCATTCATGGGGCCAATGTGGTGGTTCTGCTAGCAGCTAAGTATGTCTTTGCCAATTATGCATTCTGAAACTGGGTAAATGACCACAGGATGAGTCCAGGGACCTACCGGACCCACTGTAGGTTGGAGCTGATCTAAAACTTCATTAATTACCTGACCTCCATACTAGCTCCTACTTTAAGTGGAAGACCACAATAACATTTTGAGTCCCCTGCAATTAATGTCAGCTCAGAGCCAGTGTCCAGTAGTGAAATGGGAGAGTCCACTGAGCCCCATCACAGGATGTATGACAGGGTGTGTCTCATCTTTTCTGCCATCATATGTGCTCAAGCCTTTTACAGGTACAGGAGCATGCAGGCAGGCAGGTGCAGGAGCTGGGGTGTGTGCTTTAGGGTTCCAGTCCCATGTTAGCATCTAGGGGTGAGTGCCTGTGACTCCTAAAGTCAAATGGGTGTTACAGTGCACTTTTTTTTAGCTTTGCCATCTGCAGATGGCTTACATTTTAACCAGCTTAGTGCCCCCTTTGTACTCAGGTCCTTGTCCATTGTCCAGGAAGAATCAGGTCACACACAGACTTGAGGATGGTGAATGCAGGGGTTTTATTGAGTGGTGGAGGTGGCTCTCAGTGGGATAGATGGTGAGCTGGAAAGGTGATGGAGTGGGAAGATAATGTTCTTCTGGAGTTTGCCTGTCTAGTGGCCAATCTCTCCAACCATTTTCACCTAAACTCCTCTCGATATTCAGATGCTCCTTCTCCTCTCTGCCCTGCTGTTCTGCCATTCTGTTCTCCTGTATGTCTCCTTGTGAAATGGGGGTTTGAGGTTTACATGAGTACAGAACAGGGGGGTGTGGTAGGCCAAAAGGAAACTTTTTGTTGCAAAAACAGAATGCCTATTCTCATTTAGGGCCATGGTTTTTCAGGCTTGAGGACAGGGTCTTTGCTGGGGAACCACTATCTTTTACCCAGTATTTCCCTGTCTCCTGTCTGTATCATTTCCCCACTGTGAAGAGGCACATCTAACTGCCATTAGACTATGGACAACGGACAGTCTTAGCTACTTCCTGCTAACAAGGGACATTGTTTCAGGGAAGACAGAAGTCAGATTTCTCCCAGAAGAGGTCTATCTAGGGGTGCCCAGCAGAAGGGAGCCATTCATCTGAGATTCGATTGCCTGATCATTTGGAGTTTGATAGCCTCTAGGGGAGAGAAAAAAAATAAGTTTTATAAGGTTAAGTATGCATGGGTTAAACATGTGTATTATATAAGGAAGGAATCTAGTGCCAAATATTACAGTAATAAGAAGTGAAATATACTAATCATTCTGAAAAAAATATTGTGCCTCATGGTATAGAACAGTAACAAAGGTGAGAACAGCAACCATGGGAAAGACTATAAAGAGGATATCCATGGAAGTTTAATTATTAACACTTATCTTTTGTGATTTTTAGCTTGAGGTCACTAATCTCTTCACATTGGTACTTTGGGTGCTCTTTTGGGTTGACAGAGTCACCTCAGGTGACTCCATTGGCTTTCCAGGCCATTACTCCAGTATAATGAATTCAAGAGTCTATTCCAGTGACCTTCACTGCCATAGGAGGAGAAAGAAGTTCAGTGAAAGGTCTCTCCCAACCTGGACCTACAGAGGGAGAGAGGGAAGGAATTATCTTTACTAGCACTAGGTCCCCTGGATTGAATAGAGGTGGCCCTGGTTTATGGGATTGGGCCCCTGACCTTTGTTTCAGTTCCTGTTGGAAATGGGCCAAAAAGGTTATGTGTTTAATTAAATCAGAGGTTTCTTGGTCCAGCAAGAAATCATTGGTGAGAAAAGAGTGTCCACACACCATTCTGAAGGGACACAAACCTAGCGTTGAAGGAGTGTTTCTAATACGCGGTAGGGCTATGGGGAGAAGGGTAATCCAGTGGAGGTGAGTCTCCTAAGATAGTTTCCTGAGGTGCCTTTGATAATATCATTTGTCTTTTCTACCTTTCCTGAGGATTGCAGTCTCCAGACACAATGAAGATGGTACTGTGTGCCTAGTGCCTTTGAGATCCCTTGGGTGACAGCCGCCTTGAGCAAGGGACCATTATTCTTCTGGAGGTAGTTAGGGAGTCCAAGGCAAGGAATTAGCTCATTGATTAGTACTTTTGTCACCTTACAGGCTTTCTCTGTTTGACGTGGAAATGCTTCTACCCAGTTAGTGAAAGTATCTATCCATACTAGGAGGTACTGGATGTCCCTTGCTTTTGGCATATGAGTGAAATCCATTTGCCAGTCTTCCCCTGGGTAGCCTCCTGTACTTTGGGTTCCTGGGGGAAGAAGCTGTCAATTAAGAGGATTGTTTCTAAGGCAAGTCTCAGAAGCATTAACAACCTGTTTAGCCATTTGTATCAGGTTTTTTTTTCCTGAGAACAATCTCTGGGCCAGTTGATAGGTTTTGTCCTTTTAAGAACTTTCCACTGGTTGGCAGTCAGTAGATGAAGCTTGCCATCCTCCAACTGTAGCCATCCTGAGGACTGAAAGATATATCCCTGAGAGGTGGCCCCTTCTATTTTCACAGAAGAATATTGAAGTTTTATTTCTCTGATGGGGCCTTCCCAGATTAGTGAGGATTCAAGTGGGTCAGAGATCTGGGGCCCCCTTGCTGCTGATTTAGCTGCTTGGTGCACCAGCCTATTTCTCTCAGTTATTTTATCTAGCCCTCTTTGTTGGCCTTTACAATGTATTACTGCCACTTTCCATGGGGAGAAAACTATTCACTTTCTGATGGTATTTAAAAGGAGACCCATTAGCTGTGAGGAAGTTCATCTCTTTCCAGATAGTGCCATGGATATGTAGGACTAGGAAAATGTACTTAGAATCAGTATAAGTGTTAACTGGTTTTCCTTTGCTTAATTCGAATGCCTTTGTGAGGGTGATTAGTTTGGCTAGTTAAGCTCTTGTACCTGAGAGGAGAGGTATGCTCTCAACAATATCATTCAGAGTAACTATTGCATACCTTGCTTTATGGGTTCCTTGTTCTACCAAAAAGCTCCCGTCTGCAAAGGGAATCCAGCTTGGGTTCTCTAAGGGGGTTTCCTTGAGGTCTTCTGTGGCTGCATAGGTTTGTACTACTATTTGTTCCCAGTCATGTTCAAGCTCCCCAGCTTCCTCTGGGAGGAAGGCGACTGGAATTAGGGAGGGACAGATTCTTAATTGAACTGAAGATTTTTCTAATAACAGAGCTTGATACCCGAGGAGGCAGTTGTCTGTTAGCCAGAGACTTCCCTTAGAAGGCAGTAGTCCTGCCACATTATGTGGGGTACAAATGGTTAAGTTATTCCTCATGATTAACTTACTTGCCTCTGGTACCAGCAAGGCTACTGCTGTGATTACCAGGAGTCAGGCTGGCCATCCTTTGGCTACCAAATTTAGTTCCTTACTCAGGAAGCCTAGAGGCTGCTGGGCTGAGCCCTGGGCCTGTGTTAGAACTCCTAGTACCATTCCCTTTCTTTCTGACACATAAAGATTAAATGTTTTCTCCATGGGGAGACTAAAGTCTAGTGCCTTAAGCAAGCTTGTTTTAGTTGGTCAGAGGCCTTTCTAGCCTGCAATTCACAAATTAGACAGTGAGTTTTAGCTGTCTCTTTTATTAGGTGATATAAGGAACAAGCTATTTCACCATACCCAGGTATCCATAGTCTGGAGGATCCTGTAACGCCTAAGAAGCCTTGCAGTTGCTTGAGGGTTTCGGGGTTGGGGGCAGGGGCTGGTGGGCAGGGGAGAAGATGGGTTTAATCCTGCTTTGCCCAATGCCCTGGTTCTCTCTGACAAGACCAGGCCTAGGTACTTCACTGAAGTCTGACAGAACTGAGCTTTAGATTTTGAAACTTTATATCCTCAATTAGCCAGAAAAATTAAGAAGAGCCTTACTGCCCTCCTGAGAGATTTCCTCATTCAGAACACAGAGGAGAAGGTCATCCACATGTTTCAAAACTTTAACCTGAGAGGAAAGGAACTCAGAGAGGTCTCTTGATAATGCCTCCCCAAACAAGTGAGGGCTGTCTCGGAACCCCTGAAGTAACACCAACCAGATTAAATTGGTGATTTGGTTAGAAAGATCCTCAAATGCAAGCAAATTCTGGGAGTTAGGGTATAATGGTATGCAGAAGAAGGCATCTTTTAGGTCCAGGACTGTGAACCTTTTAGTTTCCTCAGGTATTTCAGCTAGCAGGGTATACAGATTGGGAACCACCGGGTGTATCGGAAACACAGCCTCATGAATGAGGCGCAGGTCCTGAACTAGCCTGCATTCCCTGTTGGGTTTTTGTTCACCCAATATTGGGGTATTAAAAGGGCTGTTGCAGGGTTTGAGGAGCTACATACAATACGGGGACCCTGGGCCTGGCCCAAGAAACCACTTTTTCCTTCTGGGCCTCCAGGCCTGTGATGGGAGGGGCTGCTGCGAAGGTCTCTGACATGGGCTGGAGACATTTTCCCCATGGTCTTGGGGATTAACATTAGGCTCTTTACTACTTATGCAAATTTCTGCAGCAGGCTTGAATTTCTCCCCAGAAAATGGGTTTTTTCTTTCTATCACAGTCAGGCTGCAAATTTTCCAAACTTTTATGCTCTGCTTCCCTTATAAAACTGAATGCCTTTAACAATACCCAAGTCACTTCTTGAATGCTTTGTTGCTTAGAAATTTCTTCCACCAGACACCCTAAATCATCTCTCTCAAGTTCAAAGTTTCACAAATCTCTAGGGCAGGGGCAAAATTCTGCCAGTCTCTTTGCTAAAACATAACAAGAATCACCTTTACTCCAGTTCCCAACAAGTTCCTCATCTCTTTTGAGTTCCTCTGAGACCACCTCAGCCTGGACCTTATTGTCCACATGACTATCAGCCTTTTGGGCAAAGCCATTCAACAAGTCTCTAGAAAGTTCCAAACTTTCCCATATTTTTCTGTCTACTTCTGAGCCCTTGAAACTGTTCCAACCTCTACCTGTTACCCAGTTCCAAAGTCACTTCTACATTTTGGCATATCTTTTCAGCAACCCCCCACTCTACTGGTACCAATTTACTGTATTAGTTCATTTTCATGCCACTGATAAAGACATACCTGGGACTGGGAAGAAAAAGAGGTTTCCTTGGACTTACAGCTCCACATGGCTGGGGAGGCCTCAGAGTCATAGCGGGAGGCAAAAGGCTCTTCTTACATGGAGACAGCAAAAGAAAATGAGGAAGCAAAAGCAAAAACCCCTGATAAACCCATCGGATCTCATGAGACTTATTCATATTATGAGAATAGCACTGGAAAGACAGACCCCCATGACTTAATTACCTTGCCCTTGGTCCCTCCCACAACACATGGGAGTTCTGGGAGATAGCATTCAAGTTGAGATTTTGGTGGGGAGACAGCCAAACCATATCAAGCACCCCTGGTGCAAGTCCAACAAAGAAGTCAAGAGAAAACTCCTTCATCACTGCTTTGGTGGTTGTAGGTAAGATCCAGTACAATTTCATGGATCACCCAGCAAATACTTTTGTTCTCTTCTCTTACTTTCCCAAGCAAATGGAATATCTCTTTCCGTGCTGAGCTGTCTGGAGTTGTGGGAAGGGTGACACAAACATCCTTATCACCACCACTGGGATTGCACTGGGTCAAACCTGAAGCCAGCATAGCACTGAATCTTGCTCAAGACCAGCAGCAACTACTGTCCGGTTACTGCTGATGTTTACACAAGCCCCAAGGGCTCTTCAGTCAGCTAGTGGGAAATCCAGCCAGGCTTTTGTCCTTTTCTCTAGGGCTGTGTGTACTCTCTCTTTCCCAGGCACACAGATTCTCTCTCTGTGCCACATGGCCACTGCTGCGGATGGGGAAGGGTTGATGTCAGCAGGTAAAGATTATCCTTCCTACCCTCTTCAGTGTCCCTTTCCTTGATATGATTTTAATAGCAGGCACTATGATCATTCACTTGATTTCTGGTTCTTCTGAAGGTGCTTTCTCGTATGGATAGCTGTTTAATTTGGTGTTGCTAGGTAGGGGCAATGGTCTCTAGAGGGTTCAAACTGACCATCTTGCTCTGCTTTCTGTCTGATTTTTGTTGTTTGGTATCTCTCTAATTTGACCTTGATTACTCTCTGTTGAGAGTAGTCATAAGCCAAGATAGCCACTCTCTAGGGGAGCCCTCAGTGGGTTGAGGGTAGGGGTGAGTTGGGTTTGGGTATGTCAGGGAGGTAAGATGTAATAAGGAGGTGAAACCAAAGTGCATAATACAGGGGCAATGTATAACTTACAGACCACAGAGAGGATATGCCACTATTAGGAGTCAGATGGGAAGTCTGGAAGTGGCAGAGAACTCAACCAATGAGCTGGGGGAAAGACAGCAAGAAATAGAAGACCTGTGGGACTATGCCTTTATTAGGGTTCATGGGCATTATCCCTTAAGCTTTCCCGCAGGGATTGTGGATTGACTACTATAGGTCCAGGCTTTATCAGCCTGCAGGATGCATTCCTCCACTGCCAACTGCGACTTCAGGAAATGCTGAAGGAACTTATTTGCCTAAAGAAACAAGATGGAACAAAGAACTTAGATTTCCACTAGGAAGATTTGTTCTCTACAGTCAGGTTAATCCATGTCATTTTTCTTTCTGCTTATAATGCTTCCGAAATCCCTTATAATTCATGATAACTCCTTAGTGTGATGACAGACCAACTCAGTCTTCTGCTTTTCGTCTTCCTCCTGTTCCTCTCCCTGTACTACTTCCTTCCGCCTGCTCTAGGTACGAGCCAGTCAGAACTATGTCCAATTGTGCAATCCAAAATCTCTGATGCTTTTGTATATTTGCATGTTTATCCAGGGCTTGTTCTCTTGGATGGCATCTCAATCTGTACAACACGTGCCCTATGGTCTGAATATATATGTCCTCCCAAATTCATATGTTGAACCCTAATTCCCAGGGTGATGGCATTAGAAGGTGGGGCATTAGGGAAGTGATTAGGTCTTGAGTGTGGAGCTGTCATGAATTAGAGTAATGCCCCTATAAGGGACTGAGAGACTAGAGTTCACTTCCGCCATGTGAGGACACAGAGAGAAGGTGCCATCGATGCACCCGAAAGTGCACCCTCATCACACACTGAAACTGCTGGTGCCTTGCTCTTTGGCTTCTCAGCCTCAGAACTATAAGAAATGAATATCAAGTGTTTATAAGTTGCCCACTTTATGGTATTTTGTTATAGCATCCTGAATAGACTGAGGTAAGGAACAAATATTTTAAAATTTCGATCACCTTTTTCTTCCCGGAAGGTTTCCTAGACCGCTTTCCCAGTATGAAATGCAGCCCCAAACTCTGTTGCTACTCTCCCCTGCCACTTGTTAGATATATAACTCCAGGCAAGTTCTTTATGCTACCCAAGACTTCCAGTTCACATGTATCAAATGTGGGAAATAAGAGTAGATGCTTCGTAACATTCTTTGAAGAATTAAATGAAAACATCTGTAACACTACACCTGCCACACAGGTAATAATTGTTCAACATACGTTAGTTGCATTATTATTATTATGCTTAATACTTCTATTATGACAGCCCAGCATCACAGGACCATAAGCATGATAACTATATGCAATTGTCTGTTTATTCAATTCTCTCTCACTTTGATCAGCCTTGACTGCAAACACTTTGACATTACCTTGTCAATCACTGGCACTTGACAGAATGTCTGATACAACATTGGATGAAAAAATGAAGAGCTCTGTTCTCTTTCCCTGTACTTTTTCTTTTGGGAGTTAATATTTCTACTCTCCTCAGGAATTAACCACAAATGGTGGCCATTAAAAGCTAAAAGTATAATATGTCCTCATGCTCTGTGTATTATCCACAGCTGGTACTGTGCTCCAGATTTTCAGGAGATCCCTTTGACTCTATTCTGTAAGCTTTCCCACGCTCCTCATATAATTCACCTTAACTCCTTTCCTGGGCACTAGCCAATAGTCCCATTTGATTCTTTTCTTTGCTTCCCTGTGGAGTTTGTGTCCTCCAGGAATATAGAGCCTTTCTGCTGAAAATCTTTTCATTAGAGCCTTTAAGAGATGATTAAGTTTAGCCTGCAATATTGAACAGATGCCTGTTCATTCTGCAGCCATAAATCCTCCTTCCTATTCTTTAGGATTTCCTGCAAGGGGAATGTAGATGAAAGTCACCAGAAGAAAGGGATGTAGTGATAAAATTTCAAACAATCTTATTTGATGGGCAGTCTAACTGTGGTCCTTTTGAGAACATTTTAGTGGAGCAGCACAGGCAATGCAGCAAGAATCAAGAGACTTAATTTACTTTCAACTCTAAAAACACTCTGCAAGGCATAGGGAAAGTTTCTTGTTAACTTCCCTGTGCTGAAGATTCTTCATCCAGGAAATGCTGAGGTTGAACTATGTAATCTTCACGGTTCCTTAGCAGCTGTAGCATCCTGTAATTCTGTCTTCAGTAACAAAATAAAAGTAAGCAATGACATGTTAAGGGATTCCATCCAAGAAAATCAAGATTCTAGGAATGGATGCATACGCAGAGTGTGGCAACAGGTAAGTAATGACTTAGGGGCATTCTGGAACCATGCTACTATGCACTATAGGAGGAGGCAATGATGAATTTGACAGATCAGACAAATCCTGAATAAAAATCCCAAACTTTGTGGTTAAAAAATAAAGGAAATAAAGTTCTCTAGAACTCTCTCTGTGATGAGAATTCACAATTCTTTACCATGAATAGGAGATAATCCATGGGAGTAATGTGTCAAATTCTAGACATAATTCCATGACCCAAAAATGGGAAGCAAAAATGCTAAGGCAATGTACCATGAGCTTCTTCTGGAATTCCTGGTTTTCACCCCTGGAGGGCTCCATGAAGACTGCAATGGCTTCCCTCTCACAAGCTGTGTGCATGTCCAGCAGCTCCTGGAGCATGTCTGTGGGGAATCTCATTCGTTGGGCCATATGCTGGCTGTAGTGGTTGGCTGCCCTCTGCAAGGCCACTTAATTCTCACACTGGGCCAGAGTCATCACTGTGTTCTCCAAACAAGGTACTGCTCCACTGTTGATGGCATCCACATAAGTCACCACCAGAGTCCCCAGCCCTGATAGGACATGAACTAGAGATTTACATAAAGTTCAAACTCAATAGCATCCAGGTTTATGAGATGAAGATTCTAAAATAACACACACACACACACACACACACAAACACACACACACCCCTCCCTACTTATTTCTGCTATCATCACTTCATTTCCACATTTACTCTTCATTCCATTGTTCTCCAGGCCATAACATTAAAAATTTAAATACCTACCTTCATCTAACACAGTCAGGGGTGTTAGGGGAAAATCATTTCACATTAACACAAATTAAGGGAAAAATAGGATACATAGATAGGTGAAGTAAAGTAACTCAGATAATACGTATTCATAATTCTTAAGCTTTCATGCATTCTCAAGGATTCATCACTTAATATTTGCTTTGAACATGGCTAAACTCCCACATAATCTCCTTAAGAAAAATGCTTATCTTATAGCACTTCCCTTGAGAAGACCATGTATTCTGTTTTCATACCCAGTCACTGATTTTATTATCAATGATGAGGTCTTCACGTATCTGGGAGCTTCCACTATCCTTGATAATATTTGAGTATTCGGAAAAGAATTTATGATCCCTGTCATGGGAGATAATTATTAAAACACACACATTTATCTTTGGGATATGAGTATTTGTCAATGCATGCTTCTGTATGGAATGACACAATATTACTTAAGAACTTGTATAATAGTTAAACATCCAACACATATTAGGCTACACAGAAATATAATTTTGGAAGAGGAGTCTCATGATTCACAGTGACCTTGACTACTTCCCTGAGGGTCTTGGTCCTTGCATGGGTGAAGACGTAAGAACAGAAATTATTTGATTGTTCCTGGAATTTAGAGTCCAGTTGGTTTTCCAACACATCCTCAATATGAGCTAGGAGCCCCTGTTCATTTTGGCCAGCCAAAGACAAAACACTTTCATTGTAGAAAGAAATACCTCATACACACCCTGATGGTGCTGGAAGTTTTAGCTTTGTCACCTAATGAAGTGGTAAACAGTGTCACAGTAAGTACAATCTTGGTACAAGCCAGTTAAAGATTGTTATCTCTGGGGACCTTTTATCTTCAGCATCTTTTATGCTCATAGAACTCCTTTAATATGTTCATTTAATGCTTATTACAAATCAAGCTCATACCAATGAAATATCTCTAGAGAGGAATTTGGGGAAATACTTGTACCAGGCAAAGAAATGTACAACTGGTATCAATAGAAACAAGCATGGGGTCTGGGACTGTGCTTGTTTCTGAGAGCCCTATCTAGGACATTGATAGAGGTTAATGCTGCCTGTATATTCCCATTTTCTGCCCTTGAGACTCAATATGTTGTCATTTACCATTATTTTTGTTTTCAAGAGGGTCTGACTCTGTCACCTAGGCTCAAGTGCAGGGGTGCAATCATAGCCTGCAGGCTCAAACTCTTAAACTTCTGGGCTCACACAATCCCCCCAAGTAGCTGAGAATTCAGGCATGTGCCAACATGCCTGGCTATTTTTTTTATTTTTTTGTAGCAATGGGATCCCATTATGTTGTTCAGACTGGTCTTGAACTCTTGGCTTCATGCAGTCCTCCCACCTCACTCTTCCAAAGTAAATGAATTACAGGCATGAGCCACTGCACTTGGTAAGCTTCTGTTATTCTTATGATTTTTTTAAATGTTCAATGTCATATGCTCTTCCTATCAAACCATAGTCATGGACTTAGTAGGATATCAATATGCTAGTCTACAAGGTATTCTGCAACACCAAGCTACTGTGACCAAATTAGAATTTTCATTAAAGCTACAGAGAGATATAAATGATTTAAAAAATAAACACTCTGATTAATTTTTCCTTTATTCAAGCAAAAAAGCATGTATTATGTGCTGTTAAGTTCTATACACTATATTTGTTGCTGGAAATTAGGCATCAGATAAGGCAGATAGCTTCCTACTTTATAGGTTTATATTTTATTATAAGAAGACAAGTCAAGTAAAGATAAAAATAAACAAAATATGTTCTTACTGTGTTAGGTTCAGGGGTAACATGAGAAAGGAGAGTCAGGTAAAACCTTTTGGAGACTGGACATTTATGCAGAGGCTTAAAGAAAATGAGCTGTGTGAAGAACCAGCAAGTACTGCAGGCAGAGTGAAGCACAAGTGTAGATACCTGGGGGCAGAGTGAAGCACAAGTGTAGATACCTGGGGACAGGAATGGGCTTGTGATTTGCAAGAATATTAATAGGAGTGGTGAAAATATAAAAGATGAGTTTGAAGAAATAGAAAATAATAGATCATGATGAACCTACAAGAAGTATGGATTTTATATAAATCTAATGGAAGCTTAAGGAGGGTATTTAAAGCAGCTAGATTTAAGATCACTCTTGTTGCTTTGAAAAGAATTGATTAGAGAGTGAAAGCCAGAAAGTGAAAGCAAGAAAGATAGTATGCTAGGAAGTATTTAAAGCAGAAGATGAAGATGACAGCTTAAGATGATACAATATGAATGGAGAAAAATAGATGGATTTGTGCTATACTGAGCAAGAAAAATAAGAGGAGGGGGAGGTGGAACAAGATGGCCAAATAGAACCCTCCAGCGTTCATCCTCCAAGCAGGAACATAAAATTGAATAACTATCCCCAGAAGAAAGCACCTCCATAAGAACTAAAAATCAGGTGGCAATTACAATATTTGATTTTAACATCATATCAAGGAAAGAGGCACTTAAAAGGGTAGGAGAGACAGCCTTGAACTTCCTACAGAACCCCTCCTCAATCCCTAGGCAGCACAGCATGGCACGGAGAGAGAATCTGTGTGCTTGTGGGAGGGAGAGTAAAGTTATTGTGAGATTTTGCATGGTCTCAGTGCTGCCCTATCACAGTGGAAAATAACACTGGGCAGAATTTGGCCAGTACCCATGGAGGGAACATTTAAAGCAATCTTAGCCAGAGGGGAATAACTCATGTATCCCAGTGGTAGAAACTTGAATTACAGCTAGCCCCACCACCATGGATGATACAGAAGAAATAGAAAGAAACACATGGCTTTGTGCTATATTTAGTAAGAGAAATAAGAGGACCTAAGATTTAAAGTCCTCTGGGGTTCTAAATAAACTAGAAATGCAGTCTAGGCTACAAGAACTGCAATTCCTGGGCAATTCTGTTGTTTTGGGGAAAGTAGGAAAAGAGAACAAAAGTTTGTGCCTAGTAATCCTGAGAATTCTACTGGCTCTTACCCAATAAAAAGGAATAACTGTACAATTCTGCAAGAGTCACAGTGTCACTGGGCTTTGGGTACCCACTAATGCATATATGGTTGCAGTGACTAAAGACTTAGATGACAAGAATTATTTCCCCTTAAATACTGGGAAAGCCTTCTCAATAAGGATGAGTACAAACCGGCCCAGAGTGTGAAGATTAGCATAAATAACTAATGTCAATGCCCAGACATCAGGAAACATTCACAAACACCAAGACCATCCAGGACACCATGACATCACCAAAGGAGCTAAATATGGCACCAGTGACCAATTCTGGAGTGACAGAGATATGTGACATTTCACACAGAGAATTTAAAATTACTGTGTTGAGGAAGCTCAGTAAAATCCAAGGTAATACAGAGAAGGAATTCAGAATCCCATCAGAAACATTCAACAAAGTGATTGAAATAATTTAAAAGAATCAAGCAGAAATGCTGGAGCTGAAGAAATTCAATTGACAAACTAAAACTAAAGAATATATCAGAATCTCACAATCCAGGAGAAGAAAAAATTAGTGATCTTGAAGACAGATTATTTGCAAATACACAGTGATAGAAGTTAAAAGAAAAAAGAATAAAAAATAATGAAGCATGTCCATAGGATCTAGAAAAGAGCCTCAGAAAGGCAAATCTAAAAGTTATTGGCCTTAATGAGGAGGTAGAGAGAGAGGTTGAGGTAGAAATCTTATTCATAGGGATAAAAATAGACACTACCAAACCAAGGGAAAGATAACAATAATCAAGAACAGGAAGATTATAGGAGACCAGGCAGATTTAACACAAATAAAACTACCTCAATATGTTTAATAGTCAAACTCCCAAAGGTCAAGGATAAATAAAGGATACTAAAAGCCACAAGAGAAAAGAAAAAAAAAAATACATATAAAGAGCTTCAATATGTCTAGCAGAGATTACTCAGTGGAAAGCTTACTACCAGGAGTAAGTGGTATAATACATTTAAACTGTTAAAGAAAAAATCTTTTATCCTAGAAAATCATACCAGTGAAAAATACCATTCAAACATAAAGGAAAAGTAAAGACTTTTCCAACAAACAAAAGCTGAGGTATTTCATCAATATAAGACCTGCCCTAAAAGAAATGCTAAAGAGAGTACTTCAATCTGAAAGGAAAGCATGTCAATGAGAAAATAAAAAAAAAATCATCTGAGTACATAAAATTCATTGGTAACAGTGAGTATACAGACAAATATAAAATAATATGACACTGTAATTGTGGTATGTAAACTACTCATACCTTGCCTAGGAAGACTAACAGACAAATTTATCTAAAATAATAACCACAACAACTTTTTAAGACATAGACAGTATAATAAGATACAAACAGAAACAAAAAATAGTTGACAAACAGAGAGGATGAAGTTAAAGTGTTGATTGTTATTAGTTTTCTCTTTGCTTGTCAGTATTTTTGTAGATTTTAGCAATTAGAGTTTAATTGTCATCAGTGTAAAATAATGAGTTATAAGATATTAGTTGCAAGCCTTGTGGTAACTACAAATCAAAAAACCTACAACAGATACACAAAAAAATATATAGAGCAAGAAGTTAAAACTTACCAACAAGAAAATCACTTTCACAAAAAGAAAGACATGAAGGAAGGAGAGAAGAAAGAGAAGACCACAAACAACCAGAAAACAAAATGAAATGGCAGGAATAAGTTTTTATTTAGCAACAATAACATTGAATGCAAATGGACTATACTCTCCAATCAAAAGACACAGAGAGGCTGAATGGATTAAAAAAACAAAATCCAATGATCTTTTGTCTACAAGAAACACACTTCACCTATAAAGACATACACAAACTGAAAATAAGAAGAAGGAAAAAGACATTCTATGTCAATGGAAACCAAAAAAAAAGAGCAGGAGTAGCTATACTTATATCAGATAAAATGAATTTCAAGATAAAAATTATAAAAAAGACAAAGAATTTCACTATGTAACGAGTAAAAGGGATTAATATAGCAAGAGGATATAACAATTGTAAATACAGATGCACCCAATACTAGAGCATCTAGATATATAAAGCAAATATTATTAGTTCAAAAAAGAGAGACAGATCCCAGTATAATAATAGCTGGAGACTTCAACACCTCACCTTCAGCATTGGACATATCAGCCAAACAAAAATTACAAAGAAAATATCAGACCTAATCTATGCTATAGACCAAAAGACCTAATAGGTATTTACAGATTATTTCATCCAAGGGTTGCAAAATACACATTCTTCTCCTCAGGAAATAGATCATCCTCAAGTATAGACTGTACATTAAGCCACAAAATCAGTCTAAAACACAACAAAGGTAAATATCATACTTGACACATATCAAGTATCTTCTCTGACCACAATGGAATAAAACTGGAAATCAAGAATAAGAGAAAACTTAAAAAGAACACAAACATTTGGAAATTAATCAATTTGCTCCTGAATGACCAGTGGGTCAAAATACAAGAATCAAATTTAAGAATTCCTGAAACAAATGCAAATGGAACATATCAAAACTTATGGGATAAGCAAAAGTGGTACTAGGAGGAAAGTTTATAGCAATAAGCAGCTACAACAAAAAGGGAGCAATATTTCAAATAATCTAATGATGCATCTTAAGGAACTAGAACAGCAAGAGCAAACCAAATCTAAAATTAGTAGAAGAAAAGACATAATAATGATCTGAGCAGGAGAAAAAAAGAAATTGAAATGAGAAAAAGCGATACTAAATATCATCAAAAAGGAAAGTTGGTTTTTTGAAAAGATAATGAAAACTGGCAAACTTTTAGCCAGACTAACTGATAAAGAGAGAAGACCCAAATACATAAAATCAGAGATGAAAAAGGATGCATTACAACTTATACTGCAGAAATGTAAAGAATCATTGGACTATTATGAACAACTATATGTCCACAAATTGGAAAACCTAAGTGGATAAATTCCTAGACATATACAACCTACCAAGATTGAACCATGAAGAAATCTGAAAACTAAATAGAGCAATAAAAAGTAATGGCATCAAAGTCATCATAAAAAGTCTCCCAGCAAAGAAAAGTCCAAGACCCAGTGGTCTCAATGCTCAACTCTACTAGACATTTAAAAAAGAATACTGATCCAACTCAAACTATTCCCAAAAAAAGAGGGAGAGGGAATATTATGAAACTTATTCTACAAGGCCAGTATTATCCTGATGCCAAAAGCAAAGAAACATCAAAAAAAAAAAAAGAAAAGAAAAGAAAGAAAACTACAGGCTAATAGCTCTGGTGAATATTGATGCAAATATCCTCAACAAAATACCAGCAAAGCAAATTCAACATCAAATTTAAAAGATCATTCATCATGACCAAGTTCATCCCAGGGATGCAAGGATGGATCCACATATGCAAATCAATATGATATATCATGTCAAAAGAATTAAGGACAAAAATCATATGATCATATCCATTGACTCTGAGAAACCATTTGATAACATTCAACATCTCTTCATTATAAAAACCCTCAAAAATATGGAGATAGAAGGAACATACCTTAACAGAGTGAAAGCCATATACCACAGAACCATAAGTAGTATCATACTGAATGGGGAAACCTGAAAGACTTTAATATCTGGAATACAACAAGGAGGCCCAATTTCACCACTGTTACTCAACATGTACTGAAAGTCCTAGCTGGAGCAATCAGAGAAGAGAAAGAAATAAAATGTATCCAAATTGGAAAGGAAGAAGTCAGTTTATTCTCGTTTGTAAATGATATGATCTTATATTTGGAAAAACCTAAAGACTCCACCAAAAAACTATTAGAATTTCTAAACAAATTTAGTAAAGTTGCAGGATATAAAATCAACCTACAAAAATCAGTAGCATTTCTATATGCCAACGGTGAACAAACTGAAAAGAAATCAAGAAAGTAAACCCATTTACAATGGCTACAAATAAAATCAAATACCTAGAAATTCACTTAACCAAAGAAGTGAAAGTTCTCTACAATGAAAACTGCATAACATTGAAAGCATGAGAATAAAATGGAAATATATCCTATGTTCATTGATTAGAATAATCAATATTGTTAAAATAACTCTACTACCCAAAAGAATCTACAGATTCTATGCAATCCTTATCAAAATACCATTAACATTCTTGACAGAAATAGAAAAAATAATCCTAAAATTTATATGGAACCACAAAAGACCCAGGATAGCCAAAGCTATCCTAAGCAAAACCAACAAAACTGAAGAACTCACATTACCTGATTTCAAATTATACTGCAGAGCTATAGTAATTAAAACAGCATGGTACTGGCATAAAAAACAGACATATAGACCAATGGAGTAGAATAGAGAAACCAGAAACAAATCAATATACCTAAGCACACTCATTTTTGACATAGGTACCAAGTACATACATTGGGAAAAGGACTGTCTCTTCAATAAATAGTGCAGGGAAAACTGGATATCCATATGCAGAAGAATGAAAGTATCACTATCTCTTGTCATATACAAAAGTCAAATTAATATGGATTAAAGACTTACATCTAAGACATCAAACGTTGGAACAACTACAAGAAAACATTGGAGAAACTCTTCAGGACATTGGTCTGGGCAAAAATTTTTTGAGTAATACCCCACAAGCACAAGCAACCAAAGCACAAACTGGTAAGTGGGATTATATCAAGTCAAAATCTTTCTTCACACTAACATAAATCAATGACAAAGTGAAGAGACAACCCACAAAATGGGAAAAATATTTGCAAACTATTCATCTGACAAGGGATTAATAACCAGAGTATATAAGGAGCCCAAACAATTCAAATGGAAAAAATCTAGCAATTTTAAAATGTGCAAAAGACCTGAATAGATATTTATCAAAAAAAGACAAACCAATGGCAAACAGTGATAATTTTCACAGAGTAATGCAAATCAAAACTACAATGAGATATCATTTCACCTCATTCAAATGGTTTTCATCCAATAGACAGGCAATGACAAATACTGATGAGGATGTAGAGAAAGGAAAAATCTCACACACTGTTAGTGGGAATGTAAATTAGTACAGTCACTGTGGAGAACAATATAGAGATTCCTCAAAAAACTAAAAATAGAACTACCATATGATCCAGCAATCCCACTGCTAGGTATATATCCAAAAGAAAGGAAATCAACATGTTGAAGAGATATCACACTCCCATGTTTGTTGCAGCACTGTTCACAATAGTCAAGATTTGGAATCAACCTAAGTGTTCATCAATAGATGAATGGATAAAGAAAGTATGATATATATACACAATAATAGAGTACTATTCAGCCTTAAAAAGATGAGATCCTGTTTTTCACAACAACATGGATGGAACTGAAGGACATTACATGAAATAAGTCAGGCACAGAAAGCCAAACTTCACATGTTCTCATTCATTTGTGGGTGCTAAAAATTAAAACAAACTCATGAACATAGAGAGTAGAATGATGGTTACCAGCCTGAGAAGGGTAGTGGCAGGGATGGTGGAGGGGGTAATGTGGATGGTTAATAGGTACAAAAATATAATTAGATATCATGAATAAGATCTAGTATTTAATAGCACAACAGGATGACTGGAGTGAACTATAATTTATTGTACATTTCAGAATTACTGAGGGATTGCAGTTGGATTGTTCATAATACAAAGATATGATGCATGCTTGAGGTGATGGAAACCCCATTTACTCTGATGTGATTGTGATTATTACACATTGTACACCTACTTCAAAATATCTCATATATATATGATCTCATATATAGATAGATAAATCTCATGTGTATATGAGATATATTGTTATTCCTCATATATATACATATATATATCTACCTAACATAAAAGTTAAAAATAAAATAGCTTTTTAAATAGAGTAAGAGGACTGATGCATGGATTATATGTGGGAGAATAAGTGAAGGATGTAAGGTTTGGAGCTTGATACTACGAGGTTGGTGGTATATGTAGTAGTGGTATATGGTGGTATATGTAGTAGTGGTATACGGTGGTATATGTAGTAGAAAAGAGGTGAGAAAGCAGAGTGTGTGTTTATTTTGGGGTTGTTTTGATTGTTTTCATTTGGATTTACAAGATGGGATTGATCAAGACTTCTAATGTGAAAATGATAATTTTAAGGTGACAACTTGCAAAAAGGAGAAATGAAGGGTTGATTTATGAGTCTGAATTTCAGAAGAGTAACTGAAGCAGGAAGTATTAATTTGAGAGGTATCAGAGTAAGGGCAGCACTTAAAGACGTGGGATTGGATAAGACTACTTTAGAAGAGGGTATATACAGAGAAAACGAAAGATCTCAGGTCCGAGGCCTGGAGGGCCTACCATTCAGATAACTGGAAGAAAAATTGGAGGCTGATGAAGACACTGAAGGGAACTAGATACAGAGGAAGAAACCTAGAAGAGTATGTTGCCACAGAACACAAAAGAGGAAAGTATTTAGAGGAGCAGGGATAAGTCAACCATGAGAAATGATGCCCAGCAGCAGACCAAAACAGTTACGAAGAACCACCTGGTGAGTCAGATAATATAGACTATACTGGTAAATTTAACAAAAGCAGTTCAGTGGAATGCTGAGGTTTAAAACCAGAGAGGAATTGACTGAAAAGAGAGATGGGAAGAGAAGAAGTGAGAAAAGAATATTGATACAATCTACTTTTGTGTCAAAGAGAGGTTAAAAAAATGAGGTGGCACTCATAAGATGAGGTGGCCAGGGAGAGTTTTAAGACTCATGCATGTTGGCTAGTTAATAATCCAGTAGAGAAAGCAAAACTTGATATGAGAGTAGGGATCATGGTAAGAGCTCAGAGGTGTCTGAGCAGCTTAGAAAAGATGGAATGAATAACTCTATCTATGGGAGGTCTTTCTTTTATAGGAAGCTGAAATAACAGGTGTAAATCAAAGAATTGGACACAGAAGTAGGAGTCTTGCAAGGTATCTGCATACATTTAAATCTATGCATGTGTACCTGGACAATTGAGTATATGTTCATATACCCTTAATAGCCTCTAAAATAATTTTTTACTTACAAAATTACATACTTCTATGTCATTCTTCTTCAGTAAAGGGCATCACCATCAACTTGGTCACTCAAACTATGGGTATCCTGGGAAAACAGAGTTAAAATAACCATTATTTTATAAATGTGCTTGAAATTATCCAGGAAGATATAATAATAGTTTCTAATAAATAAAGGCTAATATATCTTATACTACCCATCTCATTTAGGCTTCAGAACAATGCTCTAAAATAGATATTTCTATCAATCCAATTACAGATGAGGAAGCAGAATCATAGGGATTCAGTAGCTTCCCCAAAGCCACACAACAAGTGTGTGATAAAGTTAGGATTAAATGTTTGTGTCTCTGCATGTGTGGTGTTTATGAAAGTATATGTAGTTGTTTCAGAACTTCAGAAAGGCAAACTTAGACTTCTAATCTGTAATGTGAAAATTACAAAAAACCTTCCATGTATATTGATGCTAATCAGATAAAAGTTAAAAGGTCAGATTACACAACACAATACATTGTAAGAGGATGAACCAATTCCTTTGAAGGAGTGAGAGGATTCATTAAAGAGATATTTTCGGCGGGGCTCGGTGGCTCACGCCTGTAATCCCAGCACTTTGGGAGGCCGAGGCGGGTGGATCACAAGACCAGGAGATCGAGACCATCCTGGCTAACACGGTGAAACCCCGTCTCTACTAAAAACATACAAAAAAATTAGCCCAGTGTGTGGTGGTGCGCACCTGTAGTCCCAGCTACTTGGGAGGCTGAGGCAGGAGAATGGCGTGAACCTGGAAGGCGGAGCTTGCAGTGAGCCAAGATGGCGCCACTGAACTCTGGCCTAGGTGACAGAGCGAGACTGTCTCTCAAAAAAAAAAAAAAAGGAGAGATATTTTCGTGGGCTCATCTTGCTGCGTTGCTGTCTTGATATAGTAAATTGTTTCCAAAGATGGGCACCATTCTCTTATCTCTAGATATCCATGCCATTTCTTCCTGAAGAGATGGAATCTACTACTTCTCCCTTTGAATCTGGATTGTCCTTGTGATTTGCTTTGGCAAAGAGTATGTGTCAGAAATGACTGTGACAGTCCTGGCCTCCATCTTAAGAAACATGGAAGTTCCTGTTGTTGCTCTCTTAGGAGGCAACATCCATACTGAGAAGTTCAATTACCACATTAGAAAGAGCAGCCACGTTGATGGATGGGTGGATGTATGGATGAATGGAGAGAGGGAGAGCAAGGGACACAGACAGATGCCAAGGGTATAAAAAGAAGTACTGTATTAGAAGAGAGACTCTGAAAGAAAAGAGGGAAGCTTGGCCAAATTTCAGATGATCCAGTCACTTCAGAAGAGGCACCAGGCATGTAAGTGAAGTTGTGGCTCTTCTAGTTCCAGTTGAACCACCCCAGCCAATACCACATGGAGCAAAGAAAAGCCATCCCACCTGAGCTGTTACTGATTGCTGTGTGATAAAGCACCAAAAACCATAAGCTGTAGGTAACTGAAACACCTAGAAAATGGGTTCATACTATATTCCACACTGAACTACAGAAGAAAAAACCATGAATATGTAATGACTTATTCAGTTTTTTAATCAAACTGAAGTGAAATAGCCACTTCTTATTGCTTGCAGCTTAGTGCTGACTATAAATCTTTTGTTAATATACTGCCAGTAGTGATTTGTTTCTGCTGTTTAAATTTAGAAATTGCAGAGTTCTGGGCAAACATCCCATTTACCCCTCAAGGGTAATATACTGGATTTTAAAGTGTTATGATAAAAATCCTGAGTCTTTCGAGAGATATGATTAAGAAACTGTGATATCTAAACAAATCGTAAATATAAAATGATTCATTCAAATTCTTTTTCAGTTTGTTTAGTTTAAAACATCATAAATAAATTTAGAGAGTTTGAGGAGAATAAGGAAAGCCAAACAAAAGTCAGAATTTCTTTAACAATAGCTGGAGACAGAGTGAGGTTAATTTTTTTTATTCCTCCCAACCTGAGGAAGAGATGAATAAATGAACTCCAGAGCCAACCTCTATCCTGATACTGGGCATTCGTTTTTACCTTCTCCTCCACTAAAGTTCAACAACAGCTACTTAAGTGAGCAGTATTTCCCTGGGCTGCATTCCAGATTCCAGCCTCCCTTCCATGGTCATCTGGTGAAATTGGAAATGACCAGAATGTAGACAAAACCAAAGTCTAAGAAGAGTCCTGAATATTAAGAGATCTTTTAAATGCACTAAAAGTTTATTCAAAAGACCTGTGCAGAAATTCTGGAAATGAAAGCTGTCTGTCTGCCTCATGGGACTCCATTTATCCTCAGAGGTGATAGTTGACTAGGGTGTATGAGGGTCCTATCTGCTCTTATTAAGTCACAGGTATTCCTGTCAATGCTGCCAGGTCAACCAATGAGGACATTTTCCTCACCAACGATACATGAGGAGTTGCAGTAATCCAGACTTTCCTGCCCTAGGAAAAATCTATTTGTAGCAGGGTATTCAGGAAATATTTGTTGTTGTTGTTGATTACTATTTTGGTTTACGACAATATTTCATTTTCACAAACAATGCTACAATAAATGTCTTTGTGTACTTGTATGAGAGTTTCTGTAAGTACATTCTAGAAGAATAAAGAGTTTCTTATAAGTAAAAGCACTTCAAATTTCTTAAATGCTGCCAAATTGCTGTGTTAATTAGCTGTACCACTCCATTTTTTCTACTTCCTTTTGCAACAGAAATTCTTCAACTAGTTGCCTATTACATTGTCTTCAATTACATTCATCACATTGTTTCAAAAACCTACTCCAGTCTGATTTCCCTGCCTGCTTCCCCCAAACTCCATGAAAATTGCTACTTTTCAGGTCATCAGTGATCTCCAATGATCATTCAATAAGATCATCAGTGATCTTCAGTGATCATTTATTAATCTCCATCTTTATATATCATCAACCCTTGATCATTCCGTTTTCCGTAGAAAAACTCTCTAGGTTGTCTTGGTAACTCACTGGCCACTTTTTAGTCTTTTTTTTTTATTGGTACCTCTTATCTCTTCAATCTCTTAATGCCCCGGGGCTCGGTGTGTAGACTGCTTTTTTTTTTAATACTTTAAGTTCTAGGGTACATGTGTACAATGTGCAGGCTTGTTACATATGTATACATGTGCCATGTTGGTGTACTGCACCCATTAACTCATCATTTACATTAGGTATATCTCCTAATGCTATCCCTCCACCCTGCCCCCACCCCACGACAGGCCCTGGTGTGTGATGTTCCCCACCCTGTGTCCAAGTGTTCTCATTGTTCAGTTCCCACCTATGAGTAAGAACATGCGGTGTTTGGTTTTTGGTCCTTGCGATAGTTTGCTGCGAATGATGGTTTCCAGATTCATCCATGTCCCTACAAAGGACATGAACCCATCCTTTTTTATGGCTGCATAGTATTCCACAGTGTATATGCGCCACATTTTCTTAATCCAGTCTATAATTGATGGACATTGGGTTTGTTCCAAGTCTTTGCTATTGTGAACAGTGCCACAATAAACAGATGTGTGCCTGTGTCTTTATAGCAGCATGATTTATAATCCTTTGGGTATATACCCAGTAATGGGATGGCTGGATCAAATGGTATTTCTAGTTCTAGATCCTTGAGGAATTTCCATACTGTCTTCCACAATGGTTGAACTAGTTTACAGTCCCAACAACAGTGTAAAAGTGTTCCTATTTCTCCACATCCTCTCCAGCACCTGTTGTTTCCTGACTTTTTAATGATGACCATTCTAACTGGTTGTGAGATGGTATCTCATTGTGGTTTTGATTTGCATTTCTCTGATGACCAGTGATGATGAGCATTTTTTCATGTGTCTGTTGGCTGCATAAATGTCTTCTTTTGAGAAGTGTCTGTTCCTATCCTTCGCCCACTTTTTGATGGTTTTTATTTCTTGTAAATTTGTTTAAGTTCTTTGTAGATTCTGGATATTAGTACCATGCTGTTCTGGTTACTGTAGCCTTGTAGTATAGTTTGAAGTCAGGTACCATGATGCCTCCAGCTTTGTTCTTTTGGCTCAGGATTGTCTTGGCAATGTGGGCTCTTTTTTGGTTCCATATGAACTTTAAAGTAGTTTTTTCCAATTCTGTGAAGAAAGTCATTGGTAGCTTGATGGGGATGGCATTGAATCTATGAATTACCTTGGGCAGTGTGGCCATTTTCACGATATTGATTCTTCCTATCCATGAGCATGGAATGTTCTTCCATTTGTTTGTGTCCTCTGTTATTTCATTGAGCAGTGGTTTGTAGTTCTCCTTGAAGAGGTCCTTCACATCCCTTGTAAGTTGGATTCCTAGATATTTTATTCTCTTTGAAGGAATTGTGAATGGGAGTTCACTCATGATTTGGCTCTCTGTTTGTCTATTATTGGTGTATAAGAATGCTTGTGATTTTTGCACACTGAGTTTATATCCTGAGACTTTGCTGAAGTTGCTTATCAGTTTAAGGACATTTGGGCTGAGATGATGGGGTTTTCTAAATATACAATCATGTCATCTGCAAACAGGGACAATTTGACTTCCTCTTTTCCTAATTGAATACCCTTTATTTCTTTCTACTGCCTGATTGTCCTGGCCAGAACTTCCAACACTATGTTGAATAGGAGTGGTGAGAGAGGGCATCCCTGTCTTGTGCCAGTTTTCAAAGGGAATGCTTCCAGTTTTTGCCCATTCAGTATGATATTGGCTGTGGGTTTGTCATAAATAGCTCTTACTATTTTGAGATACATTCCATCAATATCTAGTTTACTGAGAGTTTTTAGCATGAAGGGCAGTTGAATTTTGGCAAAGGCCTTTTCTGCATCTATTGAGATAATCATGTGGTTTTTGTTATTGGTTCTGTTTATATGCTGGATTATGTTTATTGATTTGCATATGTTGAACCAGCCTTGCATCCCAGGGATGAAGCCCACTTGATCATGGTGGATAAGCTTTTTGATGTGCTGCTGTATTTGGTTTGCCAGTATTTTATTGAGGATTTTTGCATCGATGTTCATCAGGGATATTGGTCTAAAATTCTCTTTTTTTGTTGTGTCTCTGCCAGGCTTTGGTATCAGGATGATGTTGGCCTCATAAAGAGTTAGGGAGGATTCCCTCTTTTTCTATTGATTGGAATAGTTTCAGAAGGAATGGTACCAGCTCCTCCTTGTACCTCTGGTAGAATTCGGCTGTGAATCCATCTGGTCCTGAACTTTTTTTAGTTTGTAGGCTATTAATTATTGCCTCAATTTCAGAGCCTGTTATTGGTCTACTCAGGGATTCAACTTCTTCCTGGTTTAGTTTTGGGAGGGTGTATGTGTCCAGGAATTTATCCATTTCTTCTAGATTTTCTAGTTTATTTACATAGAGATGTTTATAGTATTCTCTGATGGTAGTTTGTATTTCTGTGGGATTGATGGTGATATCCCCTTTATCATTTTTTATTGCACCTATTTGATTCTTCTCTCCATTCTTCTTTATTAGTCTTTCTAGCGGTCTATCAATTAATATTTTGAGATTCTATTAAGTGACAAGGAACCTCATATTCCAGAAATCTTTAGCTTTTTGATCCTTCCAAATATAGTTATGTTTAGGCTTTTTAGATTATAGGCTTGTTTGATTATGTATAGGTTTGTTATAATCTAACAAACCTAAAAAATATAATAAATTTATGAAATAATCAATATATGCTCTAGGCTCTGAGATAAAGAACAAATGTTAAAAGTAAAGAGCTTTCTAAAAAATAAAGAAAAGCAAAGTAGTTAATTCACAAACTGCATAAATCGTTGCCTGTCAAATTAGTTGTTTAGATAATTCTCTCAATCTTGATCATTACAAGCAGCAATCAGATTTGAATCAGATTTTGCTGAATCAAGATCTCTGATGCAAATGAAATATTAATACACTATATTTTTCTTAGATTCTAATTTGTTTTATTTTTAGTTGTTAATATGTGCATGTGGTTCAAAATTCAAATGGGTATAATGTAAAAGTCATATTTTTAAGCTGTCTCCACACCACCCAGTTTCTCTGACTATAGTTTCATGTGTATCCTTCTGAAGATATTTTATGCTTCTACAGGCATATTTTCCTCATTCCCAACACCAAAGTTTTTTTTACATTATGGCTACCTTATATTTGTATATTGTTGTACATAGAGCATTAAGATCAATTATGCCAATTAAGTCTCAAAACTCCTTGAGGTAGTCATTTATTTTGATTTTATAAATGAAGGCACTGAGAAAACATTTAAAACACTTTCCCAAAGGCAGAGATGACAATCTACCTCTTGTTGTTCCAATCAACATTCCTCTCACTGCACCCCAGCATCCTTATTTATTCATTTATCCACCTATTTATTTTCCAAATATATATTAAGCTGCTATTATATGCAAAAGATTATGTTACATATCTTGGATTGTGTACATTTTGGTAAGACACAATTTCTTTCCAAAAGCTTAAATTGTATAGCAGAAATTTAAAAACATATAGATAACGAATATGTAAGTAATATAAATAAGAGTGATTTTACTTCTGTAAAATTAATATGGAGATCCTAAAGTGGAAACAACTATTTTTCCTGGAGATATAAAAAAAGTTCATGAAGAAAATAACATTTGTGTCAAGACTTGAACTACAAATATGAAAATAATTCAAATATATCTGTAAAATGAAAAACATTTATTTACAGAGTGTTATGAGCATAGCAGAGGCCTTCAGTTAAGTAAATATAACATTTTCCAGATAAATAAAATGGGAAGCCCCCAAACTTCATTAATTTGTTCAATAGTCTTCCCTTATTCAAAATCAGAATTACAAATTTAGCTAAAAATCGATTGCTTTATACGGAGTATAGCATATTTTGGATATTCAATAAAAGAGTAAAGCACACTTGTCTTCTCACAATGGCAGACAAAGAGAACAACTTTAAAAAGGTGGAAAATATGCAAACATAAGTCTCACAGCATCAAAGAACTAAGAAGGTAGAGAAATATTACGTGAACAAATACTGCGAGAAACCCAGAGAGTTAAATCAGGAACCTGGAGCTGCTTTTTTCTTAGGGTCACTTGCCAATTCCAGGAGAGACAAGTGAGGAACAGAGAGGCTGGGCAAGGACGTAGACAGATTTCATGATTAATGGACAAAATTGGGGTTCAGTATCTGTCAAGGGTTGAGGGTCCTAATAGCTCACAGGCCTTTGGTTAGGTTCCCAAAGGGCACTACAATAGAAGGAAGGCAATATTATAAATGGACAGGCCTTTGTGGGAACTGATGTTCAGCTTTGAATACATCAGGTCCTGATTTTGTATTTGGATTTGCAAAATATCTCTTCAGTGAATCCCGTCACTCCTACAAAGGAATTGGTTCATCCTCTTAATATGTGTTGGCGTTGTGGAATCTGACATTTTAACTTTTATTTGATTAGCATCAGATACATTGATGGATTTTTGGTAATTTTCACATTACAGATTACAAAACTAAGTTTGCCTTTCTTATTATATTTCTGAAACAACTACGTATATGAACATATACTCAATTGTCCATGTATGTATGCATAGATTTAAATGTATGCAGATACCTAGCAAGACTGAAGGAGAGATAGAGAAGGAGAAAGAATGAGAGAGAGCGAGAGAGACACAAGGGTACATAATTTTGCAGCCAACCACCCCAACTGATAATGAATAACTAGGACATTTCTCACTCTTTGCTCTTGAAAGCAGAAATTTTACCTTACTCATCTTTCTAGTCTCTCTAACACACAGCAGGATCTATCAACGCTACGTGGTAGGGTATTCATAATTTTTTATTGAATTGTATTAACATATTCCCTCTAGAGTTACAGTGAGAAATAATGTGGAGACAACTTTTAAAGCTCCTTTGTGTTTCACAGATTCAGTTATCTCCGGTGAAATCATGCCTTTCATTTACTAAGCATTTTAAGTATTCTTTGCTTTCTCAATACGGTAACAGAACAGGGAAAAACAATGTGAATATTCTCTTTGTCTTCTAAGGCCAACAACTTCTATTAGAATTTGAACAAGCAAATCTTTTTTATTTTTATTAGTATTCGGCATTAATTTATATTTATAATTTATAAAACATTTTCCTAGTCATGACAGAGTTTGATAGAAATGAAACACTGAGGTATCATCATTATGCCCATGTGAGTAGTAATGGAGTATGCTCAGTTTAAATATATAATTAGTGCATGGTTAGGAGCTAGGACTCGAGCTCATGTTTTCCAACTCTACAATCAATGCATAATGAAGTCTTGATAGAAAAATCAGCTTTGGAGATATACATGAATTTAAATTATTCATATTTCCCTGAATAAGTTGAAATGACCCTACATATTTCAAAGTTTTTAATTACACCATTTTGGCAATGTCTTTATTTTGCCAAAATGCACCATCTTCGATTCTTTAGCAACTGTTTATGATTGATCATGGTTTGTTTTAAATACATAGATTATTAATTCATGATCAAAGTGAACTGCCAAACTAGTTTTGAAAAAAATGCCAAGAGATAAGTCTATCATAAAAGAAAAAATGTTTAAAAGGTACTTTTTTGACTGGTTATTAATAAGATCTTGAAAATAAAATTATTCCAATTCTAGGAAGCTGACACAATAATATGTCAGGTAGAGAAACTATTTTGACTATAGCATTAGTTCTACTCACAATCTCTTATGTTGGCATATGCAAAACTACATTAAAATATCTTTTTTTCCCCCTCTTCTGCAATTGATAACCACAGTACAAAGATTTCTTCCACTATTATTCTAAAATATAAGTCTGGCTTGTAGCCAACAAGAACTAACTTGAGACAGAGTGGGAGGTTATTAATGTCAAGCAAATGGAGCTTTAACCCTGAGTCTCAGAATATGTTCCTATAAAGTAGAGAATTGCACTTGCTGTGAAAGTGCCATTCTGGATTTTTTTCAATTGAACAGCAATATGTCCTGCATTTTAGAGAACAAAAAATAAACGTAGAGATTGTTGCATAAATTAAAGAAGAATATATCCATTTGTATTCTAATATATCCCTCAAAATGTTTCATTACTTGTATCTAGCTTAATTTATTGTTGCCAAAGATATACTCTATATAATTTCAGCCCTGTGAAATTTGTTGAGAATATATTTTGATGTTCTGTTATAATATACAAAAGAAGTTAGAAATATTTTGTCTTTTACTTGTATTAAAACATTTAGCATTGTGAAATGACTCCATCTCCCTTTATTTATCCTGCTTATCTTTCTCCTCTCCTACTCGTCTTTTCTCCCCTCTTCTTCTCCTTCCACATACTATACATACATTGCTCTAGACAAAGCAAAAGAACTTGACTTTTTACTTATAAAAAATGTAATCCAATTGCTATGAAGGAAAATGTAATGATTTACAAAAACCAAGTCAATCTCACTTTAAAAGCAAATTATATTTCATATGACTGCACATGTTGGGTAAATTCAGGTAGTGGGAACTTATTGGTATCACCGGTTTGCTGTGGCACACTGCTCCTTCTTTGTGGCAGACGATATGCCCACTAATCACATATTTTTATTTACCATTATCACAGGGGATATCACCAGGGAAACTGCTTTGTATGACCTGTCCTAACACAACGATGTTTCTGTTGGTCTGGGTTTATCCTTCACACAGCGATGTTTCTGATGGTCTGGGTTTATCCTTCACAACGATGTTTCTGATGGTCTGGGTTTATCCTTCACACAGCAGGTTTAATATCATCCTGAACATCATTCAGGACAAAAGGATTCTTTCCTAGCCCAGAAATGCAGGCATGTGGTATTGTGGTTTCAGACCAGATGATGGATTGGCTCTTGTTCTAGATGCCATTATCCATGATCAGAACTTGCTAAGGTCATCTTTCTGGACAGCTATTGATTAAAAGCTCTTTTCTTACAAACAATAGAAAACACATGTTTATTGAGCCCTAATCCTGTGCCAGGCATTGTAAAACTGTATTTAATAGAGGTATTTAGTCCCCAATTTATTTTGATAGTTCTGTTTAAACTTTTAACAAAGGAGCTAAATTGCATGACACAGACGGTCATTGCTGAAGAGAAGTTGAAACATTCCTGTCATTTGTATGTTTATAAACACTTGCAATATACTTCCTAGAGCTTCTCTAATCATCAGTATGACTTCAGAGGCAAGTATTATAATTGAGAGCTTCTAGTAGAGGGAGTGAGTTTAGAGATGTTAAGTGATTTGTCCAAGGTCCCTTTGGTGGTGGTAGCATAGGGTGCTGGGGCATAGTGGAAAGGGTATGGCATCAGAGAGACCTGAATACAAGTTCTACCATCTCCTTCATTTCCTGTACTACCTTGGACAGGTTTTTGAAAATTATCTGAGCCTGTTTCTCATGTGCCTTGGCCTTGACACAGGGTTTGATGGGTTTAAATTAACTAATGAGTGTGGAAGTGTCTGTAACCTGAAAAGTGTTGTCAGAGTGTTAGTCATTATTATTCAACTTTTAGGTAGGTGATGCTGTCATCGCATTTGAAATGGGTCATAGACCACATTTCAAGTCAGACAGAACTAACAAACATGTGCTGCATGAATCTGAGTGTGTTACTTGAACTCTCTGGGTATGTGTCTCCTCAGTTGTAAAATTTGTATTATAATGCAACCTTGTGCATTCTGAATATAGACCAAAGTGACAGAAGTGAAGTGTGGAGCATGGCTCACAGGAGGCACTTGGTGAATGTCAAGGCTCCTCTTTCTGGCTTCAGCCCAGTGTCTGTGCTAGGAAGGTACTATTTCCTTAGGCAGGCACAGGCTGATTTAGTCTAGCACAAGAGAGCTGTAATGAACTATGCAGGTCGTTCCATGGAAGAGGAACCTGACCCAGAATGGGGAACTGACTTTCTCAGGTGACAGAGCAAATGGCAGAGTTGGGAGTTGAACTCAATTTTGTTCTCAAAGCCAGTACTTTTTGCACAGTATTATAGTACTCTCAATAAAGCATTATTTTTTACCTGTCCTTGCCCTGTAGAGGTGATTTGTATTAAAAGCACTTTAGTATAAGTTGATAGCATTGCTGGAGCAATTGAATCAAACCTGAATTGTCTTACATCATAAATAGCCAGGCATAGGAGTGTTTAGGTACAGAAAGTTTTCTTTGTATATCTTGGACTACTCTCAGTAAGATAACCATAGGAATTATTTGTTCTCTTTGCCTGGTGTTCCAGCTTGTGCTCCCTTGGAAACAAATTATACACTTTTACTATCTACATGTTACTTGATTTTAAATTCCCTGTAGCTATTACTTCAGAGGATTACAGGTGTTGACTGCAAAAGATAGTAGAAAGAGCCTAGCACTGAGGCAGTCAAGAGATCCAATGATTCCAGTTCCAGATTTGGCATTACCTAGCTGTTGGACAGTGTTGAAAGCATAACTGCTACTCCAATGACAGTTTGAAATATCTTGAAGTGAGTTTGAATTATTTCTAACTGTATTAGTTTCCTATCGGTGCTGTAAAATATTACCACAAACTTAGTGGCTTAATAGAACACAAATGTAATCTCTTACAGTTCTGGAGGTAGGTCAGAAATCCAAAATGGGTCTCATGGGGCTGCAAATCAAGGTGTCTGAATACTCTAGGGAAAAATTCATTTCCTCGCTGTTTTCAGCTGTTAGACGCCCCTTTCAACTCGTTAGTTCATGGCTCCTTCCTGGCATCACTCCCACCTGTTTCTCCCATCATCACAGGTCTTACTCCTCCCTGACTCTTCCTATGTCCTTCATATAAATACCATTGTGATTACATTGGGCCCAACAGAATAACCTAGGAGAATAACCTCATCTGAAGGTCTTTGACTGGGTCATACATGCAAAGTTTCTTTTGCCATTCAAGAAAACATTCAGAAGTTTTAGAGACTAGAATGTGAACAAATCTGGTGGCCATTATTCAGCCTACTACAGTAATCAAAGTGGCCAATGATAGAAGACTGTGGAATGGAGTCAGAAACAATGAACTTATTTTCAGTAGCTTTGCTTATTTCTTCAATATGTGAACAGATAGCAGGAAATACACTCTATGAGATTCAGAGTCATATAGACTTGGATTTAAATCCCAGCTATACCACTTACTAGCTGGTAGACCTTAGGCAAATAATATAACCTCTCTGAGTCTCTGTTCCTCATTTGTAAAATGGGAATTATAATATGGGTTTTATATATGTGTGTGTGTTATTGTGTGTGAGGGTTAAAGGAGATAACATATATGAAGCTATTGTTACAATAACTAGTACAGATCAAGGTCTCAGTAAATGAAGCTATTAATACTACTAAAGCTTGGGCCTTTCTTCTAATTCAGTGTGTAACGTCTAGCACTTCCCCTCCACCTTTTATTTTAAAAATAGAGTCTTGAGTGTGTAGAGATAAGTTCATTGTACTTCTCAGTATTAGTCTGTCCAAGGTTTCAGTTTTGTTTAATGATAATTTAATTTTAATATTCTTATTTCTTCCCTTCCAGTTCTCATTCCTATTTCTTCCACTGGCTTCTCAATAAATCCTTTCTAGTGTATTTCCTATGTATCTTTAGATATATGGATATTGTTTTAAGATATACAGCATTATTTTATACGTGTATGTCTTTTTAATTAAACAGGTTTTATAATATATTTAAGGCTTCTTGTTTTTCCCACTTATTATTGTATTGCTCAAGATGTGTCCATCCAGCATGTTACTTCTCCACTCTGTAGTGAGGGGCTTCTAGAGTGTTCCAATGCACCCTGCCACAGATGCATATGCATTTGCATGTCTTCATAGGGAAATTGGAAAGGGTTGCTCTGGGATGTACATCCTGTAATTGGAATGTGTATGGGGTTATGACTTAAGTATTGTCAAATTGTTCTCTAGAAAGACTCTATTACCTCTTCTTCTACCAGAAGAATATATATTCAGCATCTTTTTGTTGACATTTAGTGTTTTCTGACTCTCCTTTTACATGCAGTGGTACAAAGTTGTGTCATATTTTTTTTTTATTATTATTTACCACTAGTAGAGTTGAGGTTTATGTGCTTACTACTTTTCAGGTTTTTCCATTCTATGGATACAAATTATATAATATATATTATATATATATATGTATACACACACACATTTATGTATATACAAATTATATATATAATTTATATGGATGTAAACCCTTTGCTTATTATTGGTTTAACCTGATTTTTATGTTTGTTGCTTGTTAATTTGTTGGTGTCCCCTGAATGTTCTAGATATTATTTCTTGTTGGGTGAAGGCATTTAAAATTTCCTGTCCAACTCTCTCATCTTTTTGTGAATGTTATAACGTATGTGTGTGTGTGTGTGTGTGTGTATAATGTTAGATTTTGTAGATATATCCAGATGTACACATTGTGTCAATTTAGGTGCTGTAACTAGCTTTGTCAAATCACCTATATTTTACAGATTGGATGGGAGGTCTCTTGATGAAAATAAATGCAACAAATTTTCTTCTATCGTGTGTGCTTTTAAGAGTCTTATTAGAAATATCTCTTCTACCTCAAGATAACAAAGATGCTCTCCTATATGGTCTTATTTTGTCTTTCTGAAAAGTAACCAGTTGCAGAAAAGTCTTATTCCAGCTACATCAGTAAATATAGAAGTTGCATTACTTGGTTCCTATAGCAGCTCAACTCTAAGGAATATGATTGTTGTTTTGCTTGAATTTTACTCCTAGTGATTCAACTTAAGATTCGGAAAAAAAAAAAAAAACTTACATCAACAATCAGTCAGCATCTAGTTTCTGCCAAGTATAGACTGAGCTTCCAAATACATATTGAAGTTGGAAAGAGCTGACGGGAGAAATGAAACAAAGGTTATGCTGAGTTCAGCTCAGGATTTGGGGCATGCTTTACTAAACCTTGCTGTCCCAGCCTGCACACAGAATCACTGGGGCAAAATGACTACTAAAACTGTAAAAATGTATCGTGGGGAAAACTCAGCCATTCTGAAAACGTTTTAATGGTGACAAGAACACGTGTCAACCCTGGATCAAGAGGTAAATGATAACATTTGGCAGCATATTTTAGATACATTGATTGCTTATGACAAAAGACCCAGAAAGTTATTTGTGGACTTTAAAAACTTTGACTCTGTTCCTTCTTAGCTACCCAGAATCTTTCTAAAGGTAGATACAATGTCTTTCTCGTTGACTCCCTAACATGTAGCACAATGCCCAGCACAGAGTAAATAATGTTTAGTTAATATTTGTTAAATAATGCAATAACAGCAGTATACTGGTACAGGGAGTAGCTTCATGATCTGATTATGCTGTGAAACCCCTCAGTCTTGAAGGTTGTGCAGACATAAGTTCATTGGAAAAAACCCAAAGCCTTCCAAAGAACAGTCAGTTACCTCTAGGCTTAAAAACCATAGAAGAGGGAACAAAATGGCAGAATAGAAGCCTACAATATTCTCCTTCCCCACCACAAAAATGACATTGTGAAAATATGCTTCACACATTATTTCAAGGATCCTCCAAAAATCCTTCAAGGATTTTTGTCTTCCAAGACAAACAAAAGCTGAGAGATTTCATTAAAACCAGACCTGTATTACAAGAAATGCTAAAGGCAGTTCTTCAATCTGAAAGAAAAGGATGTTAATGAGCAATAAGAAATCATCTGAAAGAACAAAATTCACTGGTAATAGTAAGCAAATGGAAAAAAACAGAGTATTTGTAGCACCAATTGTGATGTTTAAACTACTCTTATTTTAAATTGAAAGATGAAATGATCAACAAATCAAAAACAATAACTACAGAAACTTTTAAAGACACAGACAGTACAATAAGACATAAAGTGAAACAATAAAAAGTTTAAAAGCAGGGGAATGGAGCTAAAGCACAGAGTTTTTATTAGTTTTCATTTTGCATGTCTATGAATTCAGTGTTAAATTGTCATCAATTTCAAATAATGGGTTATAAGATAGAATTTTCAAGCCTTAGAGTAACCTCAAATGGAAAAACACACAATGGAGACACAAAAAATAAAAAGCAAGAAATCAAATCATACCACCAGAGAAAATTACCTGTATAATAGAAGAAGGCAGGCAGGAAGGAAAAAGAAAAGACCATGAAACAACCATAACACAAATAACAAAATGGTAGGGGTATGTTTTTATTTATCATTAATACTATTGAATGTAAATGAATTACACTCCACCATCAAAAGGCATAGAGTGGATGAATGGATGAAAAAACAAGACCCAATAATCTGTTGCCTACAAGAAACAAACTTCATCTATATACATACATGTAGAGTGAAAATAATGGAATGGAAAAATATATGCCAAGCCAATGGTGTTTAAACATATCAGACAGAATAGACTTCAAGACAAAAACCATAAGAAGAGACCAAAAAAGGTCATTATATAGAGATAAGTAATTATGGCAACAAGATTTGACTGTAAATATATATGCATGCAACACTGGAGAACTCAGAAATATAAAGCACATATTATTAGAGCTAAAGAGAGAGATAGAGCTAAGTACAATATTAGTTAGAGATTTCAGTATCCCACTTTCAGCATTGGACAGATCTTTCAGACAGAATCTCAACAAAGAACCACTGAGTTTAATGTGCACTACAAAACAAATGGACATAATAGATACTTACAAGACACTTCATCCAAAGGAAGCAGAACACATTCTTTTCCTCAGCACTTAGATCATTCTGAAGGATAGACCACATGTTAGGTGACAAGTCTTAAAACATTCAAAAATTTGAAATAATATCAAGAATCTTATCTGATCAAAATGAAACAAAACTAGAATTCAACACCAATATAAATTTTTTTAAAATCTATAAACACGTGAAAATTAAACAATATGCTCCTGAATGATGTGTCAGTCACTGCAGAAATTACAAAGAAAATTGAATAATTTCTTGAAACAAATTATAGTGGAAACACAACATACCACGACCCCCGTGATACAATGAAAGCAGTACTGAGAGGGAAATTTATAGCTATAAATGCCTACACCAAACAAGATGAACTTCAAATAAATAATCTAATTATGAAGCATCTTAACAAGCATAAAATCAAACCAAACCCAAATTTGATAGAATAAAAGAAGTAATAAAGATCAGAGAAGAAACACATGTATTTGAAATGAAGAAAACAATTGGCTTTTTGAAAAGATAACAAAAATTGACAAAACTTTAGTCAGATTTTGAAAAAAAAAAGAAGAGCCAAATAAATAAAATCAGAGATGAGAAAGAAGACATTACAACTGATACCTCAGAAACTCAAAAGATCATAAGCGGCTACTATGAACATATATATGCCAATAAATTGGAAAATCTACAGGAAATGAATAAACTCCTGGACACATCCAACCTACCAAGATTGAACCATGAAGAAATCCAATACGTGAACAGACCAATAACAACATCAAAACCATAATAAAAAGTCTCCCAGGTAAGGAAAGTCTGGGACCTGATGGCTGCACTGCTAAATTCTACCAAACATTTAGATGAAGTAATATGATTCTACTCAAACTGTTCCAAAATAGGGAGGAGGAGAGAGTACTTCCAAATTCATTCTATGAGGCCAGTGTTACTATGACACCAAAACCAAAGACACACCAAAAAAAGAAAACTGTAGGCCAATATCTGTGATGAATATTGATGCAAAAATCCTCAACAATATACTAGTAAACCAAATTCAACAATGTATTTAAAAGATCATTCATCATGACCAAGTGGCATTCATCCCAGAGATGCAACGGTGGTTCAACTTACACAAATCAATTAAATTCATACATTATCTCAGCAGAATGAAGGACAAATCCCATTTGATCATTTCAACTGATGTTGAAAAAGCATTTGATAAAATTCAACATCCCTTCATGATAAAAACCCTAAAATGACTAAGTATAGGAGTAACATACACCAACATAATAAAAGCCATATATGACAGACCTACAGCTAGTATCATACTGAATGGGGGAAAAGTGAGAGCCCTTCCTCTGAGAACTGGAACACCACAAGGATGCCCACTTTTACCACTGTTACGCAACACAGTACTGAAAGTCCTAGCTAGAGCAATTAGGAAAGAGGAAGAAGTAAAGAGCATCCAAATAGGAAAGGAAGAAGTCAAATTATCCCCATTTGCAGATGACATGATCTTGTATTTGGAAAATCCTAAATATTCCACCAATAAAACTATTAAAACTGCTAAACAAATTCAGTAAAGTTGCAGGATACAAAATCAACATATGAAAATTAGTAGCATTTCTGTATGACAACAGTAAACAATCCGAAAAAGAAATTTTAAAAAATCCCCTGTACGATAGCTGCACATAAAATTAAATATGTATGAATTAACCAAATAAGTGAAAGATCTCTATAATCAAAACTATACAACACCAGTGGAAGAACCTGAAGAGGTCACATACAAAAAGGAAAGCTATTCCATATTCATAGGCTGGAAGAATCAGTATTATTAAAATGCCTATAATGCCCAAAGCAATCTAGAGATTCAATGCATTTCTATCAAAATATCTATGACATTCCTCACAGATAGACAAAAAAAAATTCTAAAATTCATATGGAACCACAAAAGATCCAGAATAGTCAAAGCTACCCTGAGCAAAAACAACAAAACTGGAGGAATCACATTACCTGACTTCAAATTATGCTACAGAGCTATAATATCCAAAATAGCATGGTATTTCTATAGAAACCGACACATAGACCAAGGGAACAAAAGAGAGAACCCAGAAACAAATCCACACATCTACAGTGAACTCATTTTCAACAAAGATGCCAAGAACACACACTGGGGAAAAGACAGTGTCTTCAATAACTGGAGCTGGGAAAACTGGATATCCATATGCACAAGAAGGAAACTAGACTCTTAGCTCTCATGACATACAAAAATTAAGTCAAAATGGTTTAAAGGCTTAAATCTAAGAGAAAACTTTGGGGAATATCTCCAGGACATAGGTCTGGGCAAAAATTTCTTGAGTATTATCCCTGAAGCACAGGCAACCAAAGCAAAAATGGACAAATGGAATCACACCAAGTTAAAAAGGTTCTGTACAGCACAGTAAACAATCAACAAGGTGAAGAGACAACCCACAGAATTGGGGAAAATATTTGCAAAGTACCTATCTGACACGGGATTAATAACCAGAATATATGAGGAGCTCAGGCAACTCTATAGGAAAAAATCTAATAATCCAATTAAAAGTGGGCAACATTTGAATAGATGATTTCACATTACAATAGATGCTAAGACTTCCTAAGGACAAGATGCTTGTCATCCCTATTTTCCTCTCTGCTTTTCTGTGTTTATGAAAACAATGGACCAGATGATTGTTAGCCATAGTATTACAGTGAAAAGCCTACAAATAAAAATATATGTGTATGTGTTAGTCCATTTTGCCATGTTATAAAGGAATATCTGAGATTGAGTAATTGTTTTCTTTTTTCTTTTTTCAAATACACTGTCTTTTTAGAACAGTATTAGTTTAAAAGCAATACTGAGCAGAAGGTACAGAGATTTCCAGTATACCCACTACTCCCATGCAAGTACGACCTTCCCAACTATTGACATCCCGCTCCAGAATGGTGGTTGTGTGACAATTTATGGACCTCCATTGACATGTCATTATCACACAAAGTTCATAGTTTCCATGGGGCCACTCTTGGTGTTGTGCATTCTATGGGGGCAAATGCGTAATGTCAGGTAATCACCATTATAGCCTCATCCAGAATAGTTTCACTGCCCTAATAATCCTCTGTACTCTGTCTATGCACGTTGTCCTCCCTTCAACTCCTGGAAATCATTATCCTTTTAGAGTCTCCAAGGTTTTGCCCTTTCCACAATGTCATATAGTTGGAATCACATATACTAAGCCTTGTCAAGTTGGCATCTTTTACTTAGTAATATGCAGGTTCTGGTGGATTCAGATTTCCTTACCTCTTTCTTCCATCACCTTTGGTTTATCCTCCCTGAATTTCTTCCTATAAATTTTCATCTTATAAACTTTTTTCTCCAGGCAAGAACTTTCCCCTCTGGAAGCACAGTGTGCTGTTTCTTGGAAATCCAGTCTTGTCCTGCAAAAGAGAAGTATGTAAACATAGCTGTTTATTAATTCCCTCTCTTTTTCTCTCTTTGGCTTCCTCCTGCCTCTGTCTCTCTGTCTCTGTCTCCCTCTAAACCTCTGTGTTTCTCAGTCTTTCAGTTCTGTAAGGATCAATTCAACTCTCTTAAAATCCCTCTGCTGCCCTCATGTGGACATCTGCTGAGAAGCTGGCATGCTCCTCAAATCTGATGACCAAATGGTTAATAAGGAATTGGTGGAATTATCACCTGGCTCCCATCAATGGGCTCCTTGTGAGTTGCCTCCGTCTCAGGCTGCAGCCAGGACTTTGACCCACAGTCATAGCTTTACCAGGTCTTTGGTAAATTTGATAGACTCAGCTCATTTCTATCAAACGATAGAAACGTTTGTATAGGAGTAGTTTGTATAGGAGTAGTTTTTCCTTCTTTTCTTGTCTTAGTATTAAGGTTTGGTGTCAAGGGAGAAAGGAAAAGCAATTTCCTCATTGAGCATTGAGGGCTGTCTTTGGAATGAGAAAGGCTGCCACCTGTTGGATTGTTTCCAGGTCGGATAAGGATGGTCCTTCTCTGGTGTCCAGACCTTCTTCCTGGGCACCAGAGAGTTTCTGTGGGCTCCTGCTGCTACCTCTTATTTTTCTCCAGGCGTGGGCATAAACTATTTTTAAAGTTATAACAGTAACACATGTTTATTTATACATACTTAAGGAAAAGCAGATGGTGAAAGAAAGACAATAAAAGTCACCTGTGAATCTCAACAGACTGTCATACTGTGGTGAGGCTGAGGCATAAGAATCGGGAAGCAAAAAGTTGCAGTCAGCTGAGATCTGGCCGCTGCCCTCCAGCCTGGGCGATAGAGAGAGACTCTGTTTCAAAAAAAGAAAAAAAAGTTTGCATTCTGTCATCCTCTATATGTATATACATCTCAGAAACATTGTATCCCACTATAGATTAGAAGTGGTTTTATACCACTCTTTTCACAAAAAGCATATTGCAAGCGTTTTTCTATGCAACGATAGATAATTAGCATCATCTTTTTAACACCATCTAGACTTTTTCATGCTCACATTAGTGCTTTTGCACTTGAGTTTCTATTTTTGAGGACAGGAAGATTTAGGAGGTCTTCCCCAGTTAGTTTTTTGTCTTTCAAGCTTCGGCTCAAACACCACCACCTCAACCTGGCTTCTCTCAGTCTGAGAAGACTTGTCTTTTGCTTGTCATTTCCTTCATGCTATGAGTCACTCATTCCCTGAAATGATCTTGTTCATTTATTTGTTTGCTTGTTTTGGCTCTTTCCTAAGTAGAATGTAAGCTCCCTGGGAGCTTCTCTATCTTTATCACTCCATCCCCAGGAATTAGAATCTTATTTCATGCAGGGAATTGATTCAGTTGATATTGGACTACACACTGAGTCTACTCAATGGCTGGACCAATGTACCAAATGCATTCAAACAATTTTTTACTGCAGAGCTCTGGATTGTACCCAGTTGTTTAATTTTCTTATTTATTGATTTATTTTTTTGGTCGAGGTCTTTCTGTGTCATCCAGGCTGGAGTACAGTGGCATCATCATGGCTCACTGCAGCCTTGAACTCCTGGATTCAAATGATCCTCCCACCTCAGCCTCCTGAGTAACTGGTACTACAGCTGCATGCAACCATACCAGGCGACCCTCCTGCCTTGGACTCCCAAAGTGCTGGAATTACAGGCATGAGCCGCCATCTCTAGCCCTCTTTTTAGCACTTTTATAAACATTACAAAAGTGTCTTTGTAATGAACATTACAAAAGTGTCTTTGTAAAAGAACAGTTCTTTTCTGCCTCTCAAAATTTGACTTTGAAACATTTTAAACATATAGAAAAGTAGAAAGAATGGAGCAATAAATACCCATATAATGTTCATCAAGATTAAAAATGTGTTAATATTTTGGCATAACTGTCTCTTTGCACACACTTTTGATGAGCCATTTAAAAGTAATTTGCAAACTTCATGATACTTCACCCTTAAATGCTTTAGCATGTATCTCCTAAGAATAAGAACATTTGTCTAAATAAATACAGTGCTATTAGCATACCTAGGAAAGTTAATAGTTAACAATTACTCTTTAATATAATTTAATAACCTGCCCATACTGAAATTTTCCATTTGTCTCTAAAAATACTTTAGAGGTATTTTATTCACTTATAGTTTTGAGTCAGGAGCAAACCAAGGTTTATGGCTTATATTTGTATATGTTTAGAATCGATCTAGAATAACTAGGTTTTCTTTTTAGTATTATTCATTTTAAAATCTCAATTACTTTTTGAAAAATCCAGATCAGTTTTCTCACATTCCTCATGATTTACCTTCTTATATCCTCATGGTATAGTTTGGCTTATTTTTCTTTCCCGTCTGTTTCCTAATCACTGAAGCTAGGTACTTGCCCAGGGCATGTGGTGTTGATCACTGATAGGCATGATTCTTTTTGATATTCACATTGTCCCGAATTCATCTGCAGGAAGCGTCTGCAAGCTAGCTTCTGTACCTTTTTCATGTGATCCTGTTCATCTTTGAGTGTTCCTTTCCTTTCTGGCACAGAAATATGTCATAGCTATAACTTGTGTTTTCTCCCTATTCTTGAAGCCTGAGATTTCTCCAAGGAGCATTGTTTTGTTTCACGTTTCTTAAAATGAGTAAAAATTATTTGCAAACAAAAATCTGAATACTGGCTCTACTTGTAACGATTGGGGTGCTATTGCTTCAACAATCTTTTAGTGTTCTCTCTCTCTCTCTCTCTCTATATATATATATGCATATATATAATTTTATTTTTCAGTTCAAATTTATAAGATTTTTTGTAACATATTTTATTGTATGTTTGTATTTTAAACACTCAGCAAACAAAATACACTGATGAAAATGTTAGATTTATTTTGCAGCAAGGGAGTATGGCACACCCTAGAGAACCATAGGGCATCTCAAAGTTGGGGATTTAAGAAAGGTGCAGGGTTTGGGGCTAAACACAGGATGATCTTGGCAGAGATGGTGAGAATTTATAAACTAGGTGGGTTGCTCTTCTGGAATCTATGTGGCTGAATGAGCTGGTTTTAATAAGAGTTCAAGCTAAGAGTTCAAGCTTAGATCATTGTCCTGCATGTTATGATTTGGTGCAGTTTATTTGTGAAGCACAGTACAATTTTGCAAGGTGTGGTTTTTACTTCAACTATTAATTTCCCCATCTTGACCAGCTGCCGACAAAATTTTTCATATATTTATTTTTAAAACAGCTTTATTGAGGTGTAATTGATGTATTAAAAAGTGCACATTTTTATTGTATACAATTTGATGGATTTCAACATATACATTCACCCACCAATTACCACAATCAAAGTAATAGAAGTGGTATTGCCTGATCACATGGTAGTTATATTTTTAATTTTTTGAGGAATCTCCATACTGTTTTCTAGGAGTCACACCATTTTACATTCTCATCAACAATGTACAAGGATTCTGACTTCTCCATGTTCTTATCACATTTATTATCTTTTAAAGTTATAGCCATCCTAACAGGAGTGAGGTATTATGTCATTGTGGTTTTGATTTGCATTTCTCTGATTATTGGTGATGTTGAGCACTGTTCAGTATATTTTCAAATATATTAAAAATTCACAGTAATGAAAATAGTAGAATACTGATGTAAGGACAAAGGTATAGACCAATGGAACAGAATAGAGAGCACAGAAATAAATTTGGGCATAGACAGTCATCTCATCTTCTAAAAGGATGTCAAGAATACATACAGAAAAAGGACGGTCTGTCTCTTCAACAAATGGTGTTGGGAAAGTTGGATATAGACAACTGGGATTACATCAGACTAAAACTGTGATATATAACTGTTAGCCTTTAGTACGTTTTCTTCAGAAAAATATCCATTCAAGTTATTTGCCCACTTTTTAAAAATTAGGTTTTGTTTTTGTTTTTTTTGCTATGGGGTTGTAGGAATTTCTTATATATGTTGAATATTAGCCTGTTATCTGATATATGGTCTGCAAATATTTCCACGAGTCCAGATTGCCTTTTCATTCTGTTGATTGTTTTCTTTGCTTGGCAGAAGTTCTTTAGTTTGATCTAGTCTTACTTCTCTATTTTTGCTTTTGTTTCCTGTGCTTTTAGTGTCATATTCAAAAACTCATTGCCAAGACCAACGCCAAGAAGATTTTCCCCTCTGTTTTTTTCTAGAAGTTTTGTAGTTTTAGGTTTTACTTTTAAGCCTTTAATCCATTTCAAATTGATTTTTCTTTATGGTGTAAGATACAAGTCCAGTTTCCTTCTTTTGCATGTGGATGTCCATTTTTTTCAATACCATTTGTTGAAGAACCTATCCTTTTTCTATTGTGTATTCTTGACACTCGTGTCGAAGATCAACTGTCTGCATATGTGAGTTTATTTTTAGACTGTCTATTCTGTTTAATTGGTCTGTATGTGTATTTTTATGCTAGTTCCACACTGCTTTAATTACTGTCGATTTGTAATAAATTTTGAAATCACGAAGTGTGATGCCTCCATCTTTGTTCTTCTTTCTCAGATTGCCTTGGCTATTTTGGGTGTTTTGTGCTAAGCTCTTGGCTTGAGTTTGTGGACCATCCATAAGATGCAACCCTGTGATAACCACATTTTCTAGTTTCTGTATTTAAAGTTTTGACATCTGTGGGCTTTGCTGACCCTAGAGAGACTGACCCTCCCAGGGCTAGCCAGTTCTTAAAGACACTAACGGATCCTCCTGCAGGTAAAATGCAAGCCAACCAATTTAGAGCCCATACACCAACCACTTTCCTGAGTGGCTGCTACACTCTGGGTCACCTTCTACCTGCCCTAATCACTGCTAGTCCAGGAACCAGAAAGTAAGAACGATCCCTCTGCCCTAGAGCCCACTGAAATTATTCAAACTAGCCAATGCTAAATCTGCTTGCCCTGCTAGTTCTAGTTTACTCTTGCTCTGAACATTTACTGCAGTTCTTTGCATCCATGACTGCAATTGGCACCACTTGGAGGTAGGGAGAGGCTTTAAAAAACATTCATATTCAGCCTCAACTCGAGACTTACTAAATCAGAGTCTCTGGTGATGTTGAAACACTCTTTGGCCTTCTCCCTTGTTTGGGAATTTGGCCTTTAAGATTACTGATTACAAATCAGTCAATTTTTTAATATTGCTTTAAAATATATTAAACATTTCTTCAGAATTTTAAGTTGTGTTCATCACATCTCTCTTTGAATGGATTATTCAGAGAAGTCTACCACATTTCCCAAATCCTCAGCCTGGGTTACTGCCAAGACTCATGTCTCTGCATTCTACCTCTTGCTTCTATTCTCAAATCCACCTAGCAGTACTGCCGTGGCAGGCAGTCCCAGTATGCTGCTGTGTCCTCTGTCAACGGTCTTTCTCCTTTTCTGACTCAGGTTTTACTCCCAGCTGTGAAAGCCTGCCTGTTTTGCCCAAGCACAACTTGGAAATTCAGAGGAGCTAAAGTCCCCTGGGCAATTCTCAACCAGTGGAAACTGTGGGCTGCTGAATAAATACTCCACATTGTCCCACAAAGAGACAATTAGGAAATACACTCTATATAACTCTCCAGAATATCCACTTTGGGGACTGATCTCCAGTTGCCCACAAGGGTAACCAACTCATTAATACACCCATTTGGCTTTTTACTCTTGCGTTCCCTATTCCTGTCATCATTTCCCAAAGGAACTATAGACATCCAAGTCTCTTTTCCTTGGAGGGAGAAATCAAATAGAAACACATTATCCCCATGGGAACTTAAGACCTTACCATTTCTCTTCTCATTTCAATTAATCTTTAAAGAATCTCCATCAAAGCCACTGTTTACATTAGAAAATGCCTATAATATAACAAATTATTATGAATTTCTATAAATTCTATATTAACATCAATACATTTCTATAAATTTTACGTTGATATCCACAAACACTTTGCATAGGAAAATTCATGTTACCAAATGAATTACCAAATCGTACCACACGATGGCAGTGCCTGTAAGCGTTTATCTTTTCGGTATACACTTGTGATATATCCATGATAACTGTGCTGTTCCTTAATCTATGCTTGGGGTGAACAGGCCAAGTCTAGCCAATGCAAGCAGAAATATCCCTGCAAAGTCTGCATTTATAGCCTTCATCGTTGCCACCCACTAGCTGTCGTCATCATGACATACGTCCACATGTTAGGCTTCCTTGTTCACTCACAGTGGGCAAGTGTCCCCCTAGCCAAACCAGGTTCTTCCTCATTACCACTGATTATGTTCCATCACTACTTCTTTCTCTATGGCTTATCTAGGAGGAGCTATGGGGAGTGCTGTGTTTTGGGAGACAGACAATTAGTTGAGCAGACACATCAATGCATTGCCCAGGAACCAAGGTACAAATTCCCTTCTCTGATACTCAGGTAGATGTAAGTAAACACATTCTTTTTTGGTATCTCTGCTCTAGTGAGGATTTTTACTACAAATCACCTTAGAAGCAGATACTCAGATTGGGAGTCTGAAACTGGTCCACCAACTTGTAAGACAATGATACTTGAGGAGGTGGTAATCCTGTTCACGTTGCATTACACTTACCTACTCCAGACGTCAGCAAACTGTGGTCAATAGGCCAAATTTATCCCAATGGCTACTTTAGTAAATAAAGTTTTATTCAGAACACAACCACATCCACTTGTTAGATATTGTCTATGGATGTTCTAGTTGTGACAGAAACCTATGATATGCAAATCCGAAAATATTACTATTTGATGCTTTTTTTGTTTAAAGATAAAGTCTCGCTATATTGCCCATGCTGGAGTGCAGCGGGTATTCACAGGTGCAATTATAGCACACTATAGCTTCCATCTCCAGGCCTCAAAGGATCATCTTGCCTCAGCCTTTGGAATCGCTGCAACTACAGATGTGATTCAACAGGCCTGGTTATTTTGCCTTTTATGGAAAAGTTTGCATAGATAAGGACTATGGTAGGGTAAGTGGAGAATAGAAGGAAGGAGGAGAACTCCCTCTGTCCTCACAAAGCCCAGCTTCCTCAGGCATTTCCCTACTTCACCTATCATTTTCCTATTGCTCACTTTATTCGTTTCTTTCCTCCACAAACAGGTCCATGCAATCACTTTATTTTCTGACTAAGTAAATTCCTTTGAAACTGGGCCAATTTGCTAATTTCTGTAGAAGGGGGATATCTATGTTAAAATACTGTCTGTGTGCTAGGGATGTGCAAGAGTTTGAGCAAAATGCTAATGAGCATTTTGATAATGCAATTAATTAAGGATTAGTCATTTTTATCTTTAATTATCCTTATTTTCTAATTATTTTATTACAAAATGTACATAATATTA
>NW_012117488.1:2234257-2238075 GCF_000951035.1 Colobus angolensis palliatus
CGCCCGTCTCGGCCTCCCAAAGTGCTGGGATTACAGGCTTGAGCCACCGCGCCCGGCCGAGTCTTCATTTCTTTATGAGGGCTCTCATGTCATATAAAACTCATCTTGTGCTTTTCTCCTGTTACTCTATCTTATATTAATTTAATTCCCGCACTGAGCTGGGATCTAAGAGGATAGACATGGGGGTTTTCTGCTTTTACTCAATCATAAACAGCAACCTAAAATATGGCTGTTTGACTAGGGAATTTCCAACAAGGTAAATTAAAAAAAATGCAATTTTGTAACTGCCATTTTCTTTATTTTGCTTCCGTAACTGCTCTATGAATACTTGCCTCTGACTTTGTCATTGTAAACACTAAACCCTTTGGGTTTAGTGGGTCCCAATTCATGAGTTTTTTCTCCCTCAAGTAAAATCTTCAAAAATGTAGGGCACCCCAAATTTGTATTTACACATATATGTGTGTATATACATGTATGTATATGTGTGTGTGTACATAAGAATACATACATACAGGCATTCCTCATTTTATTACAGTACACTTTACTGCACTTTACAGATACTTTTTCTTTATACTGTGTCTTATATGAACTGCATCCCTATGAGAGAGCAAACTTGAAAAATGTGTGCATTCTGACTGTTCTTCCTACTGGCTTTCCCTCTCCTTGGGCCTCCATGTTCCCTGAGATACAACAATATTGAAATTAGGACAATTAATAATCCTACAATTACCCCTGTGTTCAAGTGAAAGGAAAAGTCACAAATCTCTTACTTTAAACCAAAAGCTAGAAATGATTACACTTACTGAGGAAGGCATGCTGAAAGCTGATATAGGCCTCATGTGCCAGTTAGCCAAGTTACGAATGCAAAAGAAAAATTCTTGAAGGAAATTAAAAGCGCAGCTTCGATGATCACAGGAATGATGAGAAAGTGAAATAGCCTAACTACTACTACAGAGAGTGTTTTAGTGGTCTTGATAGATCAAACCAGCCACAACATTCTCCTAAGCCAAACTCTAAGCCAGAGCAAGATCATTGCTTTCTTCAATTCTATGAAGGCTGAGAGAGATGGCAAAGATGCAGAAGAAAAGCTGGAAACTAGCAGAGGTTGGTTCATGAGGTTTACGGAAAGAAGCTGTCTCCAATAACATAAAAGTACAAGGTAAAGCAGCAAGTGCTGATGCAGAAGTTGCAGCAAGTTATCCACAAGATCTAGCTAAGATAATTAATTAAGGTGGTTACCCTAAGCAACAGATTTCCAATGTAGATGGAACAGCCTTTTATTGGAAGAAGATGCCATCTAGGGCTTCCATAACTAAAGAAGAGAAGTCAATGCCTGACTTCAAAGCTTCAAAGGTCAAACTGACTCTCTTGTTAGTGGCTAATGCAGTTTGTACCTTTAGGTTGAATTCAATGTTCAACCCTTAAACTCTAGGGCCCTTAAAAATATGTAAATGTACTCTGCTTGTGCTCTATAAATGAAACAACAAAGCCCGGATGACAGCACATTTGTGTATAGCACGGTGTGATGAATATTGTAAGCCCTACTGTTAAGAGCTACTATTCAGAAAGAAACTTTCAAAATATTAACAATACACCTGATAATTCCAGAGCTCTGATAGACACATACAAGGCGATTAACATTGTTTTCATATCTGCTAACACAACATCCATTCTGTAGCCCATGGATCAAGGAATAATTTCAAGTTGCAATTCTTATTATTTGAGAAATACAATTTGTCAGGCTATAGCTACACCAGATAATGATTCCTCTGACAGATCTGGGCAAATTTATTTGAAAACCTTCTGAAAAAAAAATTACCTTTCTAGATGTCATTAAGAACATTCGTGATTCATGGGAGGATGTCAAAATATCAACGTTAATGGGAACTGGGAAAAGGTTGAGTCCAGCCCCCATAGGTGACTTTAAGAGGTTCACGACATCAATAGAGGAAGTAACTGGAGATACGGTGGAAATAGCAAGAGAACTAGAATTGGAAGTGGAGCCTGAAGATGTGGTTGAATTGCTAGAATCTCATGAGACAAATTGAATGGATGAGGAGATGCTTCATAGAGATAAGCAAAGAAATGGTCTCTTGAGATGGAATCTACTCATGGCGAAGATGCTGTGAACATTGTTGAAATGACAACAGAGGATTTAGAATATTACATCAACTTAATTGATAAAGCAGTGACAGGATTTGAGAGGACTGACTCCAGTTTTGAAACAACTGGGTAAAATGAGATCAAATAGCATCTCATGGTACAGATGAATCTTTTGCGAAAGGAAGAGTCAATCAATACATTAAACTTCACTGTCATCTTACATTAAGAAATTGCCAACAGTCACCCTAACCTTCAGCGACTATCACCCTGATCACTCAGCAGCCATTGAATTAAGGCAAAACTCTCCACCAGCATAAAGATTACCACTTGCTGAAGGCTCAGATTATTATTAGCATTTTTCAGCAATAAAATATTTTAAAATTAAGGATCGTAATTTTATTTTCAGACATAATGCTATTGCACACTTACTAAACTTAGACTACAGAATAGTGTAAGCATAAGTTCTGGAAAACCAGAACTTTGGTGTGACTCACTTTATTGCAACATTTACTTTATTGCCATGGTCTTGAACCAAATCTACAATCTTTTTGAAGTATACCTGTGTCTGTGTGTTTGCAAGTGAGTGAACATATTTAAAACACTGAAAGCTACTTGTTAACAAAAGAACCCAAGAATCCCCACTAAGAGAAAAATGCTTACAATATTCTTGGTTTCTGAAGGTTTGTTTATTGTTTCTAATATGGGTTTTCTATTTTTCTTGTGTGCCACGGAAACTAAAGCTAACTGGGAGAGGTATCAAGAAGAAAGCCCAGGAAGACGTCCAAGGTGGGGAAGACAGAAGAAAGCTGGCAGGACTGTGCTTGCTAAGGTGTGACTGTGCAGTATCTGTGGTTTTTTCTGACCTCTTCTCACCCCTGCACCCAACACCCATCCTCAAATTCAGATCAGGGCCGGGCGTGGTGGCTCACGCCTGTAATCTCAGCACTTTGGGAGGCCAAGGCGGGCGGATCACGAGGTCAGGAGATCGAGACCATCCTGGCTAACACGGTGAAACCCCGTCTCTACTAAAAATACAAAAAAAAAAAACTAGCCGGGCGAGGTGGCGGGCGCCTGTAGTCCCAGCTACTCGGGGGGAGGCTGAGGCAGGAGAATGGCATGAACCTGGGAGGAGGAGCTTGCACTGAGCCGAGATTGCAGCCTGCACTCCAGCCTGGGCGACAGAGTGAGACTCTGTCTCACAACAACAACAACAAAAAAATTGAGATGTGCCTCTGCTAATTTGTAACAACTGCATGAATTGCTTTTACTTTCAATTTCAGCGTTATTGTACCATCCCATTTGTGGAAATGACCAGCTTCCTCAGCTCTCTCTCTTTTTTTACTTTATAAAGGAGGGACACTGTTATGCCCAGACCGTTTATTCCCCGAAGAAGACCACCAGAGTCCAGAGTCAAAGCCAAGCGGTAAGGATCTTTATTGCAAGTTCGAACTTGGTCCCTCCGTTCCACAACATACAAGAGGGCCTTGAACAATGCGTGCGCTCGCTTCTTATACCCCGATGTAAACAGGATATGTAAAGTTACAGAGAAACAAGGGAATTCTTCTGGTTACAGCATTACAGTTGGTTTACATTTTAAGTTATATTTTTAACAGTTTTCTTATTGGTTCCTGCGCTTTTACGATCGGTTGTAACCTTATCGGAGATCTCAAGGCTATGATATATGGAGGAATGTGTTTGTCTCAAGGCTATAACGT
>NW_012117488.1:2238165-2245291 GCF_000951035.1 Colobus angolensis palliatus
ATGTGATGTGTCGGGCTCAAGGCTATAACGTGTTTGTGTCGGGCCCAGGAAGTGGAGGCATATGGGGGGATGTGATGTGTCGGGCTCAAGGCTATGATGTGTTCTTTCATTTCCCCCTCTCTCAGGTACCTCTGGGGCCAATCTTGGGTCCTATAGGTCTGACTCCGTTTCAGTGTCCACAGTTTGGTATTGAGCTCTGAGGACCATGAGCTGTATGGTGTCAAACCTTTCCCTGACAAACCGCAAAATTCTGTTTATAACACGAGGTCCTACGGTAAGCAGAAACAGCAGACTTAGCAGGGGTCCAAGGAAGGGGGCTAACAGAGAAAACATAGAGGAATTCCACCATTGGCTTGCAGCTGAGGCAAACTGCTATTTTTTTATTTCTATGCTTAACTTGAGTAACTGCTGGACCCGGTTCTCTACAAGCCCTGATTCATTGATGTAAAAACAACAATCTTCCTTCAGAAACATACATGTACCACCTTTCTCAGCAGTGAGCAAGTCTCAGGCCCTCCGGTTCTGCAAGGTTACTTGAGCTAGGGATGTGAGCTGTCACTGAAGGGAGGCAAGGGACTCAGCCGACTCCTCCATAGCAACAGCAAATTGTTGGTACAACTTGTTGGTTTCTATGAGGGTGTGACCTAGGGCTCCCCCTGCCAGTCCGGCCGCAATGAGGGATGATGTGAGGGAGATTCCTGCAATGAGGGGGAGAAATATGGCTTGTGCAGGTCTCGGTCTAGGGGCTGGGTGAATAGTAGTACTAGTCCAGTTACCGGTGTACCCCAGGAACTCGCCAGCAGTTAGGAGAGTTAACCGGGGAACTAATGTAACAGGAAGACACAGTTGGTTAGTTACAGAGGGACCAGATAGGTTCTTAGATAATGTTCCATTACACCAAAAGAATATGCCCGGCGGGGCCCTCAGGTTGGTGTTGGGGGGCGTTACAGTGATGTTGCAGAGGCTGGTGCCTGAAAAACAGTAGGGAAACTTCTCCTGACTGGGGTTCAGGTACAGTGGCACATTAAGAATGGGGGCGTTTGTGAGATTCTGAAGGTTGTTAATTTGGGTAGAAGATGCCCATGGCAGAGGGACAGCGGTTAGTGGCGGGCGCCCTAGGGTGGCACATAGAAAGCAACCAGACAAGCTATGAAGTCCTGTAAGGTTAGCAAGTTCTACCCCCTCTTGTAATAGTTCTAACCAGGAGAAAGGACGTAATTCTTGTATTAGTCTGTCTTCCTGATGTTGGATATTCCCATGGACCAGGGGCAGTACTTGAACTAGGCCCCGCCACAGATAGAGGTGACTGCTAGGCCATGTGGAGGAAGGGGAGTAGTATACAGCTCCATGTTGAGGCTTGGTCCAGCAGGAGTTCCAAGGGTCCTTAACTATCCAAGTATAGATGCCGCCTCTACCCTGCTGGTAGAAGTTCCCCCTGCATCGCTCGCGCCACCTTCTGACTGAATGCACTCTACAGTAATTGTAGGGGCAGCCTGCGTTTTGGTGCCACCAATAGTGTTTACAATTGTATTTAGTCTGATCAAACTCAAAACATATTATTGGCACCTTTGGTTCGGCTATTTGAAAACCAGTAAAATTTAGCAAAATTGGGTCACTACACCCGGAGTGGGGGCAATCAGCACTGGCTAATAATTTCCCGGGTTTATGAGGTTGCCCAGGGTGGGTTCGGTTTTCATAAAGCCAGAATCTCCAGACAAAGGGATTAGAAACTGGTTTTGTGTTTGCCCCAGTGGCCACTAGGGCGGCTAACGTTATGGTTAGACTACTTAGCTGCATGTTTGCAGTGAGCTATGCTGCCGGCGCAGGGTGAGTTTTAAGGGGTTGTTCTTAGCTCTGTCCACAGTCCACGTAGTTGGTGCTTCCGTCGCTGCCATGAGTGGCCTAAGAAGGTCAGAGGTCGGGTCCACCGGTCTGACGTGGGTGTAGTGGATCCACGACGCGATGCCTTCTACTTTCAGGGCGGTGGGTGTGGTTAGGAGTACCTGGAGTGGTCCTTTCCACCTGGGTTCTAAGGTCTCTTGTCGGTGTCGCTTAACCAGGACCCAGTCTCCCGGCTGGTATCGATGGGGTGTCGGTGGGGGACCGGTCTCATATAGTTCCTTCAGCTTGGGCCAGATTTCCTGACGAATTTTCTGCAAAGCTTGTAGGGAAAATAAGAGTTCAGAGACATTTTCTGTTTCAGATTTGAGCAGATCATTTTTTAGGATGGGAACCAGGGGTGGGGGTCTGCCATACATGATTTCATAAGGGGTAAGGCCCAGTCTGTAAGGGGTATTACGGGCCCGGAACAGAGCGTAGGGGAGAAGGACTACCTAATTAGCGCCAGTCTCCATAGTCAATTTAGTTAAGGTCTCTTTTAAGGTCCGATTCATCCTCTCTACCTGTCCTGAACTTTGGGGCCTGTAAGCACAATGTAGTTTCCAATTTGCCCCAAGGATGGAAGCCAAATCCTGACTTGCCTTAGCGACGAAGGCCGGCCCATTATCTGACCCTATTTGGATGGGAAAGCCATACCTGGGGAGGATGTCTTCCAGTATTTTCTTTGCTACAACCTGTGCGGTTTCTCTTTTGGTTGGGAATGCTTCAATCCACCCTGAAAAAGTATCTACAAAGACAAGTAAGTACCGATACCCGTATTTTCCTTGCTTTATTTCAGTAAAATCTACTTCCCAGTAGATACCAGGCCTGGTCCCTCTGAGCCTTGTTCCCATTGCAGTCTGGGATTGGGGGTAGGTGTTGTTAAGCTGGCAGGCCTTGCAACCTGTCACGATGCTGCTGGCCATCTCGGCTAGATGTCTGATTTTGAGCTTGGAGCGTCTGATCAAGTCTATCATCCGCCGGGCACCCAGGTGGGTGGTTCGGTGGATGTGTTCTAACACTTGTCGTCTTAATTTTTCTGGTAGGATAGTTTGGTTATTAGTATCAGTCCACCACCCATTCTGGATCTGTTTCTGGGGAAGTTTATTGATCCACTGGAGATCTTGTTCTGAATAATCAGGGAGATACGGCAAGTCCCAGGGGCCCGGATCAGGGAGCTGGAGTGCAAGGAGTTGACTGGGAGCCTTTGCCACACTCCTTGCAGTTTGGTCTGCCAGAAAGTTGCCTTGAGCAATTGGAGTGGTTGGTTTCTGATGCCCTGGGCAATGTACAATAGCCAATTTTTCTGGTCCCCATAGGGCTGTTAACAGGGCTAGGATCTCTTGCTTGTTTTTTATCTCTCTTCCTTCAGCTGTTAGTAACCCTCACTCCCTGTAAATGGCCCCATGTATGTGCGCCATAGCAAAAGCATATCGGCTGTCTGTGTATACTGTCAGTTTCTTCCCTGCCCCTAGGGTAAGAGCTTGGGTGAGCGCTATCAGTTCAGCCTTCTGGGCCGATGTCCCCGGGGGCAGGGGTTCCGCCCAGATTACCTCAGTCTCTGAAGTCACTGCTGCTCCAGCATACCTCTGGCCTTGGTGAATGAAGCTGCTTCCATCAGTGAACCAGACGAGGTCTGCGTCAGGAAGTGGGCGGTCTTGCAGGTCCTCTTGAACTCCATGCACCTGAGCTAGTATTTCGGTGCAATTATGAAGCAGGGCGTCCAAGTCCAGGTTGGGCAGCAGCGAGGCAGGGTTTAAGGTTGTTGGGGGCAGGAAAGTTATCTTGAGAGGGTTTAGTAGTAGTCCTTGGTAGTGGGTGAGCCGGGCATTACTTATCCATCGATTAGGTGGCTGTTTAAGTACACCCTCGATGGCATGTGGGGTACCGACCCGTAATTCTTGTCCTATGACAAGTTTATCAGCATCTTGTACCATCAGGGCCGTGGCTGCAATCATTCGGAGACAAGGGGGCCACCCGGCAGCCACTGGGTCTAATTTCTTTGACAGGTAGGCAACTGGCCTCCGCCAGGGGCCTAAGTTCTGAGTTAGCACTGCCTTGGTGACACCTTTGCTCTCGTCCACGTATAAGTGGAAGGGCTTAGTGACAGCAGGTAGTCCCAGGGCAGGCGCAGAGAGTAGGGCAGTTTTGATCTGTTGGAAAGCCATCTCGGCTTCTCCTATCCAATTAAATGGCTGCTGTCCCCGGGTTGCCTGATACAAGGGTTTAGCCAGCTCCGCGAAACCAGGTATCCATAGTCTACAAAATCCTGCCGACCCCAGGAATTCCCTTACTTGTCGGGTGGACTGTGGCCTGGGGATCTGCAGAACAGTCTGCTTCCGGGCGTCTGTTAACCAGCACCGCCCTCCTTTTAGCAGGTACCCTAGATATGTTACTTCTGGTTTACAGATTTGAGCTTTCTTTGCTGAGGCCCGGTAGCCTAGATTTCCTAAAGCTTGTAAGAGACCTTTGGTCCCTTGGAGGCAAGCTTCTTGGGTGTCGGCTGCAATCAGGAGGTCATCAACATACTGTAGTAAAGTTATTTCAGGGTGTTTGCGTCGGTACTCACCCAGGTCTTCATGGAGGGCCTCATCGAACAGGGTAGGAGAGTTTTTGAATCCCTGAGGCAGTCTGGTCCATGTCAGTTGGCCACTTATGCCCCTCTCAGGGTCAGTCCACTCGAAGGCGAAGAGCTTTTGGCTCTGAGGGGCTAAAGGCAAACTGAAGAAGGCATCTTTCAAATCTAAAACAGTGTACCATTGGTGTTTGGGGTTTAGAGTACTCAGGAGGGTGTACGGGTTAGGCACAGTTGGATGTATGTCCATAACCCTCTTATTGACTTCTCTTAAGTCTTGTACAGGTCTGTACTCTCCGCTATTAGGTTTCCGTACCGGCAACAATGGAGTATTCCAGGGTGAGTGACAGGGCCGGAGGACCCCTTGGTCGAGGAGCCGATGGATGTGGGGCGTAATTCCTATTTTGGCCTCTAGGGGTATTGGGTACTGCCGTACCCGAACAGGATCTGTCCCAGGCTTGAGTTCGACAAACAAGGCAGGACGGTGTTTTGCTAGTCCTAAGCCCCCCGTTTCTGCCCAAGCTCCTGGATATTGCTGGAGCCAGGTTGCTATGTCCTGGTCAGGGGTCACTTGCTCTTGGTGGAGCCGGTACTCATCTTCTAGGGTTATAGTCAGGATGGGCACGGGCTGATTTTGGGAATTGGTCACGATGGGCCCCTCAGGGAGGAAATAGATCTGTGCTCCCATTTTAGTCAGCAGGTCTCTCCCTAACAAGGGGTAGGGGCTCTCAGGGATGACCAGGAAAGAATGGGTTACATTCCTGGCTCCGAGGTTTACTGTCCTTTGTGTCGTCCAGGGGTACTTCTTAATTCCTGTGGCCCCTTGTACCCATGAGGACTTGGTGGATAATTTTCCATTAGTTTTAACTAGGACCGAATGCTGTGCTCCCGTATCGACCAAGAACTGGACTGGGGTCCCCTCCACTTGCAAAGTTACCCTAGGTTCGGGGAGGGGGTCCGAACCCCGTCTTCCCTAGTCCTCGTCTTGAGTGACTAGTACGGGTGTAGACCTAGGGGGTCCCCGTCCTTGTTGCTTCTTTTTGCGGCAGTCTCTTACCCAGTGGCCAGCTTCCTTACAGTAGGCACATTGGTCTTTGCTCAGATTATCACGTCTGGGAGTCCGCCTAGGTTGGGTGTTCTCTGGCTGTAGATGCTCTTTCTGTACTACTGCTGCCAGGACCTTGGTCATTTTTTCAGTGGCCTTAAACTGCCTCTCTTCCGGAGTATCTCTATTATTGTAAACTCGCTGGGCTATCTGGAGAAGGTTCTGAAGCTGTTTTCCCTCTAAGTTTTCTAATTTCTGGAGTTTTTTCCTAATGTCTGGGGCCACCTGATTTACAAAAGACATTACAACAGCGGCCTGACTTCCTGGAGCCTCTGAGTCTATGGGGGTGTACTGTCTAAAGGCTTCCATCAATCTTTCTAAGTAGGTAGCTGGGCTTTCTGTCTTTCCCTGCAGAACAGAGTATACTTTAGCCAAATTAGTGAGCTTGCGAGCAGCTGCCCGGAGACCTGCCATTAGAGTCTGGCGATAAAGGCGTAGCCATCCCCTACCTTCTGCTGTGTTGTAATCCTACCCGGCCTGGTCAGAGGAAAAGTCGCATTTATGAGGTCGGGGTTGGCAGTCGGTTGACCGTCGTCCCCCGGGACCAGCTTTCTAGCTTCTACCTGTATTCTCTCTCGCTTTGTTGTAAACAAGATTCGGAGGAGCTGCTGACAGTCATCCCAAGTGGGCTGGTGGGTAAACATAACACTATCTAGCAAAGCCATTAAATCTTTGGGGTTGTCTGAAAACCGGGCACTCTGAGTCTTCCAGTTATACAGATCACTGGTGGAGAATGGCCAGTACTGAAGCCTGGGGATTCCTGTGTCATCTGGGGGTCCTATTTCCCAGAGGGGTAAAGCCACTGTGGAGTCAGGCAGCTGGGGGGGGCTAGCTCGCAAAGTGTGCCCTGGCGTCCGCCCAGCCGGCCCTTCAGAGTTACTTTCACTTCCAGCGGGTCCCGGTGCTCCGGCCGCCTCTCGTCCGCCCGCTCCCTCCTCCCGCGGCTCAGCCCGGGGGGCTGGGGCCTGGGGTCCGGAGGGGGTTCTGTGGCCAGTGGGTCCTCGCTCTCAGGTAAAACAGGATGGGGGGGGGCAGTCGGTTGCTTGGATTTTAGCGGCCGAGCAACCAGTGCCTTATAGGGTTCCGGTGCTAATAGGAAGGGGGACAGCCAAGGGGGTGGGTTCTCAGCTAGGTCCTGCCATATGAGAATGTATGGGATATGATCCGGGTGGCCGGCACGCCCTGATAGGAAAACCTTGGACTTGACTCTAGTGATGACAGGAAGGCGGAATGTCCCTTCGGATGGCCACCCTACATTAAAGGCAGGCCATTCGGAGCGGCATAGAGTAATTAGCTTTCCCTTCCTGATTTCTGTGCTAAGATCATGGCCCCTTGCTCTAACATCCTTGAAATTACTTGTAAGGAGAGATAGGGGAGTGCTCTGGGTATTACCTATTTTAAATGGTAGTGCCCGGAGAGGCTTTTGGACCCGGTCCTGCAAGGGGACAAATTATGTCAGCCACAGGCACGCTCCAGTAACCTGGGTCAGGATAAATTCAAACAGTCGCGGGCACGCTCCAGAAACCTGGGTCAGAATAAATTCAAACAGGCGCGGGCGCGCTCCAGAA
>NW_012117488.1:2245701-2248910 GCF_000951035.1 Colobus angolensis palliatus
CGCGGGCGCGCTCCAGAAACCTGGGTCAGAATAAATTCAAACAGTCGCGGGCGCGCTCCAGAAACCTGGGTCAGAATAAATTCAAACAAGAATCAGATGAGAACCAGGGGATTTCTCCCTGGTCCCCTCTGGCTGTCCTATAGCACGTCCGCCAGGATTTAATGCCAGCTTTCAGCTTCAGTTTCAGACCTCGCGAGCCTCAGATTCAGAACGGTTTCAGACAGGCTAACAGCCTCAGATTCAGAACGGATACAGACAGACAAACAGAGATGAGGCTCAGATTCAGAACGGACACAGACAGACAAACAGAGACTAGCCAGCTCACCTATCAGCAGATCGATCCTGGTAGATCCGTTGACCAGGGGTCTGGTGGGCTTGGGGAAATCCCGGAGAGCCCCCAAATGTTATACCCAGACCGTTTATTCCCTGAAGAAGACCACCAGAGTCCAGAGTCAAAGCCAAGTGGCAAGGATCTTTATTGCAAGTTCGAACTTGGTCCCTCCGTTCCACAACATACAAGAGGGCCTTGAACAATGCGTGCGCTCACTTCTTATACCCCGATGTAAAAGGATATGTAAAGTTACAGAGAAACAAGGGAATTCTTCTGGTTACAGCATTACAGTTGGTTTACATTTTAAGTTATACTTTTTAACAGTTTTCTTATTGGTTCCTGCGCTTTTACAATCAGTTGTAACCTTATCGGAGATCTCAAGGCTATGATATATGGAGGAATGTGTTTGTCTCAAGGCTATAACGTGTTTGTGTCGGGCCCAGGAAGTGGAGGCATATGGGGGGATGTGATGTGTTGGGCTCAAGGCTATGATGTGTTCTTTCAACACGAAAGAAAAGAGGAAGGAGGAACGAGAGCAAGGGGGTAGTGAAAGGCAACTGAAAACTCAAAACTTGGACCTGTGGTGCTGAAGAGCGGGTATGTTTGCTTTCTTTTACAGGCAACTTGGTCCAACTCAAGACTCGGTTTCTGATTCAGAGTGGCAGCTGAGGAATGGGCAGGAAGGGCAGGGGGCCTGCTGCCTGGCCTGCAGGAATCTGTGACTGGCTTTAGTTCTGGGGAAGCTCAGCTTCTTCCCTTGAACCAGTGACAGCCAAGAGGTCACAGCCAGGCACACCGTGTCCCCGTGGATGTGCTCCTCCCTGATCATCAAACTCAGGACAGCAGTGAGTGGCCTGGAATGAGCCCTGGTGGGCGCCTGCCTGGCTGTCTCTCTCAGGTCCTGCGGCAGGCCCAGAAATGCAGAGAACAAGGAGCTTCCAGGCAATTATAACCTGAAGGGAGAGTTTCTTTTGTATTTTTCTAGTGGTCACACTTAGGAAAGGTTCAGAGTAAGAGCTCTATAAGTCTCTATGTAGAAATAAAAGCTAGTCCCTACATCGCTTGTCTTTATGACTTAAAAATAATTACACAGTCTCTCTCTCTCTCTCTCTCTGTGTGTGTGTGTGTGTGTGTGTGTGTGTGGTGTTAGTTTCCCACAGGATCATCAGAGTTACTTGTAGCTCTTGATAAACAGATAGATACTTAGGCCTGGGAATCTGGGTTTTAATCCCCTCAGGTGATTCTTATGTAAATCAGAGTTTGAAAACCAGGCCTGACTAGGATTGAACAGCTGTATTTCATTTAGTAGAAGTTAAAAGTTCTCTGTTTTGTCACAGGTAGGAAACCAGAGACCTGATTTAAAGATGTTTGCGGGAGCAGCCAGCCACATCTTCCTAGAGCTTCCTTTATTGCTCACTTTAAAGAAGGGACTGTACAGTTGCAGTCACTGTAATGTGATGAAGACATTACAATGCATTTCATCGTAGAAATCAGGGCCTCATGTTTGATCTCCATTCTCCTTACTCCCCTCAGTGAAGAATCAGACAAGAACAGGTTGTACAGCAACAGCGTGCTTAAACTTTACTATTTTGCTCTGATGAAAAATTTATCTGTAGTTTTGGTTTCTTAGTAATTTACAGTTTGCATATTTTGTTGAACTGTATAAGCTAATGGACCAATGTAATTATGTAGCTTAACCTCCATTTAGTTCAACTTTTACTAAAATCCTATTTTGTGCTGTATGCCATGTTAAGATATAAGCTTGTAATGTCTCATTTTATTACTAAAACACCCTCCGGGTTAGATGTATGATTTAACTCACAGACCCCTATAATTAACAGGCTCATCTAGGTGATGCTCCTTGGTCAAGGCCATATAAGTAGTGAATGATAGAGCTGGTATTTTTGATGGCATTAGAAGCATCTTGAATATTTGACATATAAATACAAAAGTGAGTATTTGAAGCATTTGAAGACAATATTATGTTTACATATTCTGATTATAAAGAAATACAAATATCATAGAAAGTCATTTTAATATAATGGCAATAAAAATGTGCCAGGAGATCTACAGAATAATTGTATTTTCAGTACTAAATTTATGGAATTAAACTTCACCTCTCAAAAACTTACAATGAAATCCCGTATGCCTTTCACCTCGATTCACTCAACAGTGACACTGACATTATCTCTCAAAAGGAAATCTCTCTAACTTATCTATGTATAGAGAGATAAACCTCTCTCTCTTTATATATCTCTAATTTATCTCTCTGTATAATATGCAATGTTATATGTATTGTTATTCTAATTCTTTTTTTTTTCTCATCTGTGGGAGTAACTCACTGAGAACCTGACCCTTCTAGGCTAAGTGCTTCAGCCTGTATTTTAATTCTTTAGATCTAGACATGTTTCTGCTTCCCTTTTGAAAAAGGTAGCCTCCATTCTCTAAAAGGTTCTCATCTCATTGCTTCTTCCCCTTCTCCTGTTATGCCCAGACCGTTTATTCCCCGAAGAAGACCACCAGAGTCCAGAGTCAAAGCCAAGCGGCAAGGATCTTTAATGCAAGTTCGAACTTGGTCCCTCCATTCCACAACATACAAGAGGGCCCCGAACAATGCATGCGCTCGCTTTTTATAGCCCGATGAAAATAGGACTTGTAAGGTTACAGAGGAACAGGGAAAAAGGGAATTCTTTAGGTTACAGCATTACAGTTGGTTAACATATTAAGTTATACATTTACCAGTTATCTATTGTTCCCGTGCTTTCAGTAAAACTACAAACGGCGGCGCCCTTATCGGGGATTTCCCAGGATTTCCCAAGCTGAGATATATGGAGAAATGTATTTGCACTGGGCCGTGTTTGCACTGGGCCCAGGAAAT
>NW_012117488.1:2254655-2254921 GCF_000951035.1 Colobus angolensis palliatus
ATTAGTCTCAACTAGGACTGAGTGCTGTGCTCCCGTATCGACCAAGAACTGAACTGGGGACCCCTCCACTTGCAAAGTTACCCTAGGTTCAGGGAAGGGGTCCGAACCCCGTCTTCCCTAGTCTTCGTCTTGAGTGACTAGCATGGGTGTAGACCTAGGGGGCCCCTGTCCTCATTGTTTTCTTTTGGGGCAGTCTTTTACCCAGTGGCCAGCTTTCCTACAGTAGGCACATTGATCTTTGCTCAGATTATCTGGTCTGGGGGACC
>NW_012117488.1:2256061-2256394 GCF_000951035.1 Colobus angolensis palliatus
AGCCACTGGGTCTAATTTCTTTGACAGGTATGCAACTGGCCTCCACCAGGGGCCTAAGTTCTGAGTTAGCACTGCCTTGGCGACACCCTTGCTCTTGTCCACGTATAAGTGGAAGGGCTTAGTGACGTCAGGTAGTCCCAGTGCAGGCGCAGAGAGTAGGGCTGTTTTGATCTATTGGAAAGCCGACTCGGCTTCTTCTGTCCAATTAAATGGTTGCTGTCCCCGTGTTGCCTGATACAAGGGCTTAGCCAGCTCTGCGAACCCAGGTATCCACAGTCTACAGAATCCCGCCGACCCCAGGAATTCCCTTACTTGTCGGGTGGATTGTGGCCT
>NW_012117488.1:2257390-2258439 GCF_000951035.1 Colobus angolensis palliatus
TGATTTCTTTCACTCCCTCCAATTTCTATCCCTCTTCTAAACCTGTAGATAAAAGATAAGCACATACAGTCACATTGACAAATTGAAGAGCATGTTTCAATGTATGATAATCATTAAAAATTTACTGCAGGTTCCTGATCAAAGAACATATAGGATAACCACTGTCTTTGATTGTCAGTTTGCCAAGGATTTTGTCTTTTACTTTTTTTGTTTTGTGGTGAAATATGCATAATAAAATTAATAAATTTTACAATTTTAAGAGTATACTTCAGTGACACTAATATGTTCACATTGTTGTGCAACTGTCTCCAGAATCTATTCATTATTGTAAACTGAGTCTCTCTACCTTTAAACAGTGATTCACCCTTCCTTCCTCCCTCAGCCCATGGTAATTATGCTTCTACTTTTCGTCTCAATGTATTTGACTATTCTAGTACCTCATCCAAGTGGAATCATTTAACATTTGTTCTTTTGTGTCTGGCTTATTTCACTTGGCATAATGTCTTCAAGACTGATCCATGTTGTAGCATGTGTCATAATTTCAGACATTTTTATGGATGAATAATATTCCACTGTAGGTATATACTACATTTTGTTGATATCATCTGTTAATGGACATAAGGGTTGTTTTCATCTTTTAGCTATTATAATGCTGCCATGACCATTGGTGTGCAATTATCTGTTTGAGTCCCTGCCTTCAATTTTTTTGGTGTATATACACAGAAATGAAATATATATTTTTTTAATTTTTTTTTATTATACTTTAAGATCTAAGGTACATGTCCAGAACGTGCAGGTTTGATACATAGGTATACATGTGCCATGTTGGTTTGCTGCACCCATCAATTCATCATTTATATTAGGTATTTCTCCTAATGCTATCTGTCCCCTAGACCTCCACCCCCTGACAGGTCCCATTGTGTGATGTTCCCTGCCCTGTGTCCAAGTGTTCTCATTGTTCAATTCTCAAATATGAGTGAGAACATGCAGTGCTTGGTTTTCTGTCCTTGTGATAGTTTGCTGAGAAAGATGGTTTCCAGCTTCATCCA
>NW_012117488.1:2262544-2264710 GCF_000951035.1 Colobus angolensis palliatus
TGTAAAAGTGTTCCTATTTCTCCACATCCTCTCCAACACCTGTTGTTTCCTGATTTTTTAATGATGGCCATTCTAACAGGTGTGAGATGGTATCTCATTGTGGTTTTGATTTGCATTTCTCTGATGATGTGCCACATTTTCTTAATCCAGTCTATCATTGATGGACATCTGGGTTGGTTCCAAGTCTTTGCTATTGTGAATAGTGCCACAACAAACATATGTGTGCATGTGTCTTTATAGTAGCATGATTTATAATCCTTTGGGTATATACCCAGTAATGAGATTGCTGGGTCAAATGGTAATTCTAGTTGTAGATCCTTGAGGAATTGCCACACTGTCTTCCACAATGGTTGAACTAATTTACACTCCCACCAACAGTGTAAAAGCAGTCCTGTTTCTCCACATCCTCTCCAGCATCTGTTGTTTCCTGACTTTTTGATGATGGCCATTATAACTGGGTGTGAGATGGTATTTCATTGTGGTTTTGATTTGCATTTCTCTGATGACCAGTGATGATGAGCATTTTTTTCACGTGTCTGTTGGCTGCATGGATGTCTTCTTTTGAGAATTGTCTGTTCATATTCTTTGCCCACTTTTTGATGGGGTTGTTTGGTTTTTTTTCTCATAAATTTGTTTGAGTTCTTTGTAGATTTTGGATGTTAGCCCTTTGTCAGATGGGTAGATTGCAAAAATTTTCTCCCGTTCTGTAGGTTGCCTGTTCACCCTGATGGTAGTTTCTTTCACTGTGCAGGAGCTCTTTAGTTTAACTAGATCCCACTTGTCAATTTTGGCTTTTGTTGCCATTGCTTTTGGTGTTTTAGTCATGAAGCCCTTGCCCATGCCTATGTCCTGAATGGTATTGCCTAGGTTTTCTTCTAGGGTTTTGTGGTTTTAGGGCTAAATTTAAGTAATAAATCCATCTTGAATTAATTTTTGTATAAGGTGTAAGGAAGGGATCCAGTATCAGCTTTCTACATATGGCTAGCCAGTTTTCCCAGCAACATTTATTAAATAGGGTTCTTGTTTGCGTCAGGTTTGTCAAAGATCAGGTGGTTCTAGATGTGTGGTGTTATTTCTGAGACCTCTGTTCTGCTCCATTGGCCTATATCTCTGTTTTGGTACCAGTACCATGCTGTTTTGGTTAATGTAGCCTTGTAGTATAATTTGAAGTCAGGTAGCGTGATGCCTCCAGCTTTGTTCTTTTGGCTTAGGATTGTCTTGGCAACGTGAGCTCTTTTTTGGTTCCATAGGAACTTTAAAGTAGTTTTTCCAGTTCTGTGAAGAAACTCATTGGTAGCTCAATGGGGATGGCATTGAATCTATAAATTACTTTGGGCAGAATGGCCATTTTCATGATATTGATTCTTCCTATCCATGAGCATGGAATATTCTTCCATTTGTTTTTGTCCTCTTTTATTTCATTGAGCAGTGGTTTGTAGTTTTCCTTGAAGAGTTCCTTCACATCTGTTGTAAGTTGTATTCCTATTTTATTGTCTTTGTAGCAATTGTGAATGGGAGTTCACTCATGATTTGACTCTCTGTTTGTTAATAGTGTATAGGAATGCTTGTGATTTTTGCACATTGATTTTGTTTGTATCCTGAGACTTTGCTGGAGTTGCTTATCAGCTTAAGGAGATTTTGGACTGAGACAATGGGGTTATCTGAATATACAATCATGTCATCTACAAACAGGGACAATTTAACTTCCTCTTTTCCTAATTGAATAATTGACCTGGCCAGAACTTCCAACACTATGTTGAATAGGAGTGGTGAGAGAGTGCATCCCTGTCTTGTGCCAGTTTTCAAAGGGAATGCTTCTGGTTTTTGCCCATTCAGTATGATATTGGCTGTGGGTTTGTCATAAATAGATCTTATTATTTTGAGGTACGTTCCATCAATACCTAGTGTATTGAGAGTTTTTAGCATGAAGGGCCATTGAAGTTTGTCGAATGCCTTTTCTGCATCTATTGAGATAATCATGTGGTTTTTGTCATTGGTTCTGCTTATGTGATGGATTATGTTTATTGATTTGTGTATGTTGAACCAGCCTTGTATCCCGGGGATGAAGCCAACTTGATCATGGTGGATAAGCTTTTTGATGTGCTGCTGGATTTGGTTTGCCAGTATTTTATTCAGGATTTTCACGTCGATGTTCATCAGGGATGT
>NW_012117488.1:2264760-2268687 GCF_000951035.1 Colobus angolensis palliatus
TGGTGGATAAGCTTTTTGATGTGCTGCTGGATTTGGTTTGCCAGTATTTTATTCAGGATTTTCACGTCGATGTTCATCAGGGATGTTGGTCTAAAATTCTCTCTTTTTGTTGTGTCTCTGCCAGGCTGATGTTGGCCTCATAAAATGAGTTAGGGAGGATTGCCTCTCTTTTTCTATTGATTGGAATAGTTTCAAAAGGAATGGTGCCAGCTCCTCTTTGTACCTCTGGTAGAATTCGGCTGTGAACCTGTCTTGTCCTGGACTTTTTTCGGTTGGTAGGCTATTAATTATTGCCTTAATTTCAGAGCCTATAATCGGTCTATTCAGAGATTCAACTTCTTCCTGGTTTAGTCTTGGGAGGGTGTATGTGTCCAGGAATTTATCCATTTCTTCAAGATATTCTAGCATTTGCGTAGAGGTATTTATAGTATTCTCTGATAGTAGTTTGTATTTCTGTGGGGTTGGTGGTGATATCCCCTTTATCATTTTTTTATTGCATCTATTTGATTCTTCTCTCTTTTTTTCTTTATTAGTCTTGCTAGCGGTCTACCAATTTTGTTGATCTTTTCAAAAAGCTAGCTCCTAGATTCATTGATTTTTTGAAGAGTTTTTTGTGTCTCTGTCTCCTTCAGTTCTGCTCTGATGCTAGCTTTTGAATTTGTTTGCTCTTGCTTCTCTAGTTCTTTTACTTGTGATGTTAGTGTGTCGATTTTAGATCTTTCCTGCCTTCTCCTGTGGGCATTTAGTGCTATAAATTTCTGTCTACACACTGCTTTTAATGTGTCCCAGAGATTCTCGTACGTTGCATCTTTTTTCTTATCAGTTTCAAAGAACATCTTTACTTCTGTCTTGATTTCTTTATTTACCCGGTAGTCATTCAGGAGCTACATGTCCAGTTTCCAAGTAATTGTGTGGTTTTGAGTGAGTTTCTTAATCCTCAGTTCTAATTTGATTACACTGTGGTCTGAGAGACCATTTGTTGTGATTTTGGTTCTTTTACATTTGCTGAGGAGTGCTTTACTTCCAATTATGTGGTCAATTTTAGAATAAGTGTGATGTGGTGCTGAGAAGAATGTATATTCTGTTGATTGGGGTGGAGAGTTCTGTAGATGTCTGTTAGGTCTGCTTGTTTCAGAGCTGAGTTCAGGTCCTGGGTATACTTGTTTACCTCCTGTTTCATTGATCTGTCTAATATTGACAGTGGAGTGTTAAAGTCTCCCATTATTATTGTGTGGGAGTCTAAGTCTCTTTGTACATTTCTAAGGACTTGCTGTATGAATCTGTGTGCTCCTATATTGGGTGCATATATGTTTAGGATAGTTAGCTCTTCTTGTTGAATTGATCCCTTTACCATTACATAATGGCCTTCTTTGTCTTTTTTTGATCTTTGTTGGTTTAAAGTCTGTTTTATCAGAGACTAGGACTGCAACCCCTGCTTTTACTTGGTAGATCTTCGTCCATCCCTTTATTTTGAGCCTATGTGTGTCTCTGCATATGAGATGGGTCTTCTGAATACAGCACACTGATGGGTCTTGACTCTTTATCCAATTTGCTAGTATGTGTCTTTCAATTGGGGCATTTAGCCCATTTACATTTAAGTTCAATATTGTTAAGTGTGAATTTGATCCCATCATTATGATGTTAACTGGTTATTTTGCCCATTAATTGGTGTAGTTTCTTCCTAGCATCAGTAGTCTTTACAATTTGGCGTGCTTTTGCAGTGACTGGTACCGGTTATTTCTTGCCAAGTTTAGTGCTTCTTTCAGGAGCTCTTGTAAAACAGGCCTGGTGGTGACAAAATCTCTCAGCATTTGCTTGTTTGTAAAGGATTTTGTTTCTCCTTCATTTATGAAGCTTAGTTTGTCTGGATATGAAATTCTGGGTTGAAAATTCTTTTCTTTAAGAATGTTGAATATTGGCCCCCACTCTCTTCTGGCTTGTAGAATTTCTGCCAAGAGATCTGCTGTTAGTCTGATGGGCTTCCCTTTGTGGGTAACCCAACCTTTCTCTCTGGCTGCCCTTAACACTTTTTCCTTCATTTCAACTTTGGTGAATCTGACACTTATGTGTCTTGGGGTTGCTCTTGTCGAGAAGTATCTTTGTGGTGTTCTCTGTATTTCCTCAATTTGAATTTGTTGGACCTGTCCTGTGTTGGGGAAGTTTGCCTGGATAATATCCTGAAGAGTGTTTTCCAACTTGGTTCCATTCTCCCCATCACTTTCAGGTACACCAATCAAACGTAGATTGGTCTTTTCACATTTTTCCATATTTCTTGGAGGCTTTGTTCATTTCTTTTTATTCTTTTTTCTCTAACCTTCTTTTCTCACTTTATTTCATTAATTTGATCTTCAATCGCTGATACCCTTTCTTCCACTTGATTAAATCGGCAATTGAAGCTTATGCATGTATCACAAAGTTCTCGTGCCATGGTTTTCAGCTCCATGAGGTCATTTGAGATCTTCTCTACACTGTTTATTCTGGTTAGCCATTCATCTAATCTTTTGTCAAGGTTTTTAGCTTCCTTGCAATGGGTTTCAACATCCTCCTTTGGCTCAGAGAAGTTTCTTATTATTGACTTTCTGAAGCCTACTTCTGCCAACTCGTCAAAGTCATTCTCCATCCAGGTTTATTCCCTTGCTGACGAGGAGCTGTGATCCTTTGGAGGAGAAGAATCACTCTGATTTTTAGAATTTTCAGCTTTTCTGCTCTGGTTTCTCCCCATCTTTGTGGTTTTGTCTACCTTTGATCTTTGATGTTGTTGACCTACAGGTGGGGTTTTGGTGTAGATGACCTTTTTGTTGATGTTAATGATATTCCTTTCTGTTTGTTAGTTTTCCTTCTACCAGTCTGGTCCCTCAGCTGCAGGTCTGTTGGAGTTTGCTGGAGGTCCACTTCAGACCATGTTTGCCTGGGTATCACCAGTGAAGGCTGCAGAACAGCAAATATTGCAGAACAGCAAATATTTCTGCCTGATCTTTCTTTGGGAAGCTTTGTCCCAGAGGGCAGCTGCCTATATGAGGTGTCTCTCAGCCCCTACTGGGAGATGTCTCCCAGTTAGGTTACATGGGGTTCAGGGACCCACTTGAGGAGGCAGTCTGTACGTTCTCAGAGCTCAAATGCCATGTTGGGAGAACCACTGCTCTCTTCAGAGCTATCAGACAGGGACATTTACATCTGCATAGGTTGCCTGCTGCCTTTTGTTCAGCTATGCCCTACCCACAGAGGTGGAGTTTAGAGGCAGTAGGCCTTGTTGAGTTGCAGTGGGCTCCTCCCAGTTCCAGCTTCTCTGGCCACTTTGTTTACCTACTGAAGCCTCAGCAATGGCGGACGCCCCTCCGCCAGTCAGGCTGTGGTCTCGCAGATGGATCTCAGACTGCTGCATTAGCAGTGAGCAAGGCTCCGTGTGTGTGGTAGTGACTGAGCCAGGCACAGGAGAGAGTCACCTTGTCTGCTGGTTGCTAAGACCTTGGGAAAAGCACAGTATTTGCATGGTAGTGTCCCATTTTTCCAGGAGTCTGTCATGGCTTCCCTTGGTTAGGAAAAGGAAATCCCCCAACACCTCGTGCTTCCCTGGTGAGGCAATACCCCGTCCTGCTTTGGCTTGCCCTCTGTGGGCTGCACCCACTGTCCAAGCAGTCCTAATAAGATGAACCAGGTACCTCAGTTGGAAATGCAGAAGTCACCCCTCTTCTGCATTGATCATGCTGGAGGCTGCAGACTGGAGCTGTTTCTATTTGGCCATCTTGGAATTACCCCAATCAGAAATGAAATATTTTGATGTTAATTCTATGTTTCTTGTTTCTTCTTTTTTTAGGAACCACCATACTTTTTTTTTTTTTTTTTTTTTTTAGAGATGGAGTCTCGCTCTGTCGCTCAGGCTGGAGGAGTGCAGTGGCACGATCTTGGCTCACTGCAAGCTCCACCTCC
>NW_012117488.1:2268792-2276182 GCF_000951035.1 Colobus angolensis palliatus
AAAGTGCTGGGATTACAGGCATGAGCCACAGCACCAGGCCACCACCATACTTTTATTCTTAGTGGCAATACCATTCGTATTTCTACTAGCAATGGACAAAGATTCCAATTTCTCCACATTCTAGCTAACACTTGTTTTCTGCTTAATTTTCTTTTTTGAAAATATTAGTCATCTTAATGGGTGGTTGTGGAGTGGTACCTCACTGTGGTTTTGATTTGCATTTCCCCAGTGACAACTAATGTTGCACATGTTTTCATATGTGTACTAAGGTGATTTATAGGTCCTCCTGGGAGAAATGTTCATTTTAGGGCATTTTCAATTGGGATTTTGTCGCTGTTGAGTTGTAAGAGTTCTTCATGTAGTCTATCAGATATGTGGTTTGCAAATATTTTCTCCCATTCCATGGGTTGCCTTTTTACTACATTGACAGTGCTCTTTGATGCATAAAAGTTTTTAATTTTGATTAAGTGTGGTGTATCTATTTTTTTTTTTTTTCAGTTTTCTGTGGTTTTGGTATCATGCACAAGAAATCATTGATACTGGAAATCTGAGTAAGGCAGAACATATACCAGAAAGGACAGCCCCCAGTCAGAATAGCAGGTTATAAATAAAGTCTGTTCTACTGCCTTCATTCAGGGAAGGGAAGTAGAAACTGGACTGCCACCTCCTCCAGACCACAACCATGCCCTTGAGGTGAATGGATAGGGAAAGGGCAAATGAAACACCTTGGAATTTCCTACTATTTTGAATGTGCTCTTTTTTTTTTCTACTGGACATTTTCTTGGGTGCTGTAGACCTTTGACTGTTTTCTAGAGCTTCTATAAGATAATTTTAGTCATTTTTTCAGTTGTTTTTTGATGTCTCCAAGAGAGAAGAAGGACTTGGAACTTCTTAGTCTGCCATTTTGCACAATTGTCTGGGTTTGTAATCCTGGCTCTATGACTTATGCACTCAGCCTTTGTGAGACTCATTTATCTCATTTACATATATAGGGATATAATAATCTCTAACTTGCAGGTTCTTATAAGTGTCAGTGAGGTCAGATATTTAAGGCAGGCATCACAGGGCTTGGACTATTGTAGACCCCTATTATGATAACAGTTACTTGAGTTTTATTATTACTATTGAAGAAAAATTATGGAGATGATAATATACTATGTTTCATTGCTAACACCATTATGGATTTGGGAGAATGATGGAGGAAGCCTTTTGTAGTTCACTAATGATAGGTTACATGTTGTCTCAAAGAAATGCAAAAGTCTTATCAGTCCTAAATTTATGGGTGCTTGCATTACTGAGGCAGAGAATGTAACCTTATTTCTACTGGGAGGCTCTTCTAGGTTGGCAGTTGCCATGGAATCTGGACCCAAAATGTTGGCCCCCATTTGCCTGGTGGAAAACAACAATGACAAGCTGTTGGTGAACCAGCAAGCTATACAGATTCTTGACAAGATTTCTCAGCCAGTGGTGGTGGTGGCCATTGTTGGACTGTACCGTACAGGCAAATCCTACTTGATGAACCGTCTGGCAGGAGAGAATCATGGTGAGTGGTATCCTGGGACACAGGCCAATTGCTTGATTCCAGCATCTGAACGCTCTAACCTAGGCATGTGAAGTGAGAACCCAATTCCTTTCAATAAACCAACCTTCTCATTCTGATTCTCACCACCAAATCACTACCTTTCTGTAACCTTTCCCCATATTTTTTCCTTTATTCCCATTAAGGAAAATCTCCCCTACTAGTACTGAGAATGCTCCCGTGTCTTGTGTATTCAAGTCCTGGGCTCCCGTAATTGTGTCTCCTTTCTCTTATAACATATTTTACTTTCTTCACGTAATATTCCCATCAACATACAAAGATGTTTGAAGGTGTATCATCTTAAAAACTCTTCCTGAATTTCACATGTCATCGTGAGCACCAAATCCTATTTTGATTTTGCGTTTGTTTTTGTCTTTAATCACTTTCAATGCAAAAAACATTGCCTCAATCTGCTTTTTTGAATTATTTTGCTTCTCATGTCTTTCTTCAACCCACTCCTCTCTGACTTTGAACCCCACCACTTTTCAGGATGTTCTTGTTATCAGTGACCTCCATTTTGTCTGATTCATGGATTCCTTTTCATCTCCATTTTGAGCGCTTGCTTGGCATCATTCTCACATTTAATGTGCCTTGCTTTTTGAAATAGATGAATCACAGAGAGAGACATTCTTGAGGAAATGTAGAAAGCACCATCTTGTATGCTGGGGCAGTTACAATCGAACCAGTCTGAATCCATGGCCCCAGGGCTGTTTGGCTGTTCTGCTGTCCCCATGCTTAGCTTCCTCCTCTTCCCTGCAGGCTTCCCTCTGGGCTCCACGGTGCAGTCTGAAACCAAGGGCATCTGGATGTGGTGCTTGCCCCATCCCTCCAAGCCAAACCACACCCTGGTCCTTCTGGACACCGAGGGTCTGGGCGATGTGGAAAAGGTAAGACAGGGAGTCATAGGTGGGTTCTTTTTATTCCAGACATGATCCTTGTAATTTAATTGTTGTGATACATTTGTGAAAACTAGAAATCCAACTGCAGTGAATAAGGCAAACTTTGACCTGTTTGAGTCACAGTTCTAGACAAGATTAGATATCGTGGTATATTAGGTAAAACATTCTTTTATTTCTTGGCACAGTGGTGAATGACTTGATTCAATTTCATAAAATCTTGTTAAGCAGTTGAGTTCCAGGCCTTTGGGCTGAGTAGCGTGGACATTGGTGAACAAAGTAAAGGTCCTGCCCACAAAGAGCCCTCAGGGTGTAGAATGATTGGGAAAGAAGTAGGTTGCTGAGAGGGAGGAGACTGGAATGCAATGCAGTCTCTGCCCTCCGTCAATTCCACAGGGAACTCTGTGGCTGGAATGGCCCTTTTGAGTTATCATGTTTTGGAACAAGGATGCTAGGCCTTCATCCCTGGTGCTGGTCAATCACTGGAAGTCTATCCTGGAAAACTTTCTCATTAAGAGAGCTGACACCTGTGATCCAGGCAGCACCTCACAGCTTTCACCATGTACAGTTGCGTATAACAGTGCCTTGATAAGAAAGAGAAGAGGTATTGACTCCAATCTCAGGAGATGAAGAAAGGCCTCTCACCCACCTTCTGAGCTACTACGTGAAGAGTACATTTGAGGGTTGGAATTAAGAGAGTTCAGTTTATATTTCTCATGATGAAGCTCATCAACTACCCACAGAGCATTCTGGAAGGCTTTGAGACACTTCTGATTGTGCTCGTCATGTAAAAGTATTTGTTCTTCCTACAATAAACATTATAAGAGGAATTTTTGGTGTTTAGCTTCTTATGAATGGGTGAAATAAATAATTTCTCTCTTTTTTTGTCTTAGTTTGAGACTTATTTGGGAAAAGTTTCTAAATTTCTATACATATACACTTTATTTTTGCCCAAACAGGCGTTGGAAATTCTGTTTATTTTTCGGCTTTTGTGTTGTATAATTGACAAATAAAAATTGTATATAATTAAGCTGTACAACTTGATGTTTTGATATGTGTATACACTGTGAAATGATCACCACAATCAAGCCAATAATATAGCCATTACCTCACATAGTTACCATTTTCTTTTTTCTATGCTCTCTTTTTATTTTTTGATGTGGTAAGAACAATTAAGATCTGTCCTCTTAGCAGAAGTTAAGGTCACAATCAATATAGTATTGTTAGTTACAGTCACACTGCTGCACAGTAGATCTCCAGAGTTTATTTATGTTGCATAACTGAAATTTTATACTCTTTGACCAACATTTCTGCATTTCTCCCATCCCCAGCCCGTGGCAACCACTATTCCACTCTGTGGCTATGAGTTTGACAATTTGACTATTTTAGATTCCACAAAGAAGTGAGATTATGCAGTATTTGTCTTTCTATGTCTGACTTATTTCACTTAGCCTAATGACCTCGGTGTTCATCTAAGTTGTTGCAGATGACAAAATTCCCTTTTTTGAGATTGAATATATATGTTATAAATATATATATGCATGCTATGGATGGGTTGGCTGTGCCCCCACCCAAATCTCATCTTGAATTGTAGTTCCCATAATGCCCACATGTCGTGGGAGGGACCCAGTGGGAGGTAATTGAATGATGTGGGTGGTTTCCCCCCGCTATTCTCATGATAGTGAGTAAGTTCTCATGAGAGCTGATGGCTTTATAAGGGGATTCCCCCTTTACTTGGCTATCATTCTTCTCTCTCCTGCTACCATGTGAAGAAGGATGTATTTGCTTCCCCTTCCACCATGATTGTAAGTTTTCTGAGGCCTCCCTAGCCATGCTGAACTGTGAGTCAAACTTCTTTCCTTTGTAAAGTGTCCAGTCTTGTGTATGTCTTTATTGGGCAGCATGAGAATGGACTAATACAATGCACATACACGTACTCTATGTTTTCTTTTTCTGTTCGTCCATTGATGGACATTCAGGTAGTTACCATATCTTGGCTATTGTGAATAATGCTGCAATTATTATGGATATATTAAATATTCATACTTCCACATTTAAATATAAATATGAATATGAAAGTACAGATATCTCTTTAAAATATTGATTTAATTTCATTTGGATTTATACATAAAAGTAGGATTACTGGATCACATTGTAGTTCTATTTTTAATTTTTTGAGGAACCTCCATACTTTTTCCATAATAGCTGCATGAATTTACACTCCAAAAAACAGCAAATGTTCCCTTATTTTATATTTTTGCTGATAATTGTTATTTTTAATTCCTTTGGAAATAGCCATCTTAAATGTGTCATGTGATATCTTATTTTTGTTTTAATTTGCATTTCCTTGATAATTAGCAATTTTATACACTTTTATATATACATATTGGCCATTGGTATGTCTTCTTTTGAGAAATGTGTATTCAAGTTCTTTACTCATTTTTTAATGTTTATTTTAACTTCAGGGATACATGTGCAAGATGTGCAGGTTTGTTACATAGATAAACATGTCATGGGAGTCAGTTGTACAGGTTATTTTACAACCCAGGTATTAAGCCTAGTGTCCACTAGTTATTTTCCCTGCTTCTCTCCTTCTTCCCCTCCCACACCCTCCCATAATCCCCAGTGTGTGTTGTTCCCCTCTATGTGCCTGTATGTTCTCATCATTTAGTTCCCACTTACAAGTGAGAACATGCAGTGTTTGGTTTTCTATTCCTGCTTTAGTTTGCTAGGGATAATGCCCTCCAGGCCCATCCATGTCCTTGAAAAGGATATGATTTTGTTCTTCTTTGTGGCTGCATGGTATTTTATTGTGTTTACTTACCACATTTTGTGTATCTAGTCTATCACTGATGGGCATTTAGGTTGATTCCATGTCTTTGCTATTATGAATAGTGCTGTAATGAAATGAAGACATGCATGTGGCCAACAATCCTATGAAAAAAAAGCTCAACATCACTGATCATTACAGAAATCCAAATGGAAACCACAGTAAGATACCATCTCACACCAGTCAGAATAGGGTATTAATAGAAAGTCAAAAAGTAACAGATACTGGTGAGGCTGTGGGCTTTTACACCATTAGTAGAAGTGTAAATTAGTTCAACCATTGTGAAAGACAGTATGGCAATTCCTCAGAGAGTTAAAGACAGAACTACCATTGAACCCAGCAATCCCATTACTGGGTATATACCCAAAGGAACATAGATCATTCTATTATAAAGACACATGCACGCAAGTTATTGCAGCACCTTTGCTCATCTTTAATGAGGTATGAGTTTTGTTTTTTTTTTTCTTTTTGCTATTGAGTTATATAAGTTCCTTATATACTTTGGATATTAACCCCTTATCAAATATATGGTTTGCAAATATTTTTCTCCCTTTCCATTGGTTGCATTTTCATTCTGCTGCTTGTTTCCTTTGTTATCTGAAGCATTTTAATTTGATGCAATCCCACTTGTCTAATTTTGCTTTTGTCACCTGTGCTTTTGGTGTCATATCTAAAAACATCATTGCCCAAAGCAATGTCAAGTTTTTTCCCTGTATATTCTTCTGGTATTTTTATGGCTTCATATATTTTTTTCCCCTCTTTTGTCTAACTAAAATTTTCTATCCTTTAACTAACGTTTTCCAACCTTCCTTTTCCCCTCTCCACTAGCTCCTCGTAACCATCATTCTACTTTCTACTGCTATGAGTTCAATTCTTTTAGATTTCACATATAAGTAAAATCATGCAGTGTTTGCCTTTCTGTGCCTGGTTTATTTAACTTAGCTTAACATCCTCTAGATTCCTCCAGGTTGTTGCCAATGACAGGATTTCCTTCTTTTTGAACGCTTAATAGTATTTCATTGTGTATAGATTTCACATTTTTTAAAATTCGTTCATCTGTTGATGGAAACAGGTTAACTACATGCCTTGGCTATTGTGAATAGTACAGCAATAAATATAAAAGAACAGATACCTCTTTGACATAGTCACTTCATTTTCCTTGGATGTATACACAGTAGTGGGATTTCTGGATCCAGTTTCTGGCTTTCCGTTTAAGTCTTTAATCCATATTCAGTAGTTTTTGTGTATGGTAGGCAATAGGATCAAATTTAAATCTCCTGCATACATGTGGATATCTGTTTTTCCAGCACCATTTATTGAGGAAACCATCCTTTCTTCAATGTATGTTCTCAGCACATTAGTCAAAAATGAGTTCACTATGGATGTATACATTTATTTCTGCATTGTCTATTCTGTTCCATTGATCTATATATCTGTTTTTATGCCAGTATCATACTATTTTGGCTACTGTGACTTTGCAATATATATTGAAATCAAGAAATATGATGCCCCAGGCTGTGTTCTGGTTCAAGATTACTTTGATTATTCAGGGCATCTTGTGATTCTGTGTTAATTTTAGGATTGTTTTTTATATTTATTTAAGAATATTATTAGGGCCGGGTTGAGACAGTGGAGATGACTTAAGGCTAGGAGTTAGAAACCACCGTGGGCAACATAGTGAAAGCCCATCTCTACAAAAAAATAATAATAAACAAAATGCCTTTGGGATTTTTATAGGTACTCTAAAGTCATCTATCAAACGGTAATATTCTCCTGTCTAAATAGTTTATTGTTTGTCACGAGTTCCACTTCTAAGAAGAATCCTCATTGATTACTTTTTAAAAAATTAGGGATTGGGGGACATAAAGTAATGAATAGGCTATTCTTCCTATCTCCAAAATTCCATATAGAATCTCCTGGAATCATGTAGAAATCTCTAGCTCTCAATTTTTGTATTTGCTTTAGGAACCAGTTACACATGCTTTTTAGAGTAGAAATAATTCCTGGACTATCTATAATTTAGACATGCTCTAATTTATAAAAACAAATTTAGCCTGACCTTTAGTGCCCTTAATCAACCAGGTA
>NW_012117488.1:2277237-2293833 GCF_000951035.1 Colobus angolensis palliatus
GTAACAGATACTGGTGAGGCTGTGGGCTTTTACACCATTAGTAGAAGTGTAAATTAGTTCAACCATTGTGGAAGACAGTATGGCAATTCCTCAGAGAGCTAAAGACAGAACTACCATTGAACCCAGCAATCCCATTACTGGGTATATACGCAAAGGAACATAGATCATTCTATTATAAAGACACATGCACGTAAGTTATTGCAGCACCTTTGCTCATTTTTAATGAGGTATGAGGTTTTATTTGCTATTGAGTTATATAAGTTCCTTATATATTTTGGATATTAACCCCTTATCAAATATATGGTTTGCAAATATTTTTCTCCTTTTCCATTGGTTGCATTTTCACTCTGCTGCTTGTTTCCTTTGTTACCTGAAGCAGTTTAATTTGATGCAATCCCACTTGTCTAATTTTGCTTTTGTCACCTGTGCTTTTGGTGTCATATCTAAAAACATCATTGCCCAAACCAACGTCAAGTTTTTTCCCTGTATATTCTTCTGTTATTTTTATGGCTTCATATCTTTTTTCCCTCTTCTATCTAACTAAAATTTCGTATCTTTTAACTAACATTTTCCAACCTTCCTTTTCCCCTCACCACTAGCTCCTTGTAACCTTCATTCTACTTTCTACTGCCATGAGTTCAACTCTTAGATTTCACATGTAAGTAAAATCATGCAGTGTTTGCCTTTCTGTGCCTGGTTTATTTAACTTAGCTTAATATCCTCTAGATTCCTCCAGGTTGTTGCCAGTGACAGGATTTCCTTCTTTTTGGAGGCTTAATAGTATTTCATTGTGTATACATTTCACATTTTTTAAAATTCGTTCATCTGTTGATGGAAACAGGTTGACTCCATGCCTTGGCTATTGTGAATAGTACAGCAATAAATATAAAAGAACAGATCTCTCTTTGACATAGTCACTTCATTTTCCTTGGATATATACACAGTAGTGGGATTTCTGGATCCAGTTTCTGACTTTCCATTTAAGTCTTTAATCCATTTTCAGTAGTTTTTGTGTATGGTGTAAATGGGATCAAATATAGATCTCCTGCATACATGTGGATATCTGTTTTTCCAGCACCATTTATTGAGGAGACCATTGTTTCTTCAATGTATGTTCTCAGCACATTAGTAAAAAATGAGTTCACTGTGGATGTATACATTTATTTCTGCATTGTCTTTTCTGTTCCATTGATCTATGTGTCTGCTTTTATGCCAGTATCATACTATTTTGGCTACTGTGGCTTTGCAATATATATTGAAATGAAGAAATATAATGCCCCAGGCTATGTTCTTCTGGTTCAAGATTACTTTGATTATTCAGGGCATTTTGTGATTCTGTGTTAATTTTAGGATTGTTTTTTATATTTATTTAAGAATATTATTGGGGCCAGGTTGAGACAGTGGAGATGGCTTGAGACTAGGAGTTAGAAACCACCGTGGGCAACATAGTGAAAGCCCATCTCTACAAAAAATAATAATAAACAAAATGCCTTTGGGATTTTTATAGGTACTCTAAAGTCATCTATCAAACAGTAATATACTCCTGTCTAAATAGTTTATTGTTTGTCACGAGTCCTACTTCTAAGAAGAATCCTCATTGATTACTTTTTTAAAAATTAGGGATTGTTGGGCATAAAGTAATGAATAGGCTATTCTTCCTACTTCCAAAATTCCATATAGAATCTTCTGGAATCATGTAGAAATCTCTAGATCTCAATTTTTGTATTTGCTTTAGGAACCAGTTACACATGCTTTTTAGGGTAGAAATAATTCCTGGACTATCTATAATTTAGACATGCTCTAATTTATAAAAACAAATTTAGCCTGACCTTTAGTGCCCTTAATCAACCAGGTACTGGAGCTCCCTATGCAGTTTTATCTTCTGCACTTACCCTCTGCTCAGTCAGACCAATAAACTCTATTCTTATTGCCAAGATTCCTGAAATCTACAATCTCTAATTTTGTTTCTGTGGGTCTTTCTACTTGCAGAATCACCTTCATGTCTTCAAATCCACATTGTATCAATTCTTTAACATTCAGCTTATGACTTCCAGGAAGCCCTCATACCACATACACTTTCTTCAATTTTCATAGCTCTTATCTTCTAGGATAGACTTGTAATTTTTAATTTAACATTATAGCTATGGGTTCCACTTCTTATGTACATTACTAAGATGTTATCTCTTTAAAAATAGTCATTTTTATTGGATTTATCATTATGACTGTTTGTCACAACTTTGAAATAGTCATCTTGAGAGTAAATTTATTAAATTTGCTTTTCTAAACATAAGAACAGTGAGAAACATTCTTCAGTTTCCTATAAGTGTTTGCTGAATTTAATTGAATATAATTACAATCCCCAGTTATGCATACTATGGTATGGTTTTGTTACATGATGCATGGCCAATAAATATGTGTAGACTGAAGAAGTGTTCATACTCATCATGACTATCCAACTGAGAACCAGATATTTTACTAGTTTTTCCATATATGCATCTTATTTCATCCAACTGAGGAAAAGAAAAACCCTATGAAGATTAGAATCTTTTTATATGTAAAGAAATTGTGATTAGATACAAAAAAAAAAATTAGCTGGGCGTGGTGGCAGAGGCCTGTCGTCCCAGCTTCTTGGGAGGCTGAGGCAGGAGAATGGCCTGAACCTGGGAGGTGGAGCTTACAGTGAGCCGAGATCGCGCCACTGCACTCCAGTCTGGGAGACACAGCGAGACTCCGTCTCAAAAAAAAAAGATTAGAAGACATATTGTACTGTCAAACTGTTGATTAGAAGACATATTGTACTGTCAAACTGTTGTTTACATTCATGTCTATCTTCTTTGTATAGCAAGTACATTAGCTGAAATCATAAATGAAAGACTGACAAAATAAATGTCTCAGTGAATTTCTAAAGACTACACTCCTAAGTCCTTTGCTCTAATGTGCTTTTTAGGGTGACCCTAAGAATGACTCCTGGATCTTCGCCCTGGCTGTGCTCCTGTGCAGTACCTTCGTCTACAACAGCATGAGCACCATCAACCACCAGGCCCTGGAGCAGCTGCAGTATCCTTCCAGGAACAGAACAGAATCACCAAGGTTCATTGACATTATGGGAATGGAGATCCAGTCATTTCCTCCTTCCCTTTAATTTGATGCAGCACAGGGAACCCAAGACAAAAGAGAGTGTTTATAATATTTTTATAAAAGAAATATGTGAATTGTGAGCAGACAGTTGCTTTTCCTTACCTAAGTCCTAGTTACGTGACGGAGCTCACAAAACTCATTAAGGCAAAGTCCTACCCAAGGCCTGATGGGGTAGAAGATTCCACGGACTTCGTGAGTTTCTTTCCAGACTTTATCTGGACTGTACGGGATTTCACTCTGGAGCTGAAGTTGAATGGTGACCCTATCACAGAAGATGAGTACCTGGAGAATGCCTTGAAGCTGATTCAAGGTATCAGCATGTGGCCTGGGTTGTGGGTGGTCCAGTGGGTGTGTGATCTGCTAAACACTGCCCGTCATCTCTTGGGTTTCATTTGTATTTGAGACTAGATTGAGGTCTGTAGAAATGGGGACTGAGGGGTATGTTGAAGAGCTCTAGGAATGGAGCCTAGATCACTTAAGAAAAGTAGAGTTTAAAGTGCGGATAAATTATTCAAGACAGATTTGTTCTTTATACAATTAGTACTCTAGCATTCAGATTACAATGGGTGCTAAGACTTTCTAAAAATAAGATGCTTGTGATCCCTGTTTTCTCCTCTGCTTTTCTGTGTTTAGAAAATGACTGAACAGATAATTGCTAGACATGAAATTATAAAGAAAAGCCTATCTAATAAAAATATATGTGTGTGTTAGACCACTTTGCATGAGTGTTTATGTTAAAGGAGGTCTGTAAGCCTAGAAGATGGCAAAAAGACAATATAAACCCTGTCAAAAATACCTTTAGCTCCCTTATACCAAGACTGTTTTCACTATATTCTCCGTTTTTCTTATCCTTCAGGCAAGAATCCCAAAGTTCAAGCATCCAATTTGCCCAGGGAGTGCATCAGGCATTTCTTTCCAAAACGGAAGTGTTTTGTCTTTGACCGGCCAACACATGACAAAGTCCTTCTAGCCAATATCGAGAAGGTGTCAGAAAAGCAACTGGATCCCAAATTCCAGGAACAAACAAACATTTTCCGTTCTTACATCTTCACGCATGCAAGAACCAAGACCCTCAGGGAGGGAATCACAGTCACTGGGAATCGTGAGTCTCCTTTTTACATTTCTGTGGTGCCTCATGTGTGTTGAATATATTGTATAATGTGTTTCTCAGAATTTTTGTTAGATTCCATATAGAACTATGTGTATACAGGTATCCACACTCGATGAAGAAATGTGTATAATTATCACACTGCAATTTACAAATTCCTCTCCAATATTGCAAACTCTGTCACTGATATCTGTGGCTTCCTCATATCTGAAAAAAAAAAATCCTCTACTGATAAAATAACTAACTGAATATAAAAACAGACATATAATATTTTCTTAGGATAAGTCCTATATGTTCAGTATTCTTTGCAAAGAGAATACAAAAGATATGTTGAAGTTTAAAAACCTCTAGAAGGCTGGGGGTGGTGGCTCACACCATAATCCCAGTACTTTGGGAGGCAGAGGCACGCAGATCACTTGAGCTCAGGAGTTTGAGACCAGCCTGGACAACATGGTGAAACCCCATCTCTACAAAAAATACAAAAATTAGCTGGGTATGGTGGAACATGCCTGTAGTCCCAGCTACTTAGGAAGCTGAGGCAGGAGAATCACTTGAGCCCGGGAGGTGGAGGTTGCAGTGAGCCAATATCACACCACTGCACTCCAGCCTGTGCTTCAAGAAAAAAAAAAGTCTAGAAATAAATAAATATTAGCCCATAATTCCCTGAAAATACATTGATAGCTTTCGAATTAGGAATAAATGCAATACTATTTGCCCTGCCTCATCATTTTATCTGTATAAACTACTTTTCTTGTAATTTTTAAATGAGAATTTGTACTTCCTGTATACCCTCTAGTATGTTAGATAAAAGTAGATATTTAAATTTTTTAGCACTCTGGACTGGAGATCCATAAATATGAAGAGTCATTATGAAAATAAAAGTGATAATAGCAGAAGGAGGTAGGGATGTGGGTGTACGTGTTTGCATGTGTGCACGTGCGTGTGTGTGCATGCATGTGTGTGTGCTCAGAAATGTAGCCTAGGATCCCATTGAACTTTAATTTCATATTTAGCCCCTAAATCTCCTGGTCCATTTAGGTCTGGGAACTCTGGCAGTGACTTACGTAGATGCCATCAACAGTGGAGCGGTGCCTTGTCTGGAGAATGCAGTGATAACTCTGGCCCAGCGTGAAAACTCAGCTGCCATGCAGAGGGCAGCCGACTACTACAGCCAGCAGATGGCCCAGCGAGTGAAGCTCCCCACAGACACGCTCCAGGAGCTGCTGGACGTGCATGCGGCCTGTGAGAGGGAAGCCATTGCAGTCTTCATGGAGCACTCCTTCAAGGATGAAAATCAGGAATTCCAGAAGAAGCTCGTGGTAATTTGCCTTAGTCATTACTGTTCATCATCCTTCCCCTTGAAGAATGAAGCCTATACTTGCCTTTATTGACACCAATGCTAATCTGTCACTGAGGAATAACTTTTTCAAAAGACTACATATCCCTCTTTTATCTCCCCAAACCTTAAGCACTTAATGAGAAAACCTTCAGATAACTAAGGTAAAAATCAATACAGATCCCGTAAGATCTTAAGTGAACACTTCTAAGGATTCCTGGCCTGCTCTGAATATGCACAAGTAATCCCTGAGCGGTGCAGGTTTTCTGTGCATAGTCTACCTTTCCCAGGAAACAAAGATTGTCTTACCAGATCTTCATTCCGGGCCATTGTTTAACTTACATTGCTCCTTCTTGTATCCTTGTACCATTGAGGACAGGAGCACAGGATGCTACCACTGCAACAAACCATAGAGATTATGGAATGTAGTCCCATCATGTCACAGATGAAGAACCTGAAGCTCAGAAGGTTAACGAACTTTTCCATAGCCTCGAAGAGAATTTTTAGCATTGTGAATATGTGAAATTTTGTGTTTCTGATTCCACATCTACTCCACTAGAATGTTTTTCTCATGAGGACCACAGTTAGATGGACTCTTCTACCAGATTCTTTAGAATTTCATCTCCTCCATATGTTTCTTCTGGTGACATCTCTCTACATTTCCCTTGCAGGAAATCACAATGAATAAGAAGGGAGATTTCTTGCTGCAGAATGAAGAGTCCTCCGTTCAATACTGCCAGGCTAAACTCAATGAGCTCTCAAAGGGCCTAATGGAAAGTATCTCAGCAGGAAGTTTCTCTGTTCCTGGAGGGCACAAGCTCTACATGGAAACAAAGGAAAAGATTGAACAGGACTATTGGCAAGTCCCCAGGAAAGGAGTAAAGGTGAGGAATAAGGGGAACATGGGGAAGTTTATAGGATAGAGTGAATGGAGTCTTCAGCACCAGCCGTGGGTAATAAGAGAGCAGAAGGATAGCAGAACACCTTAGCTTTCAATGTCCACTATTTATCATTTATTTCTTAGAATAAAAATTTTTATCCTCAAACAAAGAATATAGTATTCAGAAATCCAGGAGAGACAGAACGAAAATTTGTCATGTGCCAGGAGCTGGTGATTTGCGTGGTTACAGTAGAATCTTTGCATTCAAAGCTGATTAAAATGAGAGAGTATGAAATAAATAGACAATTACACAGAGAGTAATGACATTTACGGACCTGTGGAAAATGGGCTACCTACCTGGTGTTTCTTACCACCACCTAGGTGATGGTAATACAACTAACTCACAATGAGCTGTTATTACCTACAGTGTACTGTTCAACTCTTCCCTAGACATTTTAATTTCATCTTCCTAACGACTTTAAGAAGCACCCTTATTTTGGAAATTTTACAGATCTGAACTTAGTACCCAAGGATGATTACATAACTTGCCTAAAGTTGTAGCCAGCAAGTGGCAGGAGAAAGCAAGAGCATAGGTTAGAGGCAGCATTGCACACTGAAAGACAACCATATGTAAGTATCAGAGATTGAGAGTTTGTACACCTGTACACATAGTTCTGCCTGGCCAGAACCCAAAGCAGGTACAGGGAAATATCATAGCCATGGGAGAGGCACTGGAGGGAGACAGGAAGCAGGAGTTGAGGAGGGGCTCTGGTCACACTAAAGAGCCTGCACACTTTGTAGGGGGCCACTTTAGAATTTTAGGCATAAAGCAAAAGTTACAAGACCAGAATTGTTTTTGCAACACTAATACACACAACATCGATTTTGGAAATCTAAGTGCTTTTTCTTGCTTCCATAGGCAAAAGAGGTCTTCCAGAGGTTCCTGGAGTCACAGGTGGTGATAGAGAAATCCATCTTGCAGTCGGATAAAGCCCTCACTGATAGAGCGAAGGCAGTAGCAGGTATGGGGCAGGGCTTAGCTTACAGCGGGAGGGGTATGTTGATACAATGCCCTCTAACAGATCTAACAGGAAAACCTTCCCAAAATGAAGAATTTCCTCTTCTGTGGAACACACACTCTGCTAAATCTGAAAATAACAAGGGGAGCTATGATTGTACCTCAGCCAGACAGGTAGAGCCTTTCCCATCACATTCTCGAATGTGCTCCTACTGGTGTGAACCTGGGTAAATTCTGTGATTTCTCACCCTGCCTTTCAGATTTGGTTTAGTCTCTCAGCTCAGAAAAGTGGAGATGAATCTTCACCTATTTTTTTCTTCTCTTTCTAATACCTTCATGGAGCAGTGGATCGGGCCAAGAAGGAGGCAGCTGAGAAGAAACAGGAACTTTTAAAACAGAAATTACAGGAGCAGCAGCAACAGATGGAGGCTCAAGAGAAGAGTCTCAAGGAAAACATAGCCCAACTGAAGGAGAAGCTGCAGATGGAGAGAGAACACCTACTGAGAGAGCAGAATATGATGCTGGAGCACAAGCTGAAGGTAAGTCTGCCCTTGGCCTCAGCAGGCCAGATGGTCCTTGCCCAGGTACCTCAGGAAGGGCTGTTGAAGATTACAGCAGCATCTTGGAAGGAAGCACATCACCATTTGCTGCTTGGGAGTCACTAAAAGCCCTGAATCCTTCTGTGTGTGTGTGTGTGTGTGTTTATTGTTTCAGTAAGACTTGGAATTCCTCTCTATATTCTCTATACTTAGATTCTGGAGAGGTAAGGTTGACTATGATCCTTACAAGTCCTTGGGGAATATAGATATGGTTGGAGCTGCTGTTTGGGGAGATTTTAAAAGTAATCTCAAGAGGTTAAACATATATTCCACACAGTGTATTTGATGTGAATGGCAACTGGTTTCCTTCACCAAGCACATATTACCAGGAGCTCTACTACCACCCAAACACCCTGAGGTAGATCCATGCTGACATACAACTCTCAGAAATGTCCAGACTTAAAAGGACAGGAAAGGGAAACTTGCTGCAGTTGTCACCCTGTGTGGGTAGCCTGCCCAAATTAGCACACAGTGTAGGGAGAATTCCTGCATTGTCCATCTGAAAGTTCTCTCATAAGGGATTTCTGCATCAGCTTATAAGTTCCTTTCATTCCTACTATATGGGTGACCGTACTGCCCAATTGGGACTGAGAATTTATGCAATCAGACCAATGGCTACCTCCCAACTGGCATCTTTTGGGCAGGAACATGTAGAATTTGTCCTCATACCTGGGTTAGCACCATAGCAAAACCATAATGTGGGTGAATATTAGTAAAGTTGTAAACTATGCTTCCTCACAATGTCTAGGTCCAAAGTCTCCTCTAATAATTGATAAAATGTTTTTAGGAGTAAAATAAAGGAAATTTCACACAGGTCTTAAATACAAAATGTAAGTCTTAAGAGAATAGGGATTTTTAAAATTTTACTTTCCTTCCTACATTTTCTTTAGATCCAGAAAGATTTGCTTGATGAAGGATTTAAGAAGAAATGTGAGGAGATGAATGAAGAGATAAATCAACTAAAACATATGATTGATACTACAAAAAATGATGATACTCCCTGGATTGCACATATCTTGGACAAATTTGTCAATGAGCTACCTTCAATATTGTCTGCTCCTGCTGAATTCATTGGTCAGGTTGTCAAAGGTGTGAGTTTGCTCTTTAAAGAGCATGAGTTCCTCTATTAAGGATATTATAGATCATACATATATGCTTTGCACTATTTTTTATCTTGATCTGTATGTTTTTCATTTTCATTCAGCAAAGTTTTGCTTTGTTTTTTTTTTTTCTTTTGGAGAGTCTTACTCTGTCGCCCAGGCTGGAGTGCAGTGGTGCAATCTCGGCTCACTGCATCCTCTGCCTCCTGGGTTCAAGAGATTCTCCTGCTTCAGCCTCCCTAGTAGCTGGGATTATAGGTGCACACCACCACACCCAGCTAATTTTTGTATTTTTAGTAGAGACGGGATTTCATCGTGTTGGCCAGGCTGGTCTCGAACTCTTGACCGCAAATGATCCACCTGCCTCGGCCTCCCAAAGTGCTGGGATTACAGGCATGAGCCACCACACCTGGCCCTCATTTAGCAAAGTTTTAAACATAAAACGTGCTTGTTAGAGGATATCAGTGCCTGGCCCACATGAGATAAAACAGATCCATACACACTTTGAAAAACTATGTTCACTTTTAGGAAATATAATTTTGAAAAATCATTTACATACAAAAGATCCACTGGGGCACTGCTTTTAATGGCAAAATATTGGAATGTACTTGAATGTCCTTCACATAAGATTGGTAAGATACATTTTAGTATGTGCATGTACTGGAATACTATATAGCCAGTAAACAAATTGACAGTGAAGCTCTCTTTATACCAGTAAAGAATGGTCTTGAAGAGATATTGTAAAATGAAAAAAAAAAAGAAAAACAAGTTGTAAAGCAATGTAGATTATCTTATCACCAAAGAAAAAATGCAATTATTATATACAAGCATGCAAATATATCTCTGGAAAGATTAATGAAAATCTATTATTATTAGCTCCTTCTGGGAAGAACCAGGTGAATGTAGAGGTTGAAGGAACACATACTCTTCACTTTAAACTCTTGAATTTTGTAAAGAAATCTTATTTTACCTATTCAGAAATAGATAAGAAAATGTAAGAGACAATGCTAATAATGATAACAATAAAGAAAAGCCGTGAAATTGGCTATCAGATGATGAAATTGCTTGTTGCTTCTAGGAATTATATCAGCCAGCCCAATGAGGGGTCTAAGACTAAGATCTGAGTACTAGAATGCAAAAAAAAATGGAATCCTATTCTTGTTTTCATTTTGGCCTGGTTTTCCAATTGCTTCTATTTGTTTTGAGACCAAGGCATACACTTTTCTGTGGCCTTTGACATCTCAGCTATGGTAGCCTCTACTTCCTTTCTCTGAATTCAAGTTTTAAGGTGTTAGAAGCATAAATTACCAAACATTAAGGTTAAGCACTGATAACAGGGATCCTGCCAACCTTGTCAGTAGTGGTCTCTTTGCAGTAGGCTCAGATAGAAAGGACAATGTGCCTTTCCAGAACTGAACCCCCTGATGGGGGATGATAGACCCAGACACATAGAGGCCTGGTGTTGACCCTTCATTGTTAGAATCTAAGAAGATTCAGTTATAGTAATGAATGGCAAGGCCTGAATGACTGACATAATTCTGTAGATGGCCAATACAGTGGACCAGCCATAGGGTTAAATGGGAAGGAGAGAAAACAATCAAGTGAAATAAATGCTGTCTACCAGGAGGTTGAGAGGTAGCCCCGATAAAGTGTCACATTCATAGCCTTGATCTGAGCTAATTTCAGACCCTGAACTCAGCTGGAGTGGAGGGCAGTACCCCAGGAAAAGGACACTGCAACTCCAGACCCAAATGAATGATAATGATTTCCCAAGTTCTCCCCCTAGGAAACCTCTGGAGCCATTTACTGGATACCCATATACTAGGGAAATACAAACACTCAAATATTTCAAGGACCCTTGGAATCCGGATCCAAGTTGCCCATGGTACCCAGATCATGGAAAGTCATCATAAAATAGCTGTTAAAATAGGAAGTTAGGGCCTCCAGGTTATAAATATAGTCTTGGCCCACATGAACTTATTGCAATATAGTATTTGTTTCAAATTAAAAGGTAAGGTTTGTTTTAAGACAGATACCTTACTTATTTTTCTGTCCATCCCCTTGGGAGTATGTTCAGGCATAGCATGTGCTAAATAAGCTTCTTTTATAAAAACAATAGGATGATGCATGCATGATTATTTTCGATTGGCAAAATCTCATGAAGTTCCCAGAGATCAGTGGTAATAAGTTGTTTGAATTCTCGACACCAGGTTAAGGTCTCTGAGATGATTTAAAAGCTACGAGGCCAGGTGCAGTGGCTCACACCTATAATCTCAGCAACTTGGGAGGCTGAGGCAGGTAGATCGTTTGAGGTCAGGAGTTTGAGACCAGCCTGGCCAACATGGTGAAACCCTGTCTCTACTAAAAATACAAAAATTAGCCATGTGTGGTGGCACATGCCTGTGATCCCAGCTACACAGAAGGCTGAGGCAGGAGAATCATTTGAACCTGAGAGACAGAGGTTGCTGTGAGCCGAGATCGTGCCATTGCACTCCAGCCTAGGCAACAGAACCTGGGTGACAGAGTGAGGCTCTGTCTCAAAAAATAACATGCAATACAATACAATACAATAAAAGCTATGAGAAGAAAAGAAATTTTCTTGGTACAGTGTACTCTCGAACTCATGTCTTACAGTCTCCGTGAAACTGGGCCAAAGACTTAATTTTTTTTTCTGTGCTTTATGCAGTGACTCAGACAAATCTATGAGCTCACACAAATCTGTAACTTCATGTATCACAGTCTCTATAAAACTGTATCAAAGAATTTTTATCTCTGCTTTATAGAGTGATTCACCCAGATCTGTAAAGAAATGAAGACAATTTTAGAGCTTTCAATATCTGATATTTCACATCAGGTCAAATCTGATACTTTCAAAACTGGATAGATCTATTTTGGTTAGCTTTGATGCTTGTGATAAGAATCTCATTTAATGTTATCTAAGGACTATAGTTCAAGAAGACTAAGACACTATTCAGTCGGGGCACAATAAGAACACCTTATAAGCACCACTCATCCTTCCTTTTCTGAGCATGCTTTTGACATGTTTCAATGATTCAGAGACATTCTAGTGAATCCCATTTTGACAGCAAAGTGGGATCAAGAGACCTCAAGGCCATTCTCAGGATCAATGACTCTTTAGAAGACATGGAACTCAGAGATACATCCCATCAGTATCTAATTTATTGAGAGTTTTTAGCATGAAGGCTGTTGAATTTTGTCATAGGCCTTTTCTGCATCTGTTGAGATAATCATGTGGTTTTGTCTTTGGTTCTGTTTATGCTGGATTACGTTTATTGATTTGTGTATATTGAACCAGTCTTGCATCCCAGGTATGAAGCCCACTTGATTGTGGTGGATAAGTTTTTTGATGTGCTGCTGGATTCGGTTTGCCAGTATCTTATTGAGGATATTCACATCAATGTTCATAAGGGATATTGGTCTAAAATTCTCTTTTTTTAATTGTATCTCTGCCAGGCTTTGGTATCAGGATGATGCTGTCCTCATAAAATGAGTTAGGGAGGATTCTCTCTTTTTCTGTTGATTGGAACCCACAGCCAATATGATACTGAATGGGCAAAAACTGGAAGAATTCCCTTTGAAATCTGGCACAAGACAGGGATGCCCTCTCTCACAACTCCTATTCAACATAGTGTTGGAAGTTCTGGCCAGGGCAATCAGGCAGGAGAAAGAAATAAACAGTATTCAGTTAAGAAAAGAGGAAGTCAAATTGTCTCTCTTTGCAGATAACATGATTGTAATATTTAGAAAACCCCAATGTCTCAGCCCAAAATCTCCTTAAGCTGATAAACAACTTCAGCAAACTCTCAAGATATAAAATCAATGTGCAGAAATCACAAGCATTCTTATACACCAATAAGAGACAAACAGAGAGCTAAATCATGAGTGAACTCCCATTCACAATTGCTTCAAAGACAATAAAATACCTAGGAATCCAACTTACAAGGGATGTAAAGGACCTTTTCAAGTAGAACTACAAGCCACTGCTCAATGAAATAACAGAGGACACAAACAAATGGAAGAACATTCGATGCTCATGGATAGGAAGAATCAATATCATGAAAATGGCCATACTGCCAATTTATAGATTCAATGCCATTCCATCAAGCTACCAATGACTTTCTTCACAGAATTGGAAAAAACTACTTTAAAGTTCATATGGAACCAAAAAAGAGCCCACATTGCCAAGACAATCCTAAGCCAAAAGAACAAAGCTGGAGGCATCACACTACCTGACTTCAAACTATACTACAAGGGTACAGTAATCAAAACAGCATGGTACTGGTACCAAAACAGAGATATAGACCAATGGAACAGAACAGAGCCCTCAGAAATAATACCACATATCAACAACCATCTGATCTTTGACAAACCTGACAAAAACCAGAAATGGGGAAAGGATTCCTTATTTAAAAAATGGTGCTGGGAAAATTGGCTAGCCATACGTAGAAAGCTGAAACTGGATCCCTTCCTTACACCTTATACAAAAATTAATTCAAGATGGATTAAAGACTTAAATGTCAGACATAAAACCATAAAAACCCTAGAAGAAAACCTAGGCTATACCATGGGCAAGGGCTTCATGTCTAAAACACCAAAAGCAATGGCAACAAAAGAAAAAATTTACAAATGGGATCTAATTAAGCTGAAGAGCTTCTGCACAGCAAAAGAAACTACCATCAGAGTGAACAGGCAACCTACAGAATGGAAGAAAATTTTTGCGATCTACTTATCTGACATACGGCTAATATCCAGAATCTACAAAGAACTAAAACAAACTTACAGGAAAAAAACAAACAACCCCATCAAAAAGTAGGTGAAGGATATGAACAGACACTTTGCAAAAGAAGACATTTATGCAGCCAACAGACACATTAAAAAATGCTCATCATCACTAGCTATCAGAGAAATGCAAATTAAAACCACAATGAGATATCACCTCACACCAGTTAGAATGGCGATCATTAAAAAGTCAGGAAACAACAGGTACTGGAGAGGATGTGGAGATACAGGAACACTTTTACACTGCTGGTGGGACTGTAATCTAGTTCAACCATTGTGGAAGGCAGTGTGGCAATTCATCAAGAATCTAGAACTAGAAATACCATTTGCCAGAAATCCCATTACTGGGTATATACCCAAAGGATTATAAATCATGCTGCTGTAAAGACACATGCACATGTATGTTTATTGCAGCACTATTCACAATAGCAAAGACTTGGAACCAACCCAAATGTCTATCATTGATAGATTGGATTAAGAAAATGTGGCACATCTATATCATGGAATACTATGCAGCCATATAAAAAGATGAGTTCATGTCCTTTGTAGGGACATAGATGAAGCTGGAAACCGTCATTCTCAGCAAACTATCGCAAGAACAGAAAAACAAACACTGCATGTTCTCACTCATAGGTGGGAATTGAACAATGATTACACCTGGGCACAGGAAGGGGAACATCACACACCGGGGCCTGTCTGGGGACGGGGAAGGGGGAGGGATAGCATTAGTAGATATACCTAATGTAAATGACGAGTTAATGGGTGCAGCACACCAACATGGCACACATATACATATGTAACAAACCTGCACGTTGTACACATGTACCCTAGAACTTAAAGTATAATTTAAAAATATTAAAAAATGAAGACATGGAACTCAGAAAAATGTTATGCTCACAGTTACAACTCATTACATTGAACAGCTACAAATTGAAACCAACAAAAACAAAAGGGACATGGACCAGAGTCTGAAACCAAGCATAGGCTTGCATTTGTGTTCTCCCTTGAGAGTTGCACAGACATTATCTAATTCTCCCACAAATAATGTGTGACACATGTCAACCAGGGATGGTCACACAAATTTAGTGTTTTTATTAGAGGGCAGTCATGTAGGAATGGAGTGCTCATGTGGCTAATCTTATTTGCTCAGACTCCTGCCTCTTCAGAGGTCAAACTGGTATGGTATATCCTAAGACTTCTACCATAAATCACATATTTAGCATAAAGTACCCGGTATGACTCAAGCCCTCAACATGTCCAAACATTTATTATAAGGCTGGTTGTTCTAAGGGCCTACCCTTTATGTCCCAGGAACCAGTTGAGGGCCAGACCTTTCTTACAGAATTAATCTTTTATTAGATAGTGTTAAACAATGAAGAAGGTGATAACATGAGAAATACAAAATAAAGATTTGTATTGTCTTACTGGAAGAATATGTCTATTTTTTTCTTGACTTTTTAAAGTATAAATACTCTTTCTCTGAAAGACGTAACTAGGCTCTAGCAAAATATGCTGTAAGTATATGTTTTTGAAAGTAGTTTATTTTATTTCATTGTTATTCTGTGCTTAGCAACTTCCAATCTGATTACAGTTGACCCTTGAACAACGTGGGTTTGAACTTTGAGTTCACTTATCATGGAATTTTTTCAACTAAACACAGTATGAAAATACACTGTTTGAGGAATGTGAAACCCACATATATGGAGGGTCATCTTTTGGTATACACAAATTCTGCAGGGCCACTGCTGGACTTGGGTATGCAAGGATTTTGCATGGATTATCCACAGTGGTTCTAGAACCAATTCTCTATGTATACTGAGGGATGACTGTAGTTATTTTTCTTGATATAGAATGGAAAAAGTATTTAATAAGGAATATATGTATATGAGACTTAAGAATTTATAACACTGATTGTAACCTGGATATGGTACAAATTTCATGGTACTAATTGGCCTAAAATCACTTGATCCAACATTGGGCCCAAATTTCCTTAATGTGTTCAAACTCTAGCTGCTGGAGTTTCTCAAGGAATCATAACCCATGAAAATAAATTATCAATCACCTTTCAACAACCAGAAATCAGCACTGAAACAGGCTTTGATCAATCTTAAAAATTGACATCAAATTTTTAGGTTGATACCCACCACCTATTGAATTTTCTATCACCAAGGTCATGCTCTGTCACCTAGAATCAGTTTTAAGACATCCTTCAGATAGTCAACTCTGGTAGTGGGGCATTGAACTATCTTCAGTTACAGCACAAAATCCCATACAATTCAAACTAAGCTAAAAATAAATCCCAAACTCAGTGGAGGTCTCTCCTCCACTGTAAGTGAGGATCGTGCCCTGGTTAGCTTTGTTAGTTCAACCACATAGATAGACCTTATCTAAGGAAAGATAAGCACTGTATCTCATGATTTCCAAATATCACTTAGAAACAAGTTTTATGAACTTCTCTTTGGCCTTGTATCCTCTTATCTCCAATCTTGATTTTGAGTTATAGGAAAGAGGAACAGCCTTAGTTGCCACTCCTGTAAAATCAATAAATCATGGTAGTTCAGGTCCTAGAAGGATGCCACAGCTTCTCCTGAGCCTGGTGAGTGATGGTGCTCATGGT
>NW_012117488.1:2293883-2299808 GCF_000951035.1 Colobus angolensis palliatus
TCTAATTCTCCCACAAATAATGTGTGACACATGTCAACCAGGGATGGTCACACAAATTTAGTGTTTTTATTAGAGGGCAGTCATGTAGGAATGGAGTGCTCATGTGGCTAATCTTATTTGCTCAGACTCCTGCCTCTTCAGAGGTCAAACTGGTATGGTATATCCTAAGACTTCTACCATAAATCACATATTTAGCATAAAGTACCCGGTATGACTCAAGCCCTCAACATGTCCAAACATTTATTATAAGGCTGGTTGTTCTAAGGGCCTACCCTTTATGTCCCAGGAACCAGTTGAGGGCCAGACCTTTCTTACAGAATTAACCTTTTATTAGATAGTGTTAAACAATGAAGAAGGTGATAACATGAGAAATACAAAATAAAGATTTGTATTGTCTTACTGGAAGAATATGTCTATTTTTTTCTTGACTTTTTAAAGTATAAATACTCTTTCTCTGAAAGACGTAACTAGGCTCTAGCAAAATATGCTGTAAGTATATGTTTTTGAAAGTAGTTTATTTTATTTCATTGTTATTCTGTGCTTAGCAACTTCCAATCTGATTACAGTTGACCCTTGAACAACGTGGGTTTGAACTTTGAGTTCACTTATCATGGAATTTTTTCAACTAAACACAGTATGAAAATACACTGTTTGAGGAATGTGAAACCCACATATATGGAGGGTCATCTTTTGGTATACACAAATTCTGCAGGGCCACTGCTGGACTTGGGTATGCAAGGATTTTGCATGGATTATCCACAGTGGTTCTAGAACCAATTCTCTATGTATACTGAGGGATGACTGTAGTTATTTTTCTTGATATAGAATGGAAAAAGTATTTAATAAGGAATATATGTATATGAGACTTAAGAATTTATAACACTGATTGTAACCTGGATATGGTACAAATTTCATGGTACTAATTGGCCTAAAATCACTTGATCCAACATTGGGCCCAAATTTCCTTAATGTGTTCAAACTCTAGCTGCTGGAGTTTCTCAAGGAATCATAACCCATGAAAATAAATTATCAATCACCTTTCAACAACCAGAAATCAGCACTGAAACAGGCTTTGATCAATCTTAAAAATTGACATCAAATTTTTAGGTTGATACCCACCACCTATTGAATTTTCTATCACCAAGGTCATGCTCTGTCACCTAGAATCAGTTTTAAGACATCCTTCAGATAGTCAACTCTGGTAGTGGGGCATTGAACTATCTTCAGTTACAGCACAAAATCCCATACAATTCAAACTAAGCTAAAAATAAATCCCAAACTCAGTGGAGGTCTCTCCTCCACTGTAAGTGAGGATCGTGCCCTGGTTAGCTTTGTTAGTTCAACCACATAGATAGACCTTATCTAAGGAAAGATAAGCACTGTATCTCATGATTTCCAAATATCACTTAGAAACAAGTTTTATGAACTTCTCTTTGGCCTTGTATCCTCTTATCTCCAATCTTGATTTTGAGTTATAGGAAAGAGGAACAGCCTTAGTTGCCACTCCTGTAAAATCAATAAATCATGGTAGTTCAGGTCCTAGAAGGATGCCACAGCTTCTCCTGAGCCTGGTGAGTGATGGTGCTCATGGTATTGTGACACAGTGTCCACTCGAAAGCACTATCAGTGCAAAAATCCACAAGTCGTTCTTGCAATCAATCTAGAAAGTATATGGCAGCAAGAGATTTAGGCGTCTACTCTTCATTCATTCATTTGTTCACTCGCTATTTCAGCTAGGCTATATACAGCTAGATAATGGGACAAAAAACACGTATTTTTGAAGACAGTCTTAAGTTCAAACTTCAGATGTGGATAAGTATTTCTTTAGCAAATTTTTATCAGCTATGGGCTGTATTGAGGATAAAAATGCTATGAATTAAACCCAACAAGTTTATTGTTCATCCACTAAATGCCAGGCACTGCGTTTTATTTTATGTGTGATTCAATATACCAGTCTCTGCCCTCATAAAGATGACTTTCTGGTGAGGGAAATAAACAAGTAAAAACATAAATGCAACCAGGGTGATAATGTTTGCCAGAAAAGTTATGAAAAGCTACAATGTAAAAGAAAACGTGGTAATTCCAATAAAGACGAACAAGTACTCTGTGAGTTCAGAACAGGAAGAGACTATGACCATTAAAAACAGCCCTAGGCTTAAAATAACTGGTCTTTTAAAAAGTTATACAAGGTGTAATTGTAGAGATAAAGAGACCATTCAAGTGGAAAGACCAGCACAAGCCAAGTCAGATACGTTAGAAAGTGTAGGTCTTACTAAAGGTACTGTAGAATTATTCCATTTGACTGAAGCACTGAATAGGTGTGTTGAAATGAAAGATGAGACTGGAAATGAGATTAGGGCTTGACAAGAAGGGACTTGAAGATCAGGAAACTAGAATTAGACATCTTCAAACCATACCAGAATTCTAGATTTGGCTTATAGTTTTACTGCCATCAAGAGTTTATAATTTGGTATAATTTGGTGTTTTTTGATCAGATTCTTAACAGATTCTATCTGGAAGATTGGAAACAATTTATATTTTGAGGAAAAATCATATCCCCAGATCTCTTTGTATTATTCCTAAAGTAATCAATTTAAATTAAAAAACAAACAAAAATAGGACTTATTTCAACAAAATCCATTTATTTTAACATTGGGAAATTATATGGGTGTGTTCTGAGATTATTATTGAAAATTCAAATGGGATAAATCCATTTTCAAAAAGTATAGGTAACCAAAGATTTATTTATGAACTACTTTCAATTTATATTTAGAATAATGTACAATAAAGATAAATGATTCATTGCAAATAATGCTATAAAATTATCCCATGTACAATTTTTTCAATGAGTCAATTTCATAATATCAGACAAACAAAAGCTGAAGGATTTCATCAATAACAGACCTGTCTTACAAGAAATGCTAAACGGACTCCTTCAATCTGAAAGAAAAGGACATTAATGAGCAATTAAAAAAAATCAACTGAAGGTACAAAACTCACTGGTGGTAGCAAGTACACAAGGAAAAAAAAGAATATTATAGCACCATAATTGTGGTGTGTAAACTCCTCATATCGCAAGTAGGAAGACTAAAAGATAAACCTATCTAAAATAATAACTATAACAACTTTTCAAGCCATACACAGTATAATAATAAATAGAAACAACAAAAATTTGAAAAGCATGGAGATGAAATTAAAGTGTAGATATTTTATTCGTTTTCTCTTTGCTTGTTTGTTATTTGTTTGTTTATGCAGTCAGGGTTGTCATCAGTTTGAAATAATAGGTTATAAAATATTATTTGCAAACCTCATTGTAACCTCAAATCAAAAAACATACGACAGATACACAAAGAATAAAAAGCAAGAAATTAAAACATACCACCAGAAAAAATCACCTTTGCTAAAAGGAAGACAGGAAAGAAAAGAAGACCACAAAACTACTGGAAAACACATAAAATAGCAAGATTAAGTCCTTACTTATCAATTATTACATTGAATGTGAATGGACGAAACTCTCCAGTCAAAAGCCATAGAGTGATCCCCCACTGATCAGGTCTCCAAGCACGTTCCCCAGACCCCTATCCAGGTCTTCATCTCTCCTATTCCTGCCACTGCCACCTCCACCCTTCAAGAACGAGTTAACTAGGAACATGTCTCCTCCCATCCAGAGGTCTGGCAGTCAGTTCTTCAGCAGAAGCAGAAGAGGTAGCAGAGTGGCCATGTGCTTCCTAGGCGGAGTCATTAGCTCCATCATGGAGGTGGCTACACAGCACAACCTAGAGCCCCTGCCTCCACACACACATTGCTCCAATACTGAGGCCAACAACAGTGAGGAGGTCCATCATTTCTGGAGAGTGTTTGCCCAGTTGGCTGGAGATGGCATCAAGGTCAGCGGCGCAGAACTGATGAATGTTCTCAACAAGGTTGTTATCAGTAGGACTGAACTGAAGACTCATGGTTTTGGCATTGATACATGTCAAAGCATGGTGGCCATGATGGATAGTGACATCACAGGCAAGCTGGACTTTGAGGAATTCAAGTACTTGTGGAACAACATCAAAAGGTGACAGACAATATACAAGCAGTTTGATGTTGACTGATCTGGAACCATTTGCAGCAGTGAACTTGCAGGGGCCTTTGGGGCAGCAGGGTTCCACCTGAATGAACAACTACAACATAATATTCTGACACTACTTGGATGAAGGAGGGAACATGGATTTTGACAACTTTATCAGCTGCTTGATCACATTCTTCTCTTTAGCATGTGTATCATTCTCAAGAATAGACAGTATGTTAGGCCACAAAGCAGTCTAAAAAATTGAAATTATAAATAGAAATGAATAATAAGGTGATCATTGAAAACCATACCTATATCAAAAAAGTAGAAAAATGTCAAGTAAACATAATAATGTATCTTAAAAAACTAGAAAAGCAAAAGCAAACCAAATCCAAAATTAGTAGACATAAAGAAATAAGAAAGATCAGAGCAGAAATAAATGAAGTGAAAATTAAAAAAATACAGAAAACTAACAAAACAAAGTTGATTTCTTGAAAGATAAAATTGACAAACCATTAGTCTAAGAAAAACAGAGAGAAGATGCAAATACATGAAATCAGACATGAAAAAAGAGACGTGATAATGGACACCACAGAAATTTAAAAGATCATTAGAGACTACTATGAGGAGCTATATGCCAAGAGCTTGGAAAGCCTAGAACAAATGGATAAATTCCTAGACAAATACAACCTACCAAGATGAAGAAATCCCAAATCCAAATAAGTCAATAATAAGTAATGAGATTTAAGCCATAATAAAAAATCTCCCAGCAAATAAACCCTGGCATTCAATACCTTCACTGCTTAATCTTACCAAACATTAAAAGAAAAACTAATACCATTCCTACTCAAACTATTCCAAAAAAAAAATAGAAGAAATGGGAATACTTCAAATTCATTCTACAAGGCTGGTATTATGACACATCATGATGCCAGATGAAAGACATCAAAATAGAAATAGAAACATACATCAAAAATAGAAAACTACAGGCCAATATCCCTGATGTACATATATTTTTAATTTTTATTTTTAATTTTTGTCAGTACTAAGTAGTTGTATATATTTGTGGGGAACATGAGATACTTTAATACAGGCATGCAATGTGTTATAATCACATCATGGTAAATGCAGTATCCATCCCTCAAGCATTTGTCCTCTGTCTTGCAAACAATCCAATTACATTCTTTTAGTTATTTTAAAATGTACAATTAAATTATTATTGACTATAGTCTCCATCTGTGCTATAAAAAACTAGGCCTTATTCATCTTTTCTAACTACTTTTTCTACCCATTAATGATCTGGGCGATGCGTAAAAGGTAAGGCAAAGTGTCATATACAGATTCTTTCCATTCTGGATTTTCTCCTAATCTCTTCATGATCCTTGTAATTTAACTGCTGTGATCTATTTGTGAAACTTAGAAATCGAACAAGTGAGGCAAACTTTGGCCTGTTTGAATCACACTTTTCGGTAAGATTAGATATCATGGTATATTAGGTAAAATACTCTTTTATTTCTTGGCACTGCGGTGAATGATTTGATTCGATTTGATAAGAACTTGTCAAGCAGCTCAGTTCCAACAGGAGTTAGAAATTCTGTGTTTATTTTTCAGCTTTAGTGATGTAAAACTGACAAATAAAACTGTATATAATTAAGGTGTGCAGCTTGATGTTTTGATATATGTATACATTGTGAAATGATCGCCACAATTAAGCCAATAATATAGCCATCACCTCACATAGTTACTATTTTTTTTTTTCTGTTCTCTTTCTTTTTTTTTTTTTGAGGTGGGATGAGAACACTTAAGATCTATCCTCTTAGCAAAATTCAAGGTCACAATTAATAAAATATTGTTAATTATAGTCACAC
>NW_012117488.1:2299878-2301479 GCF_000951035.1 Colobus angolensis palliatus
TCTTTCGAGACGAAGTCTCACTCTGTCACCCAGGCTGGAGTACAGTGGCGTGATCTTGGCTCACTGCAATCTCCACCTCCCGAGTTCATGCCATTCTCCTGCCTCAGTCTCCCGAGTAGCTGGAACTACAGGCACCCGCCACCATGCCCGGCTAACTTTTTTTTTTTTTGTATTTTTATTAGAGACAGGGTTTCACCGTCTTAGTCAGGATGGTTTCAGTCTTCTGACCTTGTGATCTGCCTGCCTCGGCCTCCGAAAGTGCTGGGATTACAGATGTGAGTCACCACGCCCAGCATGAAATTTTGTACTCTTTAACCAACATCTCTCCGTTTCTTCCACCTCCAGCCCCTGGCAACCACACTATTCTACTCTCTGTTGCTATGAGTTTGACTATTTGTTTGGCTATTTTAGATTCCACAAATAAGTGAGATCATGCAGTATTTGTTTTTCTGCGTCTGGCTTATTTCACTTAGGACAATAACCTCAGTGTTCATCCATGTTGTTGCAAATGGCAGGATTTCCTTCTTTTTTTAAGATTGAATGTATGTGTGTGTGTATATATATTCAAACACACAACATTCTATATATAAAGAGAATCTATATATACACACACATATATATACATGTGTGAATATAGATATATAAAATGCATGTGTAGGTATACATATGTATATATGTGCATACAAACACACTTTATGTATCTATCTATATATATACACTTTTTGCATTTATCCATTGATGGGGATTTAGGTAGTTTCCATTATCTTGGTTATTGTTAATAATGCTGCAATTAATATGGATATGTTTAAATATCTGTACTTTCATATTTAAATATAAGTATGAAATTTTACAATTATTTAAATATAAATGTGAAAGTATGGCTATCTCTTTGAAAATACTGATTTCATTTCATTTGGATTTATAAATAGAAGATTTCTGAATCACATGGTAGTTCTATTTTTAAATTTTTAGGAAACCTCCATACTGATTTCATAGTGGCTGCACCAATTTACATTGCAAAAATTACATTCCAAAAAACAACATACAAAAGTTATCTTTTAAAAATATTCTTGTTGGCCAGGCACAGTGGCTCACTCCTGTAATCCCAGCAATTTGGGAGGCCGAGGTGGGTGGATCACCTGAGGTTAGGAGTTCAAGACCAGTCTGGCCAACATGACAAAACCCAATCTTTACTAAAAATACAAAAATTAGCTGGGCATGATGGTGCGTGCTTGTAATCCCAGCTATTTGGGAAACTGAGGCAGGAGAATCTCTAGAACACGGGAGGTGGAGGGTGCAGTGAGTTGAAATCACACCACTGCACTCCAGCCTGGGTAACAGAGCAAGACTCCATCTAAAGAAAAAAAAATCTTGTCAACAATTGTTATCTTTGGGGGGGGTGCGGAGCAAGATGGCCGAATAGGAACAGCTCCAGTCTCCAGCTCCCAGCACCAGCGACACAGAAGATGGGTGATTTCTGCATTTTCAACTAGGTACTAGGTTCATCTCACTAGGGAGTGCCGGACAATCAGTGCTGGTCAGCTGTTGCAGCCTGAACAGCGAGAGCTGAAGCAGGGCGAGGCATCACCCCACCTGGGAAG
>NW_012117488.1:2301858-2302301 GCF_000951035.1 Colobus angolensis palliatus
AGGCTGTGGGGGGGCGCCCGCCATTGCTGAGGCTTAAGTAGGTAAACAGAGCCACTGGGAAGCTCGAACTGGGTGGAGCCCACAGTAGCTCAAGGAGTTCTGCCTGTCTCTGTAGACTCCATCTCTGGGGACAGGGCACAGCTAAACCAAAAAAAAAAAAAAAAAGTAGTAGAAATCTCTGCAGACTGAAACGACCCTGTCTGACAGCTTTGAAGAGAGCAGTGGATCTCCCAACACAGAGGTTGAGATCTGAGAATGGACAGACTGCCTGCTCAAATGGGTCCCTGACCCCTGAGTAGCCTAACTGGGAGACATCCCCGACTAGGGGCAGACCGACACCCCACACCTCACATGGCAGGGTACACCCCTGAGATGAAGCTTCCAAAGCAAGAATCAGACAGGTACACTCGCTGTTCAGCAATATTCTATCTTCTGCAGCCTCT
>NW_012117488.1:2305241-2341425 GCF_000951035.1 Colobus angolensis palliatus
TTTTTATCAGGTTTTAGGGAATATTCTGTTATTTAAACTTTTCTCACGTGTTTCCCCTACTTAGTGGTTCCTCACTACGTTGTTTCATACATGACCTTTTAAAATCTGTAATTTGAACTCGCTTTTGGATAACTTTTGAATTAGACAAAATTATTCTTTTTCTCACTAATAACATAAACCTTTCTGGCACATTTTGTATACAGAATTACATCTTAACTAGAATTCTTATCCTTAGTAACCTGAAACTTTACTGAAATCCTAAAAAGCAAGAAATCCTGAACTATAAGATATGGGCATTTATAGATAAGAACAATTCCACTATTTTAGAAACGTATTTCCTCACATCACAACCTTAATTGGAAATTACCCATATATTAAATGAGCATCAACAATAACTTTAGGATTTTAATTTACACAAAAAGTTTACCTAAAACATTTATGCCATTCGTTGTACTCAATTCTTTCACTTTTCACAAGGGAGACATGAGACATCAATCAACATAAGTCAAATGAACCTTGGTTCAGTCCAGAAAAGTGGGACAACTCAAAGTGGGGAGAGGGCTTAGGGGCTTCCAGGTCACAGGTAGGTGGAAGACAAAAGGTTCATTCTTTCGAGTTCCTGATTAGACTTTCCAAAGAAGACAATCAGATATGCATTTATCTCAGTGAGCAGAGGGATGACTTTGAATAGAATGGGAGGAAGGTTTGGCCTAAGCATTCCCAGCTTGAATTTTCCCTTCAGCTGGGTGATTTTGGGGGCCCAAGATATTTTCCTTTCATAAATTACTCTCATTCATCAAAAGGAAGCATACAAACCAAGATCATCTTGTATTAGCTGTGTTTATAGTTTTATAACCTTCTATGCCAAGCACTGACATCCCAAAATATCTAGCAAAGACATACATAAAATCCAGACAAAATGTCTGCTAGCAATTCTAAAGGCATTTCTATTTTTATTCTACCAATAATTTTAAAGCCAGCTTGTTCAGTAAAGATTTAAGTATAAATCACATGAACTTGAAAATTGCTTAGACTTGTTTATTTAATTTATGTGTGCTCTTTTACTTATAAGCTAATTTGGTAGACACATATAACAATAAATGTACATACAAATAAACACATCTAGACATGTATACACACACATAAATGAAGATCCAATAGCTTGGAACCTTAGTATTGAGAGAGCAATATAAGCTTACTAGTTTTACTTTGTTTGCCCCAATAGATAATCCAATGAAGGCTGTGAACCAAAATTTTGGGTAAAGCAGTTTCCATGGCAGTTTGATTTTTAGAGGTCAAACCTACCTGGACTCCAAAGAGCACTGGGGCCAAACAGCACCAAAAGACAGCATCATACATTAATCAGGTCCCCTGCTTAGAACAGCAGCACAAAGGCCTGGATACATGCAACGCCATCTCACTTTCCCATTCAACAGTAAACTCCAGACTCCAAACAATATTAGGCCAAACAGTATTGCAACTCCAAGAGAAAATTCTAAAGAGGGCTTAGTACTAGAACTCAGAACCTCTGCAGAGAGTGTCCCCTTTGGAAAGGCTGAGATGTGGGGGATTCCCGGTGTAAAAAGTAAAGTAGAGGTTCCTCTTCAAAGACTTTCCTCCCCATCTAATTAGGAATAAATAGTAACTTCTGTTAGAAGCAAAATTTATTCAAAGATCTGTGCTCCTAAATATTTCCCCTGGCATGCTTATACTGGTCCAAGCTAGCACTAGGTCGTAGCCTGTTCTTCTTCTTTATTTAAAAGTGTTTTTACCTTTCTCAGCATTCCACAAGTTACGTCCTCCTTCCTTTGTTCTCCTCTTCCTTTGCCTCTTTTAAAAAGTTCTAAGTTGCTAACCAATTGGGACACTGGAATGTGAGGTCCTGTTCCATCCAGTAGAAACCGGTCACAGCCGTAGAGTGGATGTGTCAAGGTATAAATGACCCTGTCTCCTTTGTTCGGTGTACTCTTGTGGTAAAACTGCTGGCAAGTGTACCCTTACTGCAGGAAGTAAAAATGGCCTTACTAAATAAACTAAATTTATGTTCAAGTGCTATTTCTTTACGGCACTGGGGAACAAGGATTTCAAACACCGGGGTGTCCCCCTGTGGGGTTCAATCTTAGAGTGTCAGTTGTCTCTGACCTTAGGTGGGCACCAGGGCCACGTGCATGTTTTCCCTCCAGGTGCAATGGCCTACTAGGAGCTTTATAAGGATAGCCATGAACTGTAATGATAGGAATTGGAGGTTGGGTGGGCTTCTTTAGTCCTTAGCTAGTACAGTAGGGGAAGGGAAGAATTTAGCATAGGAAAAGAAGGTTTAAGTCACCTGAAACATGTGTGAGTTTGCTCCAAGCTGCACCACATGTAGGGATCAGGGACCACAACTGAAAAAGATAAAAAAGAGTCCTTTCCCCTTCCAGGCAGGGCAATTACCCCCGTTGACTCCTTGGCCTTCAGGCAACACTGGAGAGTGACCCCCAGCCAGTTGCCCACAACTTCCAAGGAGCTGCTAGGAAGCAGCTGCTGAAAGACTGAAAAAGAAAGAAAAGAGGAAAAACAAAAAAAAAGGAAAAAGACTCCGGTCACTTAAGTGAATCTGGAGGTGGTGGTTAGGTGCTTCCACATGGAAACCACTTAGTTTCACTGGTCACTGCAGAAACTTGCAGTTGCCTTCACGTTTAAGTGCTGCCCACCAAGGGTCCTGAGTTGGAAAGAAAAACAGAGAGAGACTGAGACAGATGGAGAGAGAGAGAGAGAGAGAGAGAAATAGAGAGAGAGAGAGGTTGATTCTTTGTAAGGAGCAGAAAGGAAAAGGAGAAAATAAATCCCAAACTTTGGGCTTACCTCCTCCTGGCTGGCTTATCAAAATATGTTACCAGTGGAGGGAGTCCAGATTCTTGGCATCCTGAACAAAGAATTCGACAAAGTGCACAAACAAAGCAAGGAAAGAAGAATCAACAAAAGCAGAGATTTATTGAATGAAAGTACACTCCACAGCATGGGAGCAGGCCCAAGCACAGAGGCTTAAGAACACCATCACAGAATTTTTAGGGGTTTAAGTACCCCTCTAGAGGTTTCCACTAGTTACTTTGTGTATGCCCTATGTAAATGGAGAGGATGAAGTAAAGTTACAAAGTAATTTACTCAACTTACACCTTATGTAAATGGAGAGGATTGAAGTACAGTAAAAAAGACATTTACTCAGCTTACACCTTATGTAAATGGAGAGGACTGAAGTACAGTTACAATGTCATTTACTCAGCTTACACCTTATGTAAATGGAGAGGACTGAAGTACAGTTACAATGTCATTTACTCAGCTTACACCTTATGTAAATGGAGAGGATATTTCCTGTCATAACTGAAGTGTGAATCAGCCTTATGTTCCCTGCTTTCAGACCCTATTTTCCTACCTCAATATCACCCATGATAATTAATTTTCAAGGAATGAAGTCACCACCTTTAGGTCCCTGCACAATCATGATGTTTAAAATAATAAAGAAAGTGCCAGTATCATGCAAACCTCTCACTTCTACCATATTTCTTCTATCATTTCGGGCCACTTTTGGTGAAATAAAACTGTTCTCTTGTGAACCCCCAAAATTTGAGACAGGTCTCAGTTAATTTAGAAAGTTTATTTTGCCAAGGTTGAGGATGCACACTCGTGACACAGCCTCAGCGTGTCCTGACGACATGTGCCCAAGGTGATTGGGGCACAGCTTGTTTTCATACATTTTCGGGAGACATGAGACATCAACCAATATATATATGAAGTACATTGGTTCCATCCAGAAAGGCAGGGACAACTTGGGGCAGAGAGAGGGCTTCCAGGTCACGAGTGGGTGAGAGACAAACGGTTGCATTCTTTTGAGTTTCTGATAAGCATTTCCAAAGGAGGCAATCAGGACATGCATCTATCTCAGGGAGCAGAGGGATGACTTTGAATAGAACAGGAGGCAGGTTTGCCCTGAGCAGTTCCCAGCATAAATTTTCCTTTTAGCTTAGTGATTTTGGGGGCCCAAGATCTTTCCTTTCCACACTGTTTAATATGATGATCAAAACCTCACTGAAAATGATATCCACAGGCTGACAGAGTAGAATAATCTACACATTGTCCATAGAGCCATCAGATAGCCACACTGTGATTACTCCTCATTCCTCCCTTCCCTCTAAAGTTGCAATAGCATAGCTCTACTTTTTTCAGGGCTTTGAAGCAATGCATAGGCGCCTTCCAGTTTCCCCAACCCAAACCACTAGAATAAGTCTTGCAGCTGAGCCAGCCAGTCACCAAATAGCCATTGGTACCACTCAGAGGAATGCCCTAACACTGCCCATCTGGGTGGTCTGGGAAAGGGCAATGGGGGGCAAGAGAGAACACTTCTTTCCCATTAATTCTCTCCAACACACGACCAGCAATGGAGATATAAAACAGTGACTAGAAAATGCCGGCATGAAATTATAGCTGTTTATACATCAGGATGGCATCATATTGGAAAATGTTCAGTGCCACCAAGTGAAAATAGCACTCAGGCAAAAGTTTTCTCAGCAAGGCAATTTACTTCTATAGAAGGGTGTGTCTCATGGATGGAGCAATGGCGAGAACACACCACACAAGGGAGGGGAAGGGGTTCTTATCCTAACGCAGCTAGACCTTACTGCTATGTCTTCCCCCTATTGGTTAGGGTTGAACTGCACAGTCTAAGCTAATTCCGATTGGCTATTTTAAAGAGAGCAGGAGTATGAGCCAGAGTGGCAGGGTGAGTAGTTTTGGTAGGAAGGATGGTTACAGAGCAGGTGACTAAGGATGCCTAAGGATGGAACAGATGACTAAGGATGCCTAAGGACAGAACAGTTGACTGAGCATGCCTAAGGACAGAACAGGTGACTAAGGATGCCTAAGGACAGAACAAGTGATAGAGGCTAAGAGAGGGTTGTTTACTGGAACTAGGGGCAAGGAAGGTAAAGAACAAAGAAGTTAAACTTTAAAATGGAGAACAAAGAACAGGTAAGCTGACATGTTAGTTCTTTAAAGAGGAACTCAGAACTCGTACTTAACAATTTTTCTCCCTCTTGAATTTTAAAGGAAGTTAACAGGCTAAACTTTGAAGAGGAATTTACTGTATCCTACAATCAGGAGTGAGAAGAAGGACAATAAAAGCAGAGAAAATGATTCTCCATCCACTTTGATGTTCAAGCATAAGTTGTCATCTCTTGAAATAAAGTTATATACATCCAAAATAAGGCACCAGGCAAAAGGCCTCTCACATACTTAAAAATTACTAAATAATTGGTTAATTGCTGAATTTCTCAGACTTTGTCTGAAGAAGAAATTAATGAAATCAACTATAACCTAATAGTAGTAGTAGTAATATAAATTTTAAAATCCTCCTAAAGTTGCTGCAAACCGTGACCCCCCTATCCCTCACACTCAAGTTAAAAGAGAATATTAACAGCCTGTCTTCTCTTTGTGGTCAGTGGACCTTATCTATACTCCCCAACTCCACATTCCTCAAAGTTTATTCCTCAAAGGCCCAGTGAGTTCCTACTTACCTCCTGCATGGCTGCAGGGTCACAAGACTGATAAGTTTAGGTTGCAGGACATGTTTCTCTCAAGATGTAAGAAATGTTTAATGCTGCCTTTGTTTCTTGCTTCTGTAACTCACTTCCCGCCTCATGTAGTCCCCGCTTTAAGATGTTTAAAAGTATGAAAAGCCCTTTGTTTGGGGCTCAGACTTTCTGGACCTATGTCCAGCTGAGTCGGTGATCACCTTCATGTAATAAACTCTCCTGAACATGTTTTGGTCTCTTCAGTCTTTGATTGTCCCACAACATTTCTGGGGAACCATCCAGGATTCGGGTTTGGAGACAGCAGATTTTCTGTCTCCTTTGCCTGGGGGTTAGAGCCCAAGGACAGCGGAGACCTGGGGTCCTTGGCACCACTGGGAGAGTTTCAGCCCAGAAGGAGAATGGCCCTCCTGTGTTCCAGAGCCTTCCACCAACAGTGCAAATGGAACCAGTGGAAAGGGTTTCGCAAGACAGTCACGGGAGCTGTGTGCAGACATCTGAATGGCAATAAGGTTTGGGCCCTAAGGCAAGACCTGTCCCAAAAGGATGGAAGGGGAGCCTGATCACCTCCCAGGGCATGATGACTAGTCCGATCTGAGGGGGTTGGGACAACGGGAGAGGCCCGTTGATTCGGATGAAACTCACACCCTCACCAACACCACATGCAGGTAGGGCTCGCAAGTCAGTCAGAAAGGAAAACCATTTTGGGGACGGGGGAGGTGTGTGAAAGTGTGTGAAAGAGATGGCCTCAGGAGAGACCAGTGTGGGAAATGGCGTGGGGAGGCACAGATCTCTTAGTGTGGACTGTGTGCTGTGAGGTGAGTGTGGGAAATACCAGACCTAGGACACTGCATACAGCCTATAGGACTAGTTCCATGGCTGCATCTAACTGTGACAGGAATTAAGGCACACTCCTGGCTAAGCAGTGTCTGAACCTCCGGTGATAGGATCCAGTCTGATGGATCCAAGAGTGAAAGTGTAAGTGAAAGTGTGCCATGAGGGAGGAAACGGGAGGAAAAGGGTCAAAGCCTACTCCACTGGAGTGCATGCTGAAAAACTTTTTTTTTTTTTTTTTTTTTGAGACGGAGTCTTGCTCTATCGCCCAGGCTGGAGTGCAGTGGCTGGATCTCAGCTCACTGCAAGCTCCGCCTCCCGGGTTTACGCCATTCTCCTGCCTCAGCCTCCCGTGAAAAACTTTAAAAAAGGTTTTAATGGTGACTATGGGGTTAAGCTAACTCTACAGAAACTGAGAACCCTTTGTGAGATAAACTGGCCATCTTTTAATGTAGGGTGCCTGGCTATGGGGACAATAGACAGGGAGATAATTGTTCAAGTGTTTTGGGTGGTCAACAGGCTTGGAGAACAGCCCAGGCACTCAGGTCAGTTTCTATATATCGACTCCTAATTAAGTGTAATTCAGACCCACTCTAAGTGACTGCAGACCAGTATTGAGACCTACCGTAAGACTCTAATGGCCCATACAAAACCATAGAAAGAGACTGCAAGGCATCAGAAAAAGAAAAGGAGTCACAGGAAAAGAAGAGGAAAAACATGTCCTACAGGCTTCACCTGTTAGGTGAAGAGTTAGAAAGTCCACCCCTCTATGCACCAATTTATCCATCCCTGGAAAGCCTTAGACAGGAAACTGCCCCAGCTGCTTCTGGAGGTTCAGACTCAGAAGAAAGCACCCCTCAGGTAACACCATGCAGAGAGGAGCCAGAGCCCTTTCCTGGAACGCCAAGGGAATAACTCCAGGGGCTGAGTCAGCTGCCTTAGGTCAGGCCATGCCCGAGCAATGCTGATGCCCCTCCAAGAAACACAGGGACAAATTTACTTGAATGCACAGAATGAAGTCCAAGGAGGAGAACCACTTGTCGTTTATCAGCTCTTCTCTACTACTGATTTCTTAAATTGGAGATGACATACTCCCTCCTATACAGAGAAGTCTCAGGCTCTTATAGATCTAATGCAGTCCATTTTCCTAACTCACAATCCTACCTGGGCTGATTGCAAACAATTTCTGTCATTATTTAATATGGAAGAGTGCTGTAGAGTTATACAAACCACTCTCCAGTGGCTGGAGAACAATGTGTCTGCAAGCACTGGAGATATCAGGCAGTATGCACAACAAGCACTCCTGATAGAGGCTGACCCAGGCTGGGGCCCTAACCGGGCTCAAGGGCTACAAAGTTTGCAGCGGTATCGAGAGGCACTCCTAAATGGAATAAAAGCTGGTGGGAAAAAGGCCACCAATATTGAAAAGGTCTCAGAGGTCTGCCAGAAGCCAGATGAAAGTACCAGTGAATTTTATGAAAGGTTCTGTGAGGCTTATCAGCTTCGCATGCCATTTGACCCAGAGGCTGCGGGTAATCAGTGCAAGATTAATGCAGAATTTGTAAGCCAGGTGCAAGGGGACATAAAGTGAAAGCTTCAGAAGATAGAAGATTTTGAAGGAATGAATATTACCCCGCTTATCCAGGTGGCTACTAAGGTGTTTGTAAATCAGGATGATGAGGCCAAGAGAGAAGCTAGACGCAGAGCTAAGGAAAAGGCAGACTTGCTGGAGGCAGCCTTAGTTGGAAGAGAAACTGGTTTTGTAAGAGGACATGGTTGTGGTCACCATCATGGTAGAGGACAAACTAGGCAACCAGGAAGCTAAGCCAGGACAAGAGGGCTGACCTAGGCTTGAGAGAGATAAATGTGCGAGATGCAAGCAGATGGGACACTGGAAGAATGAATGCCAAATTGTCCAGTGCCCTTGTTAGGAAGAGACTTGCTCCAGAAATTGCAAGTACAAATCTCCTTTTCACCAAAAGGGGACATGACTCTAAACCTAGGTCAAAGAAAAGCCATAATAATGACCCTTACTGTCCCAACAACAGAGGAATGGTAATAATTCGGGTGCCCCACATGGTCATCACCCTGAAGGAGCAGAGGGGGCATCGCTGGCTTTCTAACCCTAGGATGTTAAGATATCAAGGACTTTTGTGTGAAAACCCGTGCATAACCTTGGAGACTGTGAATACTCTAAATCCAGTCACACTGTTGCCAATGAATAGGTGGAGCATGGAAAGCCCCTGTTGTGCAGCCCAGGGTATCACTGTTGTGTGGAAACAGTGGATGAGGTTTTCTCAAGCTGAAAAGACTTTAAAGGACCAGCCCTTAAAAGATCCAGATGTTGAATACTTTACTGATGGCAGCAGCTTCATATCTGAAGGTGTCAGCTGGGCTGGATATGCAGTGGTAACACTAAACTCAGTAGCCGAAGCCCACCCTCTGCCAGTTGGAACTTCAGCCCAAAGGGCTGAGCTAATAGCTCTCACTAGAGCATTGATTTTGGCCGAAAGAAAGTCAGGAAACATCTATACTGACTCAAGGTATGCTTTTGCCACTTTGCATGCCCATGGAGCCATATCTAAGGAAAGAGGATTATTAACTACTGAAGGAAAGGAAATCAAAAATAAAAAGGAAATAGAGCAGCTCTTAGAAGCCATATGGCCTCCAAAAGAAGTAGCAGTCATCCATTGCAAAGGGCATCAAAGAGGAGGAGGTGACGAGGCTGGAGGAAACAGAAAGATGGACAAAGAAGCCAAAAGAGCTGCAACGACAGAGGTAACTAAGAAGGAAGAGGAAACACTTACCATGCTCTTACAGGAGCTTCCCCTTACAGAACCCCCTAACTACTCCTCTAATGAAAAGGCTTGGTTTGAGCAGGAGAGTGGAAGTTACCAGAAAGGAGGTTGCTGGAAGTTCTCAGATGGGAGGCTTGCCATCCCAGAAGCAAAAGCCCCCCGGTTCATAAAGCACTTTCATCAAGGAAAGCATATGGGAAAAACTGCATTCGAGGCTCTTGTAGGATGGCATTTCTATGTGCCACGACTAACTGCCATCACTTGAGCCGTTCATGAGCAATGTTTAACTTGTGCCCAAAACAATCCATGGCAGGGGCCAATACAGCCCCAAGGGATTCAAGAAACTGGAGCTACACCCTGTAAAAACCTGCCTGTGGACTTTACCAAGCTACCTCAAGCTGGAGACTACCGGTACATGCTAATGTTTGTCTGCACTTCCTCAGGGTGAGTCGAGGCATTTCCCACCAGGACAGAGAAAGCTCAGGAAGGAACCAGGATCTTGCTAAAGGACATTATTCCTAGATTTGGACTGCCTCTAACTTTAGGATCAGACAATGGTCCAGCATTTGTGGCAGAAATAGTACAACAGCTAATGCAGATGTTAAAAATCAAATGGAAACTGCATACAGCTTATCACCCACAGAGTTCTGGAAAAGTTGAAAGAATGAACTGGACACTCAAACAGCTGTTAAAGAAGTCTTGCCAAGAAATTCCTCTAAGGTGGGATCAGGTGCTGCCCATGGTCCTTCTCCGAGTCAGGTGCACCCCTACTAACTTAACTGGTTATTTGCCCTATGAGATAGTGTTCGGCCTACCACCCCCCATCATAACTCAGATAAAAGGGGATTTAAAAGAAATTGGGGAATTAACCTTAAGAAGGCAAATGCAAGCCTTAGGTGAGGCCATGCAGGAAATACAAGGATGGGTAAGAGAAAGAATACCTGTTAGTCTCACAGATGCAGTACATCCCTTTCAATCTGGAGACTCTGGGCCAAACGATGGAACCCAACCGCTTTAGGGCCTTTATGGGATGGTCCCCATATTGTGATCTTGTCTACCCCCACTGCTGTTAAAGTTGCAGGTATCACACCTTGGATTCATCATGGCCAGCTGAAACCAGCAGCAGCTGCTGCCCAGCACCAGTGGACCAGTCAATAAAACCCAGACCATCCGACACAGCTGATCCTGCAGCAAAACCAAGCCACTACTGACAAGGACAACTGCCTTGCTCTCACCACACCGGAGGCTGGTTGGTCCACGCACAGCTGAAGCTTGAGGAAACATCGAGCCCTGCTCCAGTCACACAACGGGAAGCTGACTAGTCTACACATGGCCGAAGCCTGAGGAAGTCAATGATAGATAAGTAAATGTGCATTGAATTTACAAACGTAGTTATACTCTTATTTGTACTGAATTTTGCTGTCACGTTATCTTTGCAAATACTGCCAAGCTTGTTGCCCAAAAGGGTGCCCATACATAGTACAAGTTTAATCATATTAGTAATATTAAAGCCACTGACACTTTCACCTGGGATTATAAAGGGGGACCAGGAAGACTGTCATCATTATATGATAGAAGCCTGGCCTGGAAAATGTGTGACTAAAACTCTGTTATACCAGATCTACTATGAGTGTACAGGGACTCATACAGGAACTTATGTCTATCATCAGACTAGTTATTCAGTCTGTGATCCTGGCAATGGGCAGCCCCAAGTATGTTATGACCTAGAGCTCTTATCCAGTGACTTCTGGTTTCAAGTCCAAATTGGTGAACCCCTAATGCCATCATATACAAACCCTACAAAAACCAGGGTCTGTAAACTTGTAAACAAAACAAAATTTCCCTTACTCGCATAAAGGGCCTGTGTCCATATATTTTGATGCCTACAAAGCTGCACATCTCAGTAAGCTAAATAATATTGGATCATCTGTAAAAATCTAAGACAAAAAGAGTAAGCAGCAGAGCCACCAAGGACAGACATACCACCACCCGAATAATGGCTCTGCAAAGGTACCCACCAGTATCCCAAAATGAGTACGTACCCACTCAAGAAGAAATAGCTAACTGTGGTGCTCTTTACTAATCTACATTTTTGTAGAGCACCAAAAGCGGGGAATGAAGAAGGAGTTAATGAAATCAAATATAACCTAATAGTAGCAGTAATATAAATTTTAAAATCCTCCTAAAGTTGCTTCAAAGTGTGACCCCCCCCCATCCCTTACATTCAAGTTAAAAGAGAATATTCACAACCTGTCTTCTCTTGTGGTCGGTGGACCTTATCTATACTCCCCAACTCCACACTCCTCAAAGTTTATTCCTCAAAGACCCAGCGAGTTCCTGCTTACCTCCTGCTGGAGGGTCACAAGACTGATAAGTTTAGATTGCAAGACATGCTTCTCTCAAGATGTAAGAAATGTTGTAATGCTGCCTTTGTTTTTTGCTTCTGTAACTTGCTTCCTGCCTCACGTAGTTCCCACCTTAAGATGTTTAAAAGTAGGAAAAGCCCTTTGTTCAGGACTCAGACTTTCTGGATGTGTTCCTGGCTGAGCTAGTGATCACCTTAATTAATAAACTCTCCTGAGCCTTTTTCAGTCTCTCCAGTCTTTGATTGTCCCATAACATGTCTATAGCCTACCTCAGTAGTGCTATCTTCTCACTTGTTAGGCTGAGCTTGACGATCTCTCACAGACTCTATTTCTTATGAAAAGTCTTCAGGGTTAGAGTAGAAGTTAGGAGTGGAACCTTGTTAGAAATACAAAGGAAAATAGGGCATCTCTCCAAGAATACTAGTGTGAACCATGAAAATTAGAGACAGGTCTTAGTTAATTTAGAAAGTTTATTTTGTCAAGGTTGAGGATGTGCACCCATGACACTGCCTCAGGAGGTCCTGACAACATGTGTCCTGGGTGGTCAGAGAACAATTTGGTTTTTGTTTGTTTGTTTGTTTGTTTGTTTCTTTGAGATGGAGTCTATTCTAAGGAGACATGAAACATCGATCAGCATATGTAAGATGAACATTGGTTTGTTCTGGAAAACAGGACCACCCAAAATGGGGAGAGGGCTTCCAGATCATAGGTAGATAAGAGACAAATGGTTGCATTCTTTTAAGTTTCTCATTAGCCTTACCAGTGGAGGCAATCAGGTACGGATTTATCTCAGTGAGCAGAGGGGTGACTCTGAATAGAATGAGAGGCAGGTTTGCCCTAAGCAGTTCCTAGCTTGACTTTTCCCTTTAGCTTAGTGATTTGGGGCCCAAGATATTTTCCTTTCACACTAGGAATGGTTCGCAAAAACAAAAAGCTGAGGAGACAGTGTTGCTTGGTCTCCTTTGGCCTCCTTGGTCAGATGAAATCGTGTCACATGTATGTACATCTAAGTGGCATCGTTGTCTGGATAAAGAGAAAGGAGAACAGTTGCCTCTTTTGTGAGAGAGAGAGGCACCCAAGTGGGAATTCCAACCCACAGCAGAGTGCAGCAGATTTTATAGACAGGCTTGAGGAGGTGGTGTCTGATTTACATAGGGACCACAGATTGGCTGGACCAGCTGTGATGTTTATATAACACGCCCGGAAGGCTGGCTACCCCACCCTAATCTTATTATGCAAATGGACTTCCCATTTGGCCGGAGCCTTGTTGTCTGATTCTTACTGTACATGTGGCTGGCAAAGAGAAGAAAGAATAGAGCCACAATTCGAACATACCTAGTCCTGGGTTCTTGTTGGCGCAACTGCCGGTATTCACCTGTGCAAGCTTCTAGCTTGCTGGTATATGTTTGCAGCTCAATTATACAGGTTGCTGTTTGTTAGAAAAGAAAATTATTTGGGGGCTGCTTTTCATTAAAAGGAAAACCTTACCAACGATGTCTGTACCCTCACTTCCTGCCTAAATAATTTATTCTTTACTCCTATATCACATTGAATATAAAGAGAAAGTAAAAACATTTAAGCGATGTGTCTGCTCCCAAGGGAAGTTCCCTGTGTGTGAAGCAAACACACCCCAAGGTGGACACAGCGAGGTCCTATAGCCTAGCAGGTAGCCCAGAGACCTCTCTGGATCCTCCAGGAGTGAAGGAAACTGGGCAGCAGCTCCAGTCCCTGAAATACAGTACAACTAGGATGCTCTATCAGGGCTTTGACATACCTTTCGCCATATTCATAAAAGCAAACTGTGACTAGTTTACTTTTTCTAAACTGTAACTGCCCAGTGGGTTCACTTTGCCCGCTGCTTAGACAGAGCCGATTTATCAAGACAGGGGAATTGCAATGAAGAAAGAGTAATTCACACAGAGCCAGCTGCGCGTGAGACCCAAGTTTTATTATTACTCAAATCAGTCTCCCCAAGCATTAGGGGATCAGAGTTCTTAAAGATAATTTGGTGATTAGCGACTTGGGAAGTGGGGAGTACTGATTGTTCAGGTTGGAGAGGGAATCATAGGGGATCGAAGTCAATTTTTCTTGCTGGTTTCCGTTCCTGGGTGGGATGGCAGAACTGGTTCAGCCAGATTACTGGTCTGGGTGGTGTGAGCTGCTTGGGCCAGATTACTGGTCTAGGTGGTGTCAACCGATTCATCAAGTATGGGGTCTGCAAAATATCTCAAGCACTTATCTTAGATTTTGCAATAGTGATGTTATCCCAGGAGCAATTTGGGGAGGTTCAGACTCTTGGAGCCAGAGGCTGCATGGCCCCTAAACTGTAGTTTCTAATCTTATAGCTAATTTATTGGTCCTACAAAGGCAGACTGGTTCCCAGGCAAGAAGGGGGTCTTTTCAGGAAAAGGCTGTTGCCAATTTTGTTTCAGAGTCAAACCATGAACTGAATTCCTTCCCAAAGTTAGTTTGGCCTAGGTCCCAAGATGAACAAGGACAAGTTAAAGGTTAGAAGCAAGATGGGGTCAGTTAGGTCTGATTTCTTTCACTGTCATAATTTCCTCGGTTATAATTTTGGAAAGGTGATTTCAAAGCAACCCTATACTTTAAGCCCCGTGACTTCACTATTGTATGAATCCTATGTCAACAAAAAACCCTTTGTTCTTAATACAGAAAAAAAAAAATGCTTCCTGTGCTAAATCACTAAATCACAAAATGTTTATTTCAGACTAGGGCAATTCACATAGTCATTAACCACCTCATGCAACTATATCAAACGCCTTTGATTTCTGTCCACAGCAAAAGAATAAGATTTTCATTTTAAGTACCCTTTCCTACCTGACTTGCCTTAATATAAATACTTCAATTGTATACAATTAAACACTAATGTATGAGAGACTTTGTGTGTAGTCATTTCTTATTAAATACCTGTCTTACAAATAAATCACCAATGGATTACAATACCAAATACCTAGCAGAAAATGATTATTTAAATAAGTGATCTTATTTTTCAACAGGAAAATTACTTTCTTGATGTGTATGTGTTTTCCTGGGATGATAATTTAGTCATTGAAAAAAGTCACAATATGCTGGAAAGTATAAAAATAAAACATAACTTCTAATCTCATCAATGAGTTAGAAATACTGCTAAATTTACAGTAGATATCCTACTACTAGGCTTTTGTTCTTTGTCATTGATTTCTAGGTTTTTAATAAATAGAATTATATGCACCACGAATTGAATTAATCAACATATTTAAATTTATCTATAGGTAACAACTTTAGTTCTTCTGGAAATGGGTATGTAGGGAAAGTAGTAAATTTAATTCTTTCATATTGTTGGTGAAATAAAAGTTGTACCAAAAATGTTGTCTCCACAAAAATTTAGAAAAAATGGAACACTGTTTTATTATTAACAAGAACCAAATACATGCAGATAGGTATTCCACAAATGACTGCAAAATCAGGTTGAAAGTTTACGGTATTTATACATCCTGACACATAAGATCTCTGTATACTGCACTATTTTATTTTTATTTTTGTTGTTTGTTATTGTTATTGTTGAGAGGAAGTCTCACTCTTGTCAAGGATGGGGTGTAGTGGTGCGATCTGGGCTCACTGCAACTTCCACCTCCCAGGTTGAAACGATTATCCTGCCTCAGCTTCTCAAGCAGCTGGGATTACAGGCGTGAGCCACCAGACCCAAACCTGTGTGAGCATTTCTTACTTACACATTAAAATTACATATCAAATGTATATAAAATGCAGATGTAGTGTCTTTTCTTATTCATGTTTTATAAAATAGCTTTTTGAGACAGACTCTCACTCTATCACCCAGGCTGAAGTGCAGTGGTGCTATCTTGGCTCACTGCAACCTCTCCCTCCCAGGTTCAAGTGATTTTCCTGCCTCAGCTTCTCTAGTAGCTGGGAGTACAGGCATGTACCACTACACCTGGCTATTTATTTTTTTTGTATTTTTGTAGAGTCGGGGTTTCACTGTGTTGACCAGGCTGGTCTCAAGCTCCTGACCTCAAGTGATCCGCCCACCTCAGTCTCCCAAAGTGCTGGGATTACAGGTGTGAGCCACCTCGCCCAGCATTTACACTGCACTGTTTTTAGCTGGTTTATATAACATGTTTCCTTAGGATCAATGCCATCCTGTTTTCCCATGACAGAATTGACAACATAATTTGCTGTTACATTCTGAACTTTGCTATACCTTCCGTGTATTCATCCTATGCTCACCTCGGAAATGTGGTAGCTATTTGCTTATCTGAAAGAATATTAACATTTATCTCCCTTGGAAGAAATGGCTACAGACAGGATAGGCATGGGGCTTAAGCTCCCAAAGTGTCAGGAAACCTGGGTCTCTGTCTTTCTGGATATTTCCATTTCAAAAGACATGGAGTCCAGACTCCTGAAGACATCTCTGGGTTGTAAAGCTGGCAATGATATTTAACCTCTAGAAAGCTCTATTTATATTCAAAGGTTAAAGAAAGGACTCTGGCCCACTAGTCTCCAAAGAAACACTCTAAAAACAAGTTGGGGTCTGGCATGGTGGCTCACGCCTGTAATCCCAACACTTTGGGAGGCCGAGGCAGGTGGATCACCTGAGATCGGGAGTTCGAGACCAGCCTGACCAACATAGAGATACCCCATTTCTACTAAAAATACAAAATTAGCCGGGCGTGGTGGCTCATGCCTGTAATCCTAGCTACTCAGGAGGCTGAGGCAGGAGAATCACTCGAACCCGGGAGGTGGAGTTTGCAGTGAGCCAAGATCGCGCTATTGCACTCCAGCCTGGGCAACAAGAGAGAAAAATCCATCTCAAAAAACAACAAGTTGGGAAAGTGGAATCTTTTTCTCTTATAAATTTATATACCCTTAAATTATATATAATTCACAAAGATTCAATTTTGCCTGGGGCTATTTTTTGTTTGCCTGATATAAACAATAGATTTTATTGCTTAGAAAAAGCAGGTGATTTCCTAGCATTAGCTCTGTTTTGAAATAACCTGCCTTACTTTCACTTTCAATCTCATCAATATTCACACACACAAACACACACACACACACACACACACACACACACACACACACACACACAGGTCTTACTCTCTGCTCTCCATTTCTCTCTCTTTCTTCCCCTTTTCCCACCTTCCTCTCTTTTAGAGACAATATGCCATAGAGAATCAATGTGATTTTAATCAAATGGATTTTCAAGTTTGAATCTCACTCAATTACTTGCTACCTTGGTGTGTAGCTCAATGGCTTTAGTTAGACATATTAATTACCCATTTTCTGATTATTTTTCCCCCTTGGACAATGGGGATAATAAACACCCTTTATCTTGAGGTATTTTGATATTTAAAATGGTATGTGTAAAGAATATGGCCTATAATGGAACTGATGAGGAGAAAACATTGTTACTGTACACTAAGCAAACACAGAGGTATTTTAATGAAGTGATTGACAGGAAGACTTCTTGAGCCCAAATCTTATTTAGTAGCTCTGTAATTGTAACAAATTATTAAATCTCTCTTTTAACATTGTGGTAAAAGTATTCGTGATAAGAATACAATGGGATAATCTATGTAAACAAAATGGGTACTGTCTTCATTATTATTAAATGTTAAGTGCCAAGACCTGAGTTAGGTGCTAATAATTCAAACATGTATAAGACGTGGACATTCCCTCAGAGCACTTACAGTCCTCATTTCTAAATGCAAATAATGAGGTTCATTTTAAAAGAGTCTAATATTCAAGCGAATTGAACCTAAATAATATTATATTAAGCTTTCTCATTCCTGCACTTCTCAACGTGGCCCACAAACATGAGATGAATGTCATTATTTTAAATGATTCAATGAAGTTTTTTTTAAATAATTGCAAGCTGTCTCTAAGATCTCTTCCAATAATAAAATTGGAAGATTCTGTTTGAGAAATTATGTCAAATCCTCTCACTAGCGCAGCTGTCAGCAATTTCTTTTATCGTTGCTAAATCACCGACTGTCATATTACTCTATTTATTTGCAGAGGTTGCGTTGCTTTTTACACGTATAAATACAGGTCTCTAGAAAGTCTGGAAAGCCCCATGACATTGGAGAGGTAAGGTAAAAGTCCAAAGTTCCAGCAAGAAAAAAAGAGGGAGAAAGCAGTGCAGCCAAATTCAGAACTAAAGAGAAGAGAATAAAGACTCTTAACTTTCTCATTGAAACTGCCTTCTTACCAACTCCAGAGGATCTCTACTCTGGGTAAGACTAGGACTTATAAGGATTTTGTGATTTATAAGGATCCATTAGTTTTCTCTAAGTTGACCATCCCCAAGATATGCAGCAGTTGAGCCAAATGCAGGATACAAGTCTAGATGAAATCCTGGCCTTAGGTGACTGCATGTACCTTAGTGTGCTCTAATTCCTGCCGTGTCAAATTAGGCTTCAGTAGAGGTGGAACAGATATTCAGAGAAGCTAATGTTCTAAGATTGTTATTTCTTTTCTGGCACCATCTTAAATTACCGTCATCTTTAAATATCTGCCTAATAGACTCTGTCACTTTCTTTATTGCCAACATTTATAGCTACAGGTAAATGAAGGTAGGTAACTTGGGATCTGCAAAAAGAGGAAACACATTATTATAATGGAGGAGCTTATAACATCTTTATGCCACCACCTTTTCTGAGCCAATGATTGATTGATTCCTATTTTATGGTAGCATAGTACATGCTGTGGAATTGGACAGACCCATACTGTGTTTTCACTCATCTTCCATAGATACCCAATCTTTTTAGTTTCTGGCTTGCCCTTCTTGCTTGCCAACAGATCCTGTAGGCCATTGCTATAAGAGGAAATGGGTCATGATCACAGAAAAATAAACGGCGTTTTTGCCATCTTCTGCTGAAGTGATGGGAAGCCAGATAATTAAATAGAAGCCTCCAGTGGAACAAGTCAGAAGTAACCAACTCTATAGTGGAAGCAACCACTCTTTATTACAGGATAAAAATGAAAACTATAGTATCTATCATCTATATTTGCTTGTATCTTAAAGAGATTATATATTTTGCATCATGATCACATAAGTTATAAGGATTGAGATATTCAACTTAAAAACATAAAATTAAAGCATTACTAGAAGAAGGCTGTTCACTCCTTTTAACTTTACAAAATTATCAAAATATTTAATTTATCAAGTCCTGGATAAAGATAGCAAGATTACAATTGTGCACATGCTACTCTCTATACGGCAGAGATCAGACAAAAAACAAGCCATGGTTTTTCAAAGAATGTTTCCTGGTGTGACTTCATTACATGAAATAATTAAAAACAATATGCAGACTGATATACATGGAGGTAATAAAGAATCAATCTTAAAATGCAGAGAATTCAAAATCTGGTAACATGTTTGAGTCAAAAATCAACAGATAAGTGTCAGGTGCGAACTATCAGGCTTGCATGAATGATGTGTGAATGCTGATGCACAGTGAAAGGAGGAAGTCATTGGGTAACCTGAGTCCCACAGTCTGATCAGACCCTGCCCACAGAGGGGCTTGGAAGAAATCAGGACCAAGGATGGGTTAGAATGGTATCTATGTTTCAAAATATGTAGATATGTGTGATGCAATGTTCCCTAGATGAAAATTACTATTACTATACACATGAGTTCAGCGAGCTCAACTTTGTTCAATCCAAAGATCTAAATGTGAACATGAAAAGCTTCCAAAGGAAATTTTGTAATTAAGTCAGAAGAGTAAGCGGGGCACCTCGGAAAAATTCCATCTTCTGGAAAATGACATACAAGATGAGCTGGTGGGAATGCAACCTTGTACAACCTTCTGTAGAGGAACTGGGCAATATCTACAAAATTATATACTCTCATCTTTTGACCAAGCAATCCTGTTGGTAGGAATCTATCCTGAAATTACTCCTGTAACAATATAAAAATACACATGCATAAAGTTAGCAGAGTTATTCATTGCAACATTGTTTGTAATTGCAAAATATTTGAGACAATCCAAATGCCCATACATTGAAGAGTGATTGAATAAACTGGGGTATAATCCACATAAAGGAGTAGATACATGTTAAAAGGATTTTCAAAGCTTTCTATGAACAGATGTGGTGGGATTTCCAAATTTCTATATGATATGATCTTCATGTTAGAAAATGTGAAAAAGAAAATATGTACATTCTCATTTGTGGAAAGAAAATCCAAGAAGGGTAAACCAGAAACTAACAAGAGTGAGTATCTATGGAGGATGGGTTGTAATGTGGTAGAAAGAATAGAAGACCAGTGCAATGGGAGTATAGTGGTAAGATGAAGGAAAAGTGACACTTCTCTGACTGTAACTTTTTGAAAAGCTCTGAATTTAAGAACCATGTTGTTTCACAAACTCAGAAAATAAATCATACTTAAAATCAGCTAAGAGACCAAGATGTGAGGGAGGCCAAAATGAAACAGAAACAGTAACAAATATAACTAATTGTTTTACAAATGAATAATTTAACCATACTGAAGAAGGTGGAGAAGGAAAAAACTAACCTAAGCAACTTTGAAGTGCAATGTTTTGAGTGTGTATATAAGACTAAAGACCAAAAGAACTGTACACTAATAATTTTCTGTAGTAAGTAAATTTATTTTTCCACAGACTTATTATCAATTTTGATACCACTATATGAATATACTAGGATTGAGCAAGGAAACAAATGTATTACGTATTAGGAGACCAAAGTCTACCTTATTTAGAGAAAATAGTTTAAAAAGGAAAGTCAAAAGCTTGAATGAGCTCAGATGTGTTGGATTGGAACTGGAAATATCAACAGAATCTCAAGCTTTATGACAGAAATGTACAAATACAAATAAATATAGATGCGTGCTAGTATACATACATATATTTCTCAAATTTGCCCCTGAGTGGGTCTAGAAATAATTAACACACCTAGAGAGATATCTTGGTGTCAAAATACCATTATCCAATGAAAGAAACCAAAGATACTGGGAGAAATGGTGGATTCTAGGGATAAAGCAGGAAAAATGCAGATATGTTTTCTAGAATACGTTGTGAAGCCAAAAAGAAAAGAAACACTGAAAATATGATGGAAGCATGTGAAAAAGGAAAAGAAAAAAAAAATGGATCCAGCTTGAAGAAACTCTCAATGATGAAATCTAGGACAAGTTGAGTAACAAAATAAATATTGATTGTAAAGTATTGAAACCCTCAGAGTAAAACTAATATCTCTGAGTCTGCATTGATACAAGTAAATGATTAAATGAGCAAACAAAATAAAGAAGGAACAGCCCTTGCTCATGGTAGAACTCCAGTTAATAGACAGAAAGAATGACTATAATAGAAAATCTATTTAGTCAAACACCACAAAAAGAATCATCAATAAAAACTAAAAGTAGTGGCTGAGAAAACAACAACAAAATATGATGTGATTGTATTTGCATAGTCTCCAAACTGTTTCTCAAGATGGAAAGTTTTTAGTGACGAAGTGGCACATAACTCTTTACCCTGGAGAAATCTGAAATCTGGCAGCAAGCACTTTAACCAAGTGATCAAAGTGAAGGTCGCAGCACCAGAAAAAGTCATGTCAACATCATGAATCCCTTAATACAAGACACTGAAAATGGCAGAACATCACTTCTGTGACATTTGCAAAAAAAAAAAAAAAAAAAAAGCATAACTTCAATCAATGAGGAAACATCAGAAAACTCCAAAGTGAAGGATATTCCTCAAAATCAAAGGCCAGTACTATTCTAAAATGTCAAAGACATGAAAGACAAAAAAAGAATAAGGAACTATCAAAGATGCAAGAACACTACAGAAACATAATGACTAAATCCAATGAGGGATCCTGGATTGGATCGTGAAGCAGGACATTAGTGGGAAACTGGTGAAATGTCAATAAGGAGTGTAAATTAGTTATCATTGTATCAATGTTAAAATCCTGGTTTCAGTAATTGCATCATGGTTATGTAAAATATTAACATTAGGGGAAGCCAGGGAAATGGTATATGGGCACTCTTCATACCTATCATGCATCTTTTCTATAAGTGTGTTTCAAAATTAAATTATTTTAAAAGGCAGTCAGTGGCCCAGTCCATAGGACAGCCTTAAAGGGCCACAGGTCTTCTTAGAAATGCACAAGAAACAATGTTCAAGAATAATAAATAAAAATGTATGCCCTATTGTAGAATTCAGCTCAATTGACTGACCAGACATTACTTTCTGCTTCATTTTTCCCTTGCAGACAAAGGAACAGTCTGAACATGGCATCAGAGATCCACATGCCAGGCCCAGTATGCCTCATTGAAAACACTAAAGGGCATCTGGTGGTGAATCCAGAAGCTCTGGAGATCCTGTCTGCCATTACACAGCCTGTAGCAGTGGTGGCAATTGTGGGCCTCTACCGCACAGGCAAATCCTACCTGATGAACAAGCTGGCTGGGAAGAACAAAGGTGAGTGGCATCAGCAAAGCATGGATGAGTCCCATCTGTCCAGTTACACAGTCAGTATCCAGTTTGAAGATGGGATGAAAGAAAGTTAGTGTTGGGGATAAATATTGATAGCTGACTTTGAATTCATCGGCGAACTCTTTGCATTCACTCTGGAGGATTGGAGTCAACTGACTCTTCCCACTTTGCCTTTATCTTCATGTTTCATATATAAATAAGCTATTAATTAAAAAATTAAATAATAATGCATTATTAAATATTTACTAAAATATTTATGTAGTAATAGCAAGTTTCCACAGAACTTTAAGATAAAATGAATGCTTCAATACATATTGGATATTCTAATTTCTCTATTTTTTTGTAATTAAGGTCACTATTGGTTATAATTTATCTCTTTTACATGAGGCTGTAGTGTCAGGGACTCAGTGTGGCTTATAAAGCACCAAGTTACCAGTCAGAAGCCTGATGTTAAAGTGTAGTTTGTATGTCTTTCTAACTAAGCCAATCAGTTACTATTTCTACTCTTCATTTTCATCATTCAGGAAATGAATAATTTGAGTACCATATCTTGAGTTCCTCTGTCAACTCAAAATAACAACAGATAGTCACTCTCCAAAGAAATGAATATATTCAGGAATAAGTACAGGATTTGTAAATTCTGGAAATGCGTATAACAAATCATAAGTTCATCTGGAAATGTTAAGGCAGTGAGAAACTTTTAAAGGCAAAAAGGAGACATATATGCCAGTTGATGTAAAATAGTTCACTGGTTTACAGGATCATATTGCAGGTGAGGACATGTGCATTGGCTGCTGCTTGAGAGAGTTTTATGGAGAGAGCCCTGACTGCAGGGACCCTGATGGCAGCAAGTAAGGCCACTTGCAAGATTGTGGTTAGGACTGGCTATTACTGGAAGTACAGAAGTAGCCTTTGATGCAAGGCTGTAGTTTGGCAATGTCCTAATGGCAATTTCCACAAGAAAGTATACATGAAAGCCCTTCCTTCATGAACTCCTGACTCCGTTTTGTTAGGGTTTGGCATAAGTGACTCCATTTTGCTTCTGACAACTTTTGCAGTTCCCCCTTTGATCAAGACCTTTCTCTGAAAGCATCTCTGATCAATCATCCTGTGGTTATGTATTATGTGTTCCTCAGTGCTTGGATGCACTTGATTTGGTTGGTTTGTTCCCAAATCAGTCCCAAGTGATTGGTGACTGGGAGTCAGTTTCAAAACACTTTTAGCCACCTTTGAGCAACAAAGATGTTTGGAAGGAGTGGGTTTCAGGCTAATTCTCCCTGGAATTCATTATGAAGTCAATTTTTTCAATTCCACATTTTCAGCATATCCTTTAAGTGCTGAGCCAGCATTCTTATCTCAGGAGTGTCATTTCTGCACAAGTCAGACAGGTAACAGGTACAAAGCTGAAAGAAAATAATGCAAAGCAAAACCAACAGGAGCATAACAAATTCATTTTGGACGATGGTTCTGAACCAAGAGCTCAATTAAACAAATTAAAAGACCATGTGGGACTGGGTAAGATTTGTTATAGGCATTGGGTCTTTTACATAGTTTGGTTAGTGATTCTATTATTTAGTATCTCATGACTTGGTTAAATTAAAGCCGAGAGTGCTAACTCTGTAAAAAGGGATCACTGGTACAATTTGAACAAAAAGTTGTGTTAAGAATATCACCAAAGTTATTCACTACATGGAAGAAAGCATCTCTTAGATCATGTAAAGATTTGGGATTGGCATGACAGATCCAACATTCCATCAAGTACCCACAAAAGCTGATGATTATGAAATTATAACTATGGCATTATCCTGTCAAATGAAAAAGAAGGCACAAGCAAAGAAAATTTAAGAAGGATAATAGTCTCATTTTTGTAAGTATTGTTCTATCATTCTTAGAAAAAGCTGTCCACAGCATGAAACCATCAACTTCTCATGCTGGTTTACACACTAAATGTCTTTGGGTATGGCATTGAGTGGTTTGGTGAACTTTCTGTGTGGCCTAAACATGAGACATGAGACTCATCCCTTGAAATTTACATTGAGTTGTGTAGCTTTAGTGTACAGAGCTTCAGGAACAGAGCAGATTTTTATTTTATCAATTCCAGGCCAGAAAATTGGGTTGGACGAACCTAGAAGAATTGAAAATTTAGTCCAGGTTGTAGATAAATAACAATAAACTCAAAAGCAATGCATAGGGCTGCAATCTAATAGCAGATGAAGTATAGTTTTCCTTTTTTAATCATAAATTTTCTCCTTTTTAATCAAAAAGTTTACAGTTTTTACCAAGATAAGGCTTCTTTGTTTGCAGAATAAATTTAACCTCATCAAACAAAGCCTGATTACACAAGTACAGCAAGAATCATCAAGAGACTCTTTTATGTTTGCTTTGTTGACCCTTTAAGCCAATTAAATAGAGCCCTTTCACATATATTGTAAGCCAATTAAATAGAGCTCTTTCACATATCTTGGAAGAAAATTATTACAAACACAAAACATGCAAACATAAATACATACACAAGCAAAGATCACAGAGTTTTCCACAGAGGACAGCTAAATCCAAGCTATTTTTCTGAAAAAATAGAATAAGTTAAAGTTACTTGCTCAAATGGCTAACCTTTGAGATTTTTCATTTGACTTTAACTGTTAATTCTGTGGAGGCTATGGACTAAATTTGGGGTAAACTGCAGTTTCCACAACAGTTTTTTTTTTTGTTTTTTTTTTAAATTTGAGGCTGAGTTTTGCTCTTGTTGCCCAGGCTGGAGTGCAATGGCACGATCTCAGCTCATTGCAACCTCCGCCTCCCGGGTTCAAGTGATTCTCCTGCCTGGGATTACAGGAGCCTGCCACTACGCCCAGCTAATTTTGTGTGTGTGTGTGTTTTAATAGAGACGGAGTTTCTCCATGTTGGTCAGGCTCCTCTTGAACTCCCGATCTCAGGTGACCCGCCCGCCTCAGCCTCCCAAAATGCCAGGATTACAGGTGTGCGCCACCACGTAATGTTATCCAAGGGCCAAAGGAGGCCATGAGTTGTCTTTGGTAGTGGGGCCAGAGGGTAACTGTTCGTGAAAATAGTGAGTGTATGAAGATTTAAGAAAATCATGCTGCAGTGGAGGATAAGGGAGAGGAAGGCAGGAAGGGAAAGGAGATGCCTGAAGGTCAAAAGATGAGCCCAAGCCCAAGCCCAACCTCAAGCCCCAGCACGGCACAATTTTGTGAATTAACTCAGGCTGAGTTGCCTCCAATCTTTGGAATGTCATCTTATACTGGTAATGCTGAGGCAGAGGGCAGTAATTGGTGCTTTGGGATAGCAATAGGGACAGTTGCTGAAATACAAACTTAATAGCATCCCAAGTTCCTCAATTGCAGCCAAAATAACATATGTTCAGGCCTTTCGGTAGTATCACCCCCAAAACTACCAGCTGTAGTGTGGTCCATTCCCAGACAGCAACATGCAAGAATAAGTTTACAATACACTCAGCCCTTCTGGCTTAAAATCAGGGGCTCAGAGGCTGTGACAACTCATGATGCTGAAAATGCCTCCAATGAAAATGAAGTACTAGCTCTCTGCTTCATTAAAACCTCTTGGAAAGAATATTAAATCTCAAGACAGCAAAATAATTGAACGCACAATACATTTTGTGTGTCTTTGTATCCAATATATTACCTTTGTCTTATTAATAAAAATTATATCTCTCGTTACATATTTCTTGGATGTGAAGTTTTTATTCATACTCAGTAATTTCTGTGAAGGACAAATCTGTCTTTATTTTCAATTTCATTTAGAAATATACCACATTCACTCTTTTTGATGTGAACTTTCCCAGGAAATTTCTCTTGTGCCCATTTAGTTTTATAAGAGCATCATTTTGTGCCATTAAATCAATATCCTGTTTTATTTCCATTACGTTTTTCAAAAACCAAAGAAAACAAGGTTTTTCTTTAAAAGTTTGACATTTTCTCTTGTTAATTCTGTGTCCTGATATTTACAGCTGAAGAGAAACTATTTTAACTTAAGTGTAAGATGGTTTAGAATAACAAATGATTCGGGAGGCTGAGGCAGGAGAATGGCATAAACCCGAGAGGCGGAGCTTGCAGTGAACTGAGATCCAGCCACAGCACTCCAGCCAGCCTGGGTGACAGAGCAAGACTCCATCTCAAAAAAAAAAAAAGAATAGCAAATGATACAGTCCACTCAGAGTTTACAAAAAAAACATTTACCAGGTAGACACTTAATAAACAAAATAAGCACTTGGAGAAAGTTCTTTGAAAACAGACCTAGAGACATCCACCTGCATGCATCTTTTGCACAGATTTTGTTAAGAAAAGGCTAGATCTAAAAATGTATTGTCAAGAAACAAGTAAACCAAAGCATACATACGTAGGTATTCTAAACATAGGTTTATGTGGGGTCCATTTAGAGTGACTGATGCAAATACCAGTTGCAGAAGCGTTAATCTAAATCTTTTACTCTGCGACAGATTTCCTCTGTGAAGTCTGAGCATTTTGCATTGCCTCCCAAATCTTTTGTCAACCTCTTTCCATCCTTAATCGTAGCAAAACACGCGGCCTCAATTCTTGCAGCATGGTCAAAAAGTCCCATGTGGCGCAACATCAACACAGAACTGAGCAGGAGGGCTGTGGGATTCGCCATGTCCTTGCCTGCAATGTCTACAGGCGTCCCATGAATGGACTCAAAAATTGCAACCCCATTGGCTCCAATGTTGCCACTTGGTGTCACACCAAGACCTCCGATCAGTCCTGCACACAGGTCACTAAGAATGTCTCCATACAAATTTGGCATAACAAGAACATCAAACTGGGAAGGATCTTGTACCATATTCAAATATACTGTATCAAGGTACATCTCGTTAAATTTAATATCTTTACAGTTTTCTGCAACTTCCCTGCATTTTTGTAGAAAACGCCCATCTAACATCCGCATGATGTTGGCTTTGTGCACCGCCATGACATTGTTCCGGTGGTTGTTCCAGGCATACTCAAAGGCAAACTCAGCAATGGGCTTCCTCGCCCCCTCGGTGATGAGCTTGATACTCTGCACAACTCCATCAACGATCACATGCTCAATTCCACTGTATTCTCCTTCTGTGTTCTCCCGAATGGGCACAACATTTACAGCGGTGTAAGGGGTTTTATAGCCTTCGATAGAGACACACGGTCGGACATTTGTGTAAAGGTCAAATGTTTTGCACAGAGGTAAATTCATAGATGGGTGACCGGCTGCTACTGGGGTCTTCAAAGGGCCTTTCAAGCCCATCTTGTTCTTATTCATGGGCTCTTAAGCCTCCGAAGGGATCATCCACTTTCCTCCAGGTCCTTGAATGGCAGTGATGTTCTGCTCCTCCCACTGAACAGGTGTTTAGGCAGCATCAAAAATCTTCATAACTGCAGCTGAAATTTCTGGGCCAATACCATCCCCTGGAATTAAAGTTACTGGCTGAGCAACACCAGTAAAACCTCTGGTCACCTGTTTTGGGTTGTGGAATGCCCCCAGCAGTGGAGAGACCTTGGAGATCCACGAGGGTCCAGCCATCGCTTCCCCTCCTGGCTCCACAGAGACCGACCCCTTCCAATTTTAAATGCTCTTCTTAAAATGCAGTTCTTGAAAGTTCATCTGGAATGTTCCACATAATGGCCATTGTAATTCTAAATTACTTTTGGTGTAATTTCCCATCAATTGAGAAGTGTGCATGAGATGGACCATAAATACAGCTGGCTAGAGTCCCAGAAGAAAGATTATTCTGGCATGCCTTTAAATTTGGCTATCTTATTTTGTTTCTCATTAATCTCTGAAGAGAAAAAAATAAAATCCTATGAATCTGGTTGGGAATGTCAGAAGTTTGGACTGGTGTTTTGTTTTACAATGTACCCAGTCCAGGGTATTTGTTTTAGTTGGTAGACAATCATTGCCTTTGTTGTCCAACCCATGACCACATTTTCCCTGTTGCATGGAAATTTTCTTAAGTGTGGCAGAGGCTCTAATGGTAACCTTGCCCATCCATGGCCCATTTACCTTCACACAAAATACTTCATCTTCAGAGACTGGAGTCCCTCATTAATGATAGCACTGCCTTAACTGGTTTAAATTGGTCAACCCATGCCTGCTGTTTGGTACATTTATTTTTCCTCTTGGCAGATGTTCAGAAGTAAGAAAAGACTCAATTCACCAAAATTTTAAATCAGGCAGGCAGACCAAACAAAATGTTAAACCTGGCATGCAGAAGTAAAAAAAAAAAAAAAAAAAAAAGAGTACTCACCAGAAGGACAATGTTCTTATCTCATGAAGGGCTTGCCAGAAAAGACAAAGTCGTTTTTAGGCTAAGAAGGGATTCAAGGCTTTTTATTGAGGTGACCTTATCCAAATAAGATCCTGAACCAGACAAAAAGAAGGGATTTTAACCCAAGGGGAGACTCAACACAGTACAAAAGGTCAGATGTGGAAACGAAGAGATCAAAGGGCTCAGCAAGTGAATACCACTCACGGTTTCAGGAGCTGCTGATCATTCCAAGATGAGCTCACTTTAGTTCCTACTTCTGATGCCAGATTATGTCAAGCTAAAGTAACAATAGAGAAAGTAGCTCTCCAAAGAAATGAGTTTATATAAGAATGAGCAGGGGACCATATGCATAGCAAATTCAGGTATGCACACTCTAATAAATCATAGTTTGGTTGAGACAGTGGGAAACTTTAAAGATAAAAAGGAGAAGTACACGCAGGGTGTTTTGAAACAAAAGTTTATTTGTTTACAGGAGCTTACTCACAGGACTTAATATGTGTACTGGCTGTTGCTAAGAGAGAGTCTTCACAGAAGGGACCCTGATTACAGGGACTCTGATGGCAAGTTAGACCACTTGAAGTTTACAGTTAAGACTGGCTATTACTGGAAAGATGTCCTCAGAATATTAGCCTTTGTTGCGAGGTTGTGTATTGGCAACATCTTCAGTGGCAGTTCCCATCACAGGAAAGTGTTCGTGAGAGCTTTTCCTTCATGGTCTGCTGACTTCATTGCATTCAAGTTTGGCATTTTGATGCTGACAACTTGCACATTTTCAGCCTTTAAAATTCTAGAACTCTTTTACTAGTCCAAGGTATACCTTTTTAATTCCTGCAGTATTCTAATACCTCATGGATTTTCTTAAATATTTTGCTGATTTTTGTCATCATCCATCTGAAGCACTTCAGTGGGTTCCATTATTAACAAATCTGGTCCATTTGGCTACATACTCAGGTGTTCAAAGCACAGATTCCTCAACTAAATTTCAAGATTTTATTCTCACTACTCCACTCCTGGAAACCATTTCAACAGACTATACTAGAGTGGATGCTTTATACTGTCTTTCCATGTCAGAATCTCCTCCATTTGGATATCCTTCTGTTCATGTGGCACCCGCATAAGGAAAAAGAGTCACTACATGAAGATGAGCCCAGCACTTGGACCTCTTGTCTCAGCCCTCTCCCTAATTTTACTTGTGAATGCATGCTTTTGTCTTCCACTTGAGCGTTGCATAAAAATACACAGGTGTCTTAGTCTGTGTCTGCCACTAGGACAAAATACATTACACAGGGTAATTTATAAATAATAAAAACTAATTTCTCACAGATCTGGAGGTTGGGAAGTCCAAGATTAAGGCACAAGGCGATTCAATGTCTAGTGAGGGCTTGTTACTCACAGAGGGGGTTTCCCACTGTCCTCAAATGGCAGAAGGGGCAGAAGGAACAATTAAATTCCCTCAAGGTCTTTTTATATATATATACTTTAAGTCCAGGGATATATGTGCAGAACGTACAAGTTTGTTACATAGGTATACACGTGCCATGGTGATTTGCTGCACCCATCAACCCATCATCTACATTAGGCATTTCTCCTAATGCTATCCCTCCCCTAACCCCACCACCCCTGACAGGCCCCAGCGTGTGATGTTCCCCTCCCTGTGTCCATGTGTTCCCATTGTTCGACCCCCACTTATGAGTGAGAACATGTGGTGTTTGGTCTTCTGTTACTGTGTTAGTTTGCTGAGAATGATGGTTTCCAGCTTCAGCCATGTCCCTGCAAAGGACAGGAACTCATCCCTCAAGGCCTTTTATAAGGGCATTAACTTTATTACTGAGGACATGACCTTTCATGACTTAATCACTTCTGACTTTTTTTTTTTTTCTGAGACGGAGCCTCACTCTGTTGCCAGGCTGGAGTGCAGTGGCGCAATCGCAGCTCACTGCAATCTCTCCGCCTCCTGGGTTCAAGTGATTCCCTGGCCTCAGCCTCCCAAGTAGCTGGGACTACAGGCACGCACCACCATGCCCGGCTAATTTTCTGTATTTTAGTAGAGACAAAGTTTCACCATGTTGGCCAGGATGGTCTCTATCTCCTGACCTCATGATTTATCTGCCTCGAACTCCCAAAGTGTTGGGATTACAGGTCTGAGCCATTGCACCCACCCCACTTCTGACTTCTTAATATCATCACCTTGGGGTTTGGTTTCAGACTTCACTGAAGTTTCAACATATAAATGGGGGATGGAGGGATTAATGTTCAGACCATAGTAACAGGTTTATAGAGTTTACATTAATTCTGTAGTATAACTTATTTGAGCCTATGGTTAGATATGAAGTGAATAGGGGACCCAAGTACCTTCTGAGAAAGTCATTTATATAAATAAAGAGTTGATTGATTTCTTTGCTGAAATGGAAGCAACCCATTTCCCCTGCCGGAAACTTACATTCCTATACGTTTAACCGGTTTAGGCCTTGTCTGCCTGGATTCTGCTGTCACTATATGTTGTTTCTCCTCTTCCCTTGAAGGCTTCCCTCTGGGCTGCACAGTGAAGTCTGAAACCAAAGGCATCTGGATGTGGTGTGTGCCCCACCCCTCTAAGCCAAACCACACCCTGGTCCTTCTGGACACGGAGGGCCTGGGTGATATGGAAAAGGTAAGACAGAGCCATAGAGAAATCTTCTTTACCCTTTGATTCTCTTTTTATGTTTTTATGCATAACATCAATCCAACTTCTCTGGCCTATTCCTGAATCACAAATCTGATTATGGTTACAAAGCTAAATTTCATTTCTGGGAACTTACTTTCTTGGTAAGCTCAAATATTTTGGAGTATTAGTGATAGATCTTCTTATTTTTAATAGTTGGATGAATTATAAAATTTAATAAATAATCACTGCATAGCAGAAGTCTAGGGCTGTGTGCTAAATACAGAATCCTGAATTTCAAAGCTCTATGCTAATCAGCGAACCAGGTAAATGCTCAGAGCCTAGTGGCGAAGACAACATTGTGATCATTTAGAGTGCTTAGATGCTGGAAGTGAGGGCCTAACCCAATGATACAATTTAGGAGAAAGCTTCCTGGAAGAAGCTGTAACCGGTGGGATTAATGGATGCTACTAGTTAGGGTGTGTGGGGTTCGTAGGCTTGAAGGTAGAAATCAGGAAAATAGAGTTTCACTGAAATAATCTATTTTTAAATGCATAGAAAAGCACCAGCTAGCCTGGCATGGTGGCTCACACGTGTAATCCTAGCACTTGGGGAGGCCGAGGTGGGTGGATCATCTGAGGTCAGAAGTTGGAGACCAGCCTGGGCAACATGGTGAAACCCTATCACTACTAAAAATGCAAAAATTAGCCCAGCATGGAGGCAGGTGCCTGTAATCCCAGCTATTCAGGAGGCTGAGGCAGGAGAATCGCTTGGACCCGGGAGGTGGAGGTTGCAGTGAACCGAGATCACGCCACTGCACTCCAGCCTGAGTGACAGAGTGAGACTCCATCTCAAAAAGAAAAAAGAAAAGAAAAGAAAAAGAAAAAGAAAAGAAAACCACCAGCTATACCAGGAACATTTATAAAAGTTTTTGGCCAATTTACAGGGGTAGGCAATGTAGTCATCACTGACTTCTAGAACAGCGTGAGCTAGCCCCACACAAAAATTTGCAAATGGATAATTTTAGATAATTTTGCTTTATAGTATTAGGTGCAGTCTTTTCCTTTATTTATATTAGTCTGAGTATAAATTGAAAATAGAATTAGTCAGAAATGACAGAGGGATGTTACCACTGACACCACATAAATACAATACTATGAAAACCTCCATGCACATAAATTAGACAATCTACACAAAATGGACAAATTTGTTGACAAATACACCCTCTCAAGACTTAACTAGGAAGAAATTGAATCCCTGAACAGACAAATGATGAACTCTGAAATTGAGACATTAATAAATAGCCTACCTACCAAAAAAAAATAATAAAAGCCCAGAAACAGGTGGATTCATAGCTGAATTTATCAGATGTACAAAGAAAAGCTGGTAGCATTCCTACTGAAAACATTCCAAATAATTGAGAAGGAGGCACTCCTCCCTAACTCATTCTATGGGGCCAGCATCATCCTGATACCAAAACCTGGAGAGATACAACAACAAAAGAAGAAAACTGGCCGGGCGCGGTGGCTCAAGCCTGTAATCCCAGCACTTTGGGAGGCCGAGATGGGCGGATCACGAGGTCAGGAGATCGAGACCATCCTGGCTAACATGGTGAAACCCTGTCTCTACTAAAAAATACAAAAATCTAGCCGGGTGAGGTGGCGGGCGCCTGTAGTCCCAGCTACTTGAGAGGCTGAGGCAGGAGAATGGCATGAACCCGGGAGGCAGAGCTTGCAGTGAGCTGAGATCCGGCCACTGCACTCCAGCCTGGGCGACAGAGCGAGACTCCGTCTCAAAAAAAAAAAAAAAAAAAAAGAAGAAAACTTCAGGTCAATATCCTTGATGAGCATCAACGCAAAAATGCTCAACAAAATACAGGCAAACTAAATCCAGCAACACATCAAAAAGCTTATCCACCATGACCAAGTAGGCTTTATCCCTGGAATGCAAGAATGGATCAAGATATGCAAATCAATAAATGTGATTCATCCCATAAACAGAAATAAAGACAAAAACTACACAATTATCTCAATAGATGCAGAAAATGCTTTCAATAAAATTCAAAGTCCATTCACGGTAAAAACTCTCAATAACCTAGGTATTGAAGGAACACAGCTCAAAATGATAAGAGCCATATATGACAAACCCACAGTCAACATCATACTAAATGGGCAAAAGCTGGAAGCATTGCTCTTGAAAACCAGCACAAGACAAGAATGCCCTCTTTCACCACTCCTGTTCAACATGGTATTGGAAGTCTTGGCCAGGGCAATGAGGCAAGAGAAAGAAATAAAGGGCATCCAAATAGGAAAAGAGGAAGTCAAACTATCCCTGTTTGCCAACGACATGATTTTATGTCTGGAAAACCCCACAGTCCCAGCCCAAAAGCTTCTTAAGCTGATAAACAACTTCAGCAAAGTCTCAGGATACAAAATCAATATGCAAAAATAACTAACATCCCTATACACTAACCACAGTCAAGCTGAAAGCCAAATCAGGAACAAACTGCCATTCATAATTTCTACTTAGGAATACAGCTAACTAGGGAGGTAAAAGATCTTTCCAAGGAGAACTACAAACCCACTGCTCCAAGCAATCAGAGATGACACAAATAAAAGGAAAAACATTCCTTTCTCATGGAGAGAAAGAATCAATATTGTTAAAATGACCATATTGCCTAAAAGCAATTTAATAGATTCAATGCTATTCCTATTAAACTACCATTGAGATTATTCACAGAATTAGAAAAAAACTGTTTTTAAAAAATTCATATGGAACCGAAAAAGAACTCAGGCAAAAAATAGCCAAGGCAATTCTAAGCAAAAAGAACAAAGCTGGAGGCATCATGCTACCCGACATCCAACTATACTACAAGGCTACAGTAACCAAAATACATGGAACTGGTACCAAAACAGACACATAGACCAATGGAACAGAACAGATAACCCAGAATTTAAGATTGCACACCTACAACTCTCTGATTTTTGACAAACCTGAAAAAAAAAAAAAAAAGCAATGGGGAAAGGATTCCCTATTCAATAAATGGTGCTGGAATAACAGGCTAGCCATATGCAGAAGATTGAAATTGGACCCCTTCCTTAGACCATATACAAAAGTTAACTCAAGATGGATTAAAGACTTAAATATACAACCCAAAACTATAAAAACCTTGGAAAACCACCTTGACCATATCATTCAGGACATAGGCATGGGCAAAGATGTCATGATGAAGATGCCAAAAAAGCAATTGTAACAAAAGCAAAAATTGACAAATGGGAACTAACTAAACTAAAGAGCTTCTGCACAGCAAAAGAAACCATCAACCGAGTATACAGACAACCTAAAGAATGGGAGAAAACGTTTGCAAACTCTGCATCTGACAAAGGTCTAATATCCAGCATCTTTAAGGAACTTAAACAAATTTACAAAAATAAAAATAAAAAGTGGGCAAAGGACATAAACACTTTTCAAAAGAAGACATATATGCAGCCAACAATCATATGAAAAAAAAGCTTAACATCACTGACCATTGGAGAAACGCAAATCAAAACCACAATACTATCATGATCACACCAGTCAGAATGGCTACTATCAAAAAGTCAAAAAATAACAGATGCTGGCTAGGTTGTAGAGAAATAGGAACACTTATCCATTGTAGGTGGGAGTGTAAATTAGTTAAACCATTGTTGGCGACAGTGTGGCAACTCCTCAAAGACCTAAAGACAGAATCACCATTTGACCTAGCAATGCCATTACTGGATATGTACCCAAAGGACTATAAATTGCTCTATTATAAAGACACATGCACGTGAATATTCATTATGGTGCAATAACAAAGACGTGGCATCAACCTAAAGTCCCATAAATGATAGACTAGATAAAGAAAATGTGGTACATATACACTATGGAATACTATACAATCATAAAAGAAGAACAAGATCATTTGCAGGGTATGGATGGAGCCAGAGGCCATTATCCTTAGCAAACAGGTGCAGGAACAGAAAACCAAATACCACATATTCTCACTTATAAGTGGGAGCTAAATGATGAGAACACATGGACACATGGAGGGAAACAACACACATTGGAGCCTATCAGAAGGTGGACAATGGGAGGAAGGAAAAGATCAGGAAAAATAACTAATAGGTACTTGGCTAAATACCTGAGTGATGAAATAATATATGCAACAAACCTCCATGACACAAGTTTACCTATGTAACAAACCCCTGTTTTGCAGTATGAAAGCCAAAACAAACTAATTCTATTTTTTTCAAAATAAATTTTTTAAGTGTTCATTTTAAGCATTTGGAAAGGAAAGAAAGAAGCCTTTATTGTAACCAAATTAATTCTTTTTTATCCCCTCAATTTCTAATTTTATTTATTTACTAAATACATATAGCACTATGTGCCCAGGCACTGTTCTAAGCACTCTGTAAATAATAACTTGTTTAATCATACAATGACCCTATAAAACATGTACTATTATTATCCCTACCTGTCATATGAGGACACCGAGTAGAGAGAGGTCGAGTAAGTTGCCCATGGTCACACAGCTACCAACGGTCAAGCTGGAATTTCAGCCAGACATCCCATCTGTGAAATCTGTGTTCTTCACTTTTCTTCCTCCCTAAGTGAGAATCTCATTTTAAAATCTTCACAGATGAGGAAGTTAAATTAAATTTTTTTCATTTTTTTTTTTTGTTATACCTTAAGTTCTAGGATACATGTGCACAACGTGCAGGTTTGTTACATATGTATACATGTGCCTTGTTGGTGTGCTGCACCCATTAACATGTCATTTACATTATAACTCCTAATGCTATCCATCCCCCCCTCCCCCCATCCCATGACAGGCCCCAGTGTGTGATGTTACCCACCCTGTGTCCAAGTGTTCTCATTGTTCAATTCCCACCTATGAGCGAGAACATACAGTGTTTGGTTTTCTGTCCTTGCAATAGTTTGCTGAGAATGATGGTTTCCAGCTCCATCCATGTCCCTGAAAAGGACGTGAACTCATCCTTTTTTATGGCCGCATAGTATACCATGGTGTATATATGCCACATTTTCTTAATCCAGTCTATCATTAATGGACACTTGGGGTTGGTTCCAAGTCTTTGCTATTGTGAATAGTGCCACAATGAACATACGTGTGCATGTGTCTTTATAGCAGCATGATTTATAATCCTTTGGGTATATACCCAGTAATGGGGTGGCTGG